>NC_087552.1:60251554-60569332 GCF_036250125.1 Pseudopipra pipra | reverse complement strand
GAACTATAAAACATATGCTATAAAACTATAGCTTTATAGTATATTTATATAACTATAAAACTATAAACAATTTAATAAAAGACCTTTATTTTGGAAATACTACACATTACCAGCTCTGAGACTTTTTATGTGAAAACAATTTTAGATTTTGGTCTCATATACTACTGAGAACAGCACTTCTGTTTGAAAACCATGTTCTCATAAATAAAGTTTCACTTTGCATTATGAGCTAATTACATTATCTTACTGAAGCTTTTAAATACACGCTGCTAACCCCCCTTAAATCAAAGTACTTACTATTTAGGTCAGAGAGTGCTTTATCCTTAGCTGTGTTGTACTGGTTCACCAAATAGTCAATTTGCTGTAAAGAAGATGATTAAAAAAAACATTAAAAGAATTGGAAAAAAGTGATGCTTTTGAATGTGTCAAACTGTTAGCTTGAAACAATCAAAATATTTGTGCCAACTCCCTGGCTCTCTACTGTTTTCAGTTAACTAAGTATTTTATTTCCTTAGCAGAACTGCACATAATAAAAGACCAGTTTAATTGAGACATCTACTTAACTGGAACTTCTCTGTGGTAAATGATTCAGCTCAAAAGCAGAAGGAACTGTGACCTCATGAAGTCTTTGAGTCAGTCAGGCAAATAAGTTTTTTTGCATGTCTCCAATTTCGTTACTTGATTGTCTCGTGGCATTAGTTTCTCCTTCACGGAGAAACGTGAGGTACTGATGCAGTGGTAATTTTGAAGCAATTCACCAACCACACTGGCTTGTGTCTGGACAGCCTCTCAGAGCTTCTCTTGCAGAAAGGAGACAGCTGCTCTGTCTTAATGCAAATAGTTTTCCTCACCTTCAAGAGGATTTGGTCTCAACTTGAGCTCTACCAAAGACATCGTAACAATATAAACCAGTAACTTAGTTATCCCCAGATACTGGGTTGGACAAAAGGTTATCAAAGAACCATCCCAAGTGGAAAGCTTATACTAATTTTGAAAAGACATTAAATAACCTTCATTCATTTCTGCATGCTTAAAATAATGCATTATGAATTCTACCCCAAGCGAGTTAGAGTGGTGTAAAGGTTAACATACTTGACAAATGGGGTTTCAATTTTAAGCATGACTCAAATATGTACCAAAGCGTACATGGCTTGTAGTCTCTGTGAAATAAAGAAAAAAAAGACCAAAAAACCACCCTCAAAACAACCTATTGATGATACAGCAGTGGACGTCATTAAATTACAAAGTATGAAGCAGACTCTCTTTTTGTAAAACAGGAAAAAATATTTGTTTCTTACTAAGAAGGCTGTAGGTATATTTTTGTTTATTTGTTTGCTTTGTTGACCTAGGCTAACCTAAGGGCTAAAATTTTGCAGGACTACAGGTTTTGCATTGTCTCCAGCAATGTCACAGACAAAAGGGGATTCTCTATCACTAATAGTGTTATCACTCAATACTCACAGTCTGCAAATCTTCTGTGACTTGAACTCCTAACACAGGACTTTTTCAAATCCTCTTACATGCTGTACATACCTCATACTGATGAGTCAAAGGCAGCAATTTGCATTTCAGAGCTTTATAGCCAATTGGTAGGATTCTAGAACTGAAGCATTTCTCATTTCCCCAAGAAATTCTTACAAATATGTGTGTCTACATGATACTCATGCACCTTGTCTGACGAAATGACTTAGAAGATACAGCTGATGACTGCATCAGCTCCAAGTCTAAAAAAATAGAAAGCAATAATCCTGTTTTGAAACTGAAAAAAGTGCTAAGTGAGACTTTGAGTAACCTCTGGCACAAGTGTTCCAAGTCCTGACACTTTTAAATTTAATAATTCAGCATTTTTATTAACTTTTTAGACAGTGCTTATTTTTTTCTCTATCAAGACAAGTTACTTCTTCATAACAGATTTTCTCCTCTGACATTTCCCACTGCCAGCACTCAGTGTGCTGTCAAAGGGACTCTGGTGGTTTCTGATATGATTGGATGAATCCTTCTGTGCCCAGTGTCAGCTCCAGACTGACAAAAGGCACCCTGTTTCAAGAGGGGTTATTGGGGTTATTGGCATGACCTTCAATTCCTGCCATGTACCTCCACCACTGGTCTGTCAGAGCACCACATGCAAACAAACAGTTGTATAGGGAACATCTTCAGATAGGAAAACATTTTATGGCACCCCCCAGATGTCTCCTGTTCTCATACAGCTCTGGCCAGCAAAAAAAAAAACCAAAAAAACAGCCCAGAGTTACTGTGACTGGAATGCTACCACACTTGTGGATTCCACATAATTGTGTGAATTCCACCTATTTCTAATTTCATGGAAGTAAAACAGATTAATAAAATTAAATTCAAATAATTAAAATTAATGAAAGCCAAGGCAATAGAGCTGTCGGACTTTTTTGTCTCCTACAAATTCACAAAGAATTGAAACTACATTCTTTACAAGCCTTCCGCACTAGCATTTCTTTTTTTCTTTCAATACAAAACAAGATATGCAGAGGACTGCTTATGGGATTCTAAGGCAAGTCTGAAAGGAAGGAATCTTTCCTGTTCAGTATGGTAGAGTATGACTCTGGTTTAAAGAAAAAACAGTCAAAAATATTCCTGGGAAAAAAGCTATTGTGACTCAGTCCCAGAGCACATACAACTAAGTCCAAAACACAAGGAAACAGGAAAGAGCAACAGGGAATCCAAGTTTACATGTAATACATATTTTTGTATGTATTCCTTTTAAAACCTTATTTTTCCAAATTATTTAACTTCTGCTAGTGATCTACACTAGTTCAGTAGGAGGAAAAGGGCCTACAAGCATCATAGCAGCATACTCCCAGAGTACAGCTCAGAAGATGTTCAAAGAATGCTGATTCATCAGGATAACTCCCAAACACTTACTACCGTGTGAAAATATCTTCCCTTGCATCATTTATTCTATTTACTGAGATTGACACACAAAGAATAAACAAAATACTGCAGGTGTGATTTAAACCAAATAGAAAGAAAAAATTACTTTCTGCAAAATTTCTTATTTACACATATTCCCTCCCACCCTCATTCCCCATAAAGAAAAAATTCTTTACCGCTGGAGTGTCGTTAAGGAATATTTTCAGATCTTTAAAATTACTGTTAACCAGTTTCTTTGCTCCTCGGACTTGGTTAGTTAAATGCTGGTTGGCAGCATATGCACAGAGCACTCCAACACTACAAAAAATATAGATAACAGATATTTCTTTGTTACTGTAAATGCATATTCTAACATTAAACAGAACGAAAAAATTATAGCAAAAAAAGTCAACATTATCAAAAGAAAGGTCTCCATAAATTTACACATTCTTTTTCTTACTAGAGGTTCTCACATGCACCATCAGATAGAGTTGAGGAATGAGCTATAAGGGCCAATATTGTATTACTAATTCAAAAAAACAAATGAAAAGTGATGTTAACCCAAAGACTTCAGAAGTTATTTATGTACAAACTAATCCATTAGCATGGGTACTGTCAGAAAATGTGGATAGCCTAGGTAAATTGTAATGAGACTTAGAAATGCTAGGCTCTTTTACAGGTATCATTAACCTTGACACAGCTATAAACAAATGCTCATAAGTTAACTGTGAAAAAGAGTATTTTTCATTTGATAACTTCAGCAGCAAGATTTATGCAAAATGGCACAATTTATTTACATAATTACACGGATTTTCCAAAAGCATATGGATAGTCCCTAATAATGCTAAAATAATACATAAGCATTTCCTGATACTGAAACAAAAGGTGGAAAGTGAGCTAGACTTCCAGTCAGCACTGCTGCTATTTTCTATTTGATCACTCCCTACTGTAAAATTCTAATTACAGCATGGCAGATCTGCACAAACAGTAAGTAAAAAGGCAATTAAAGGCCCCGTGAGAGTCTTCGAAGCTCTATTAGCATACATGATCCTTAGCTTTTTGTTTAGCTTAGGTGTAAAATAGACTTAAACAGGATGACTTTTGGTTTTTAACATCTCACATTCAGAACACTTAACCTTTCAGACAAGTACCAGAAAGGTCAAGAGTAACCACCAGAGTGTTAACAGCCTCAGAATCAAGATGACTACAAACCCACTTGATGGGTTAACCATTAACTTTCCAGTAGACAGCAGAGATCCACTCACCAGAGGCAGGATACATCCCCAAAGGGCGGACACTGCCCTGAGGCTGCAGTCAGGTGCGTTACAGGCAATTTCTGTTTGGCATATTTGTTAAATCTCTCACTTTGTGGTGAATAAAACAGCTCAATACTAGAGAGGTAGTACCCTGAAAAGCCATTATGGACATCCAAACACAGGAGAAGGGAATCACTGACACAAATGGTACCATACTCTTTCCAGACTGTCAAACATTAAGTTGGAGTGTCAAGGGGACCCAGATACTAGTATTTGTAAATAAGACTTCAAGAAAACCCTATACCAGGCTCCCTATGGGGAAGAAGATAGATGGAAAGTACAACTTTTGCTCCAAAGAATGTGCATTCAAAAAAAGCCATAATACAGCCACATAAATGAAATGGTGGAGAGCAAATAGGTACCTAAAATGACGTGTATCCTGGCAAGATAGGAGAGCAAACACCCTGACTCATGATGCTCATCTCCTTCTTCAGTGAATCAAAATCAAGCCTTCATCTTTATTTTGCTTTTCCTATTTTAGTTTTCCCAAACAAATGTAAAGGCTTGTTCTCCTGGTAAAACTGATCTCAACTATAAGAATTTCTGCTGCTCTGACAATACTCTCAAAAGAAAAATTCTAATTTCAGAGCATGCTACAGGTGCAGGTCTGTTAGGATCCCTTCACTAATATTTTTCTCAATATCCAAAAACATCCAGAACAGGATGACAGAGTTTTACATAAAGAGGTTGCTTCTCTACCCAAAATATATAGCCATGTCTTCAAAACTGAATATTAATGAACCTCCCAGAAATCACTAAGGAACAAAGGGACATACACACTTATCTTCGTATTTACTTAACCTACAGCAAATGGCATATTTTTTTCCACTATGACCAACACTCAAGCAGCCATAATATCAGCTACCACCCAAGGAATGAGAATCCAAAATGCATAAATACCGAGGAACTCAGTAACTTAAAACTTACACCATCCTGTGATTCTATGACAAGCAGAAGTAAGCGGTTTAATTTTGGACATATACACTATTTTATTTAACTCGACTGTGATGGCAATTGCTATCAAAAGCTTTTTTTTTTCTTTGTTAATAAGAAAAAGTATCTCAAGCTATCAGGAAAAGCAAACGTTTGTGTACCGCTCTGAGGCTCAGGGTTTATAACCACATCCTCATTCTTTAGACAACCAGCGTTTATGTGTCCTTTCAGTGCTATGTTCACAGAACAGAAAGGTCAATTGGGAGCTCACAAAACAGCGCTTTGTAAGACTCCAGCATGATCATCTTTCTCTTTAGCTTCCTAAATGGGAAGAAACAAGATAGAGGAGATACTTCAAGGCGCTCAGAACAATTGCGAATGTAAACAAACACACAACAGGAGAGAGGAAAAATCTATTTACTATGTAACTGAGCCGTGAGTCAACATTCAATAAGCAGCTGCAAAGAGAAGGTCATAAAGCAGGAATAAAAAGGACATGCTTCTGTCATAAAGCAAGAATGAAAATGATATGCTTTTTCTGTAACAGATTAGAGAATTGTTTAAACAATTCTTCAGGAGTCCAATATTCCACATTCAAGTTTCCTGTCAGGTTTCACAGACCAATTTAAATGTTATTAATCCAGTTGCAGAGGGAAACCCAAGCTTTTCCTTTAGCTGAACTTGCAAAAAATGTCAAGTCACAGAATAGAAAACCTGAGCAGATTTACATATTGGAAGAATGTCCCCTTTCTCACTACAAGCTAATGAATTTAAGAAAATAATGGGATAGAGATTTCTGTACCAACCTTTCCACCACTTCTTTCAGATAATATTAATTTCCAGGTTCTAAACAACACGTCCTACCAATCTCACAAAGATACTTGCCAAGATGCCAAATACCATTCCGTGCCTCCAGACTTGGCCTTCCCTAGCCTCATACATAACATCCACAACTTCAAGAAAGAGGTTATAACACAAGCTCTCTTGGAAGGACAAAAAACTGACTATATGTTCTTCTATTCAATAGCCAAGACATTTTGTATTACCAGCAAGTCTGGTATTGCAAAACACGCGTTCTTAAAACTCCAATGTTCCTCCCTTTATAATATAGAAGAATTAAGGAAATTACATTTCTTTCCCAGAAAAAACACATTTGCCTAAGCTTGCAGATGCCTAGGAAATAAGAGGTCTCTCAGTTCACCTTTGAAGAAAAGCACATAATTGTACTCATTATAAATTTGGAATATCAAATCTATTTAGTTGTGTATTTGATAGATTATTTCTACATCCTCTGCTCTTTAGAAATAGAATCCTACTTTGTAGGGCAATATCCTGTATAAAAGTTGTGAATTACCAAAAACACTCCATGTATTTTTGACTCAATCTATAAAAAGAAGTATTTAAAACACAAAGTGCACATACCAGAAAAAGATACACTAAAGGCCTATTTAGTTTAAGATAAACCACAGCGTATGTAACTTCTTTCTTATATCCCTCCTTGAGGAAAGCATGCTTCTCACATTATGCTCCACCTGAAGAAAGCAGATCTACATAGAGCTGTTTTTAAAATTAAATCTGTCATACTTTTACTGCCTTTACACATCATTCCAATAAGCTTATTATTAAAACCTCATCCTAATTACCAGAGCACTACATCAGTGGAAAAGTGAGAAGAAATGTTCGGCATGATTACAATTTACTAGCTGAACTATTCTAAAATCTGCATTAACAGCATACATATGTCAGTGTGAACTTGCACCTTGACACACAGAAAAAACATCCCCATGTTGCTAGAATTTTCTAGAGTTGTTACCTACATACAGAATCTATTGCAGGCTCTGAATTCAGAGTCTTTCCCCTAATACTCTTTACCGTGCATTTAATCTGTCTCTTCCATCCAAGGAAAGACAGATTGGAACCATTTTTTCATACCAAGGACTGAAAAAAAATCAAAAAATTAATTAAAAAAATAAAAAAAATAAGGAAAAAGAAAGGGGAAAGAAAGAAAAACAGGAAAAAACAGCTCAGTGCTCCCTACTCTCTTCAATGATCTTCTGAACTTTTGAGAGAATCTCAGAATAGCTGGCACTGCAAGAAAGATGAAGAAAGATGCAGAATATACACTCAGATGGTAATCCTGAAGAAGTCCCTCCAGCAGCTGTCTGTATGTATGTTCCATGGGAGTGCCTTTAAGGCAAAGCTCCCCTGGCAGAGGTGTGGGTTCAGGGTATCTGATGAATGCCAGCCCTGCTAAATGCATCTTCTGAAGCAGCACAGCTCTTAGTGAAGGAGTCCATGGCATTCCAGTCACCTGGTAGGGGTTTAGGAGACCCCCCCCCCAGTGCTGCATGAACTCAAAACTATACCCAAACAAACAGGACCCACCCTAGTGATTTCAGAGCATACTTGATGCAAACCCTGTATTGGAGATCATTCAAGTTTTCATTCTTTTGGTTCTGTCTCAAGTAGCTACAAGCATTTTACTCGCACGGGACTACACTCTTTTGGTTAATGTCACAGCTTACACATTTAGCTGGGCCCAGTACTTGAGAAGTGTGATTTTGGGAAGCACTACAGGTAAATCTTCCACCTAAGCCAAAACTGCATAGAAACTTTG
Source organism: Pseudopipra pipra (assembly GCF_036250125.1). Classification (NCBI taxonomy): domain Eukaryota; kingdom Metazoa; phylum Chordata; class Aves; order Passeriformes; family Pipridae; genus Pseudopipra; species Pseudopipra pipra. The sequence continues at coordinate 60,561,583 of NC_087552.1, read as the reverse complement.
GGGAAAAGTAGATAATAAATCCAGAAGAACACTTAGTTTGAGTACAGTACAAGACATGTAGAAACAGTTTTAAGTAAATCTCAGGCCTCCTCCATTTTTTTCTGTTGGCGTAATGGCTACCAGTAAGACTGTCCTTTTGTGTTACAGCATTGTAATAAAGAGCCTGACATGGGTTCAAATAGATTCAGGTATGGCATCTTCTCCTCTCTTGTGAAAGAAGATCCAGGAAGGGCAGGAGAATCTCTCTTTGTACAGAAGTGTACCAGAGACCTGAGACCTCAGTCAGGCTGGGATCAGTAATATTAGCTTGTAAAGTTCTATATTGCCTTGCACAGCATTCACAGCATTAGAGACTTAGCCAGGTAGTCATATGAGATCATCTCTACTTGTGGAAACCTGCAGACAGATCTCAGGTCAACTCCTCCCTAGGGTAAGCATCTGATACTCCTGATGTCTCATGCAAAAGGATAAAAAACCCGAGGAATTAAAGAGGCAATTTCACTAGTTCTGTAAAGCATATTACCAGGGATCGCTGATCTGCCAGTCATGACCTGGGAGGAAGCATTTACCAATGCTGGGTATGTTTAATCCCACAAGGATAGCTGGCAGCAAATGCACAAATTTAAGAGACCACCAAGGGGGATGATCTCTTAATTTCTCAGCTGACAGGCAACATCCCTCAGCCATTATAACCAGAAAGTAGCATCCTGCAAGGCGTTGTAAAGACAGCTGGTGAGCTCTCTGAGCTACCTTCAGTTTTGGCATGCTGAGGTAATTTAATAATTTACTGTCTTCAAGGCACCTTGTACTTTTGTCCTGTCATCGTGGCAGGGATGCACCTATCACTCATAACTTGATTTAGGTTTCTCATTTTAAGAATACTAAGGGTCATGTTTGTTAGTGATGTTTAGGAGAAAAGAGCATGTTCCCATATCTGATATCAGCATGACCTCTATTTGAGCATAGGCAAGGTCTCAATTTGTCCCGACACACAGTAACAGAAAAAATAAACTCTAGATTTCAATGAAGTGACAAAGTACATCCCACCTGACTGAACAGTCACATGGTATAGATCAAAAGACTTTTTTATTCTTTTAATATAATCAAAAAATAAGCATAGTAGGCAGGTGAAAATATGAAGAAGTTAGAGGAAAACAGAAAGCCTGAAAGCAAACAATTTATTTCGAAGGCAGGGAAAAGAAGAATCTTGACTGTACTTCCTCAACACCCATTACACACCTAGCACAGTAGTGTGCAAAATTGTGCAAAAATGTCTCCAAACTCCAGGATTTACACTGAGTTCATGCATGGTTTAAACAACTCAGGACCCAAAAGAAAAAACATTATTTTGAACTAATAAGAATATCTGGAGGACAGCAAATACTGGAGGAAGTCACACAATTGCTTTTCACACCAGTACAACACTATCAAGAACAAAGCAGTACATTGTACCTCAGGTTCTCTATGGGATGGTAACTGAACACAGGACACAGTCTTGCATAAGTTGAGTGCAACATTCTGCAATTGCCATTTTGAGATTGGCCAAAATTTCACCTGCCAAATTAAAACAATTTTTTTTTGTTTCACACCTACATTCTGCTCAAGTAAGTATATAATGACCTGTGGATAGTAATGGTAGCAGCATTTTTATAATGCAGTTACACTTTCTTTAATAAGCAATAATATTGTAGTCTAATAAAATAACTTCTGCACCTGTAGGCTAATACAGTATTATTTGTCGTATGACACTGCAAAATAAGTGCTATACCAAGCTTCATATTGTTCTATTTATCACACTTGCCTTATTATTAAAGAAGCAACAAAAAGAAATGTTGCAAAACAGCTCCTCTGACAGTCAGCATTTTTCTTCTGTCTTTGATGCATTTCCCCACCACAGTTGTCACAGCAACGACACATACAGAAGCAAAGTCCCACAAGAGGCAGTAACAAAATAAATAGCAATCCCAAGGCTGCGGAGACTATAAAACCGATTTCATAGTAGATGGCCTGTAAGTCAGACAAAAATAGTGGTAATAGCATATATCACACAGCAACTGCAATCAATATAGAGCAAATAATTACAAATCAAACTACGGACTAAACCATCTACTAAGTTACCAAGGTTACAGACTTGGTATATTTTGTCAATAATTGACAACTTTTCTAACAAAAAGACAATAACATTGTAGATACTGATAGCTAATAATTATTTAGCTAGACTACTAGCTAGGCAAACTACAAGAGTGAGTACTAAGAGAGAGTAGGCTCACAAGAAATAAATGTGAATCAATGCAATTGAAACAGGTTAAAAATGAACACATTTGATTTCCTGGACCACAAATCTACTGTTTCTCACATCTGTTTCCAAAAAGGCTCCACAAATGTCAGGAAGGTTAACTAAAGCAACACTTCATGGAGGGGGAAGGGAGGCTTAGCTTTTTCTCCTTTTTATTCACTTATGAGTAGAAAGATTCTTATGAACTGCAAAGGGAAGTACTTCACTGGATGATTGATTACAATGGCAGAGGTTCCTCCAAACTGCTGAATTTAAAACTGCTTAGGGACAGGAAAACATGAAGGAGCAGATAGATTTTAAGATCTCTCAGGTAAAGACATTTATTCTGCTGCCAAACAGCAAAGCAGCAGCATTTAAAGGATGCTTTCAAAAGCTGGAAGGAGTGAAAAGAAACGATGCAATTCCATACCCTAACCAGCTTTTACACTGCAAGAGACCCCAGACCAAGAAGCTGGGCCAGGCAGCCCTGGCACAGCCCTACGCAGCGCTTACAGGGGACAAGCTGTGAGCTTGCCGTGCTGTTTCCCTCTGCTGAAAACACAAGCCAGCCCATCCCAGAGAGCATCAAGCAGGTGTCTGCACAAAGAGATCAAAAGCACAGTGTGGGCATGTCCCAGTGCTTTTTCTTCCCTGATAAATCTCTCTTCTCCTTTCCTTTCCCAATTTTAGGAGAACTAATTCTCATCTGATTAGTTTGAGTACTCTCCTGTTTTACACCAATACAAGGGCAGCTTAGCAGAAAAGGAATGATATTGAGGCTGTGTAACTGTCCTGCAAAGTAAGTTAAAATTTCTCACAATCTATCAATCATGCTCCAGTTCCAGCTTCGCTGATGTCTGTCTTCACAATCCCTAATTATGAACTGAGTCAAATACAGCAACCATCACCATTACCAGAGTTGCAAATTTCTGACCTAATTACCAATTCTAGGATGAAAACTATTTTTTAAATTATTATTATTATTATTATTATTATTATTAACTCCTGGTTAAAACTTTTGCTTCCTTCTGAAGAATATGAACAAGATGTTTGGAAGAAGAATTTGGCTTAATTTTGCAAAAGAATTACTGTTTTCTATCTAGCTGAATATTTCAAAAATTATTTGACAACAGAAGTTATTTTAAGATAGGTCAGATGGGAAAACAGTATTTAAAATAACATTAAAAATTATTATGGATGTTCTAACAGAAGTAATGTATACAGACGTGATTAGTTTCTTTTCAAAGTTTATATCTACCATAAGACATTACCTGAAGAGTCAGGACAACATTTTCTGGCTGTGGAAGTCAAAACAAATGGAGAATGTGTATATAACACAGGCAGCATGCACAAAAAACAAATCCGGTGAATAATGAATAATTAGCCATGACCACAACAATAAACAACACAGAAACAATAATGAAAGCCACTAAAGTAAAATAATGCACAGAAGCACCATTAAATAATTATGGAAAAATATTTACAATAAAATACATAGCAGGTATTTTCTGGTTTCCCTGGTAAGTGAAAGGAATCTAGGATTTGTCCAACAAATACTTCCATTTTAAAACAATGACAGACCAGTTATTTCCACATTGAGCATCCAGTTCATATAATTCCCAACACGTCTCACAGAAGGCCAGAAACTGCATTACTTTGTTTAGTGATTGCTTCATGAACTCCACCTGTCGTAACTGATATGATATTCCTGTCCTTTTCTTTTCAATTTTATTTTGGTAGCTCCACTAGCAGTTTTGGGATCTTAATCTTTGGGACTACATAAAAATTCATCCTCACTTTTAAGTAATCATGTAGAGGTTTAATTTAAATTATTCTAAAGCAAAAAAAAAAAAAAAAAAAAAAAAGGAAGGCTTTCAAGAAAATCTGAAGAAATCTCTTTTAACAGTTCTTAAATGTCTTCTTATCTGTAATACCAGAAAAACACTGAAGACTAAATATTCAATGACAGGAATTCCAGAAGAACCCAACTTCCCCTTTGTTTCCATAGTGGAAATAGAAATTCTTGTATTTTCCCCTTCATGTCTGCATGACAGGTTCACAGCTCATAATGCTTTCCCTCTTTTTCATAACTGGAAGAGAAGTGGACAAGCTAAAGATGGCAAGACCCCTCAGCCCAAAGTCTGATGTGTGAAAATCATAAATGTTCAGGTTTCAGGATGTTTTTTCAGCATCATACATATCTTTATGAAATCTCTACTGTACAATATTACTTAAAATGTTCAAAATCATATTTTGATCATATCAACATATTTTCTCCCGTATTAATGGGAGGAAAACAAATGCTTACCCTCCCTTACAGATCTGGTACCAAATATGATTTTGAACATTTCAAGCGCGGACTCTCCCAGCAGAAGTAAAGCAATGGCAGCAGCAGTGAGCTGGCTCCCCAGAGCAGGCACAGATCAGCTGCTGGGCTGTCCTGCCAGACTGCTGCCCCTGGCAGGGGATGGGGAGATGCTGATGGTAAGAGTCCAACTGGGAACACTGGGACACACAGCACAGAAATGGGAAGGGCCTCCTGGGTCACTAACACTTTCTATAAATAGGTTAAAAAAAAATTATACACAGGAATGGCAGCAGAAATTTAACAGGATAAATATGAGCAGCAGATTTCCTGTTCTTACTACTGAAGGGCTGTTCCCAACGCTTGGTGAGCATGTTTTCTTCTCACATGGTATTGCACATGATACATATTTCAGCTGCTTTGTTTCTGTGCTAGCACTATCTTCTGCCCAAGGAGCAGTGCTTTCTTCCAGGTGCTTCCTCTCCATATATATTTTAAAAGGTAATCACGCCCCTTATCAACTCTTCTCCCTAAGCAAAGCAAACTCTTCTAGTTTCCTCTGAAGACCCATAGATTTTCCAGATCCCCCTAATGGACATTTTCTGAACTCGTCCTATTCTAAGTTCATTGTCCCTGAATTTGAGTGATCAGAACCACAGGCAAACATTTCTAACTACTTATCCACACCCTTCAGCAATATTCACACTTCCCCATCTCCACTGGAAACTCCTCCAGGGGCATACCTACCACCGAGCTAGCCACTTCACAGTTGACTCTCACTAATGCTTCTGTCTTCTGAATGCCATCCTACTTGTCCTGATATATTTTCTTTTTCCAAATTTATTTCAAAGTTTTGCACTTTATTCAGGTCAGAATTTGGACTGATAAATGGCCTGTATTTCAACAAGCACATCCCCTATGCAGGACTAGAGCCATCATCAATCTCAGATTTCTCAAGACTTATGTACTAGTTACTAAATACTAAACTTGTGCTCATGTACACCGCTTATGGTCTAATGGTTTTGTCCCAACTCTCCCAGCCAAGCCCAAGCCCAAGCCTGCTTTCCTCCCTGGGTGTACAGCCACAATCTATGACGCACCACTCTTTACAGCCCACCAAACAAGTATATGGGATCAGCAAGAGTCATCTGATGCATCATAACAACAATACCCACACACCAGGATGTAAGGCAGAGGTTATCAAGCTACTGGAGAAATAGGTCTGTTGTCAGGAAGATATGGAAGCACAAGGCTTTCCCCTTTCAAAGACCAAGGTCATTCAGGCCATCCTGGTTCAAGGCAGTAGCTCAGTGCCTGTATGCCAAGTGCCACTCATCCTTCTGACAGGTACACCACACTGCAGCACCTCAGTGAAGTAACTTGTTATTGCCTGGCCATAGTTTAGATTCCTACTGCAGACAGCCCCTGATACTGTTTCAAAAGCAGAACACCATCCTTGAGAACAGCCTCAAAATCAGGTGCACATTATATTCCATCTTCTTGCTACCAGATACCCTAAGAATTTCAACTGTTACAGGATATTCACAAACCTAAAGAGATAATGAAAAATATCCTCCACATGATTAACACACTACATAAACTAAAATATACTTTGTAAGTAGGCTATGGGAACTTCATTTTACAAAGGCACCAGAACCAGCACATAAATTCAGCTTTTCGAGAAAAACAGCTGAAGCTTACATGAGAGCTCAGCAGTAATGGTTCTCTCTAAGCTTTTTTAAAATAAAAGTAGTATTTTTCAATACAAAGAGCCTTCAACCTTTGTGCAACAGACACTGCAATCACATTACAGCTGCAATTTATAAATCAGCCTTAACTATGATTAGTTTCTTTACACTGGCTTATGGACTTTTCCTTGTAATTGTTTTTGAGAGATTTTGGTCCCACATTTTTCATGAAACTATCACACCTGTTATTCAAAAAATTAGTATTTCTATCCTGTTCATATAGTTTTAAAATACTAATTCCTGTTTTAGAAACAAAACTGAATTTCAAAGTCATAATTTTCATTATTTTATGCAAATACACATAGACAATTTACCTTTTGATAATCGCCCTGTGTCTTTCCCAACTGCTGCTGTGCTACTTTTCTGATGAGATCTGAAAATAAGCAAGAATATTCCAGAATTTTAAACAACACAATTTATTAAAATCAAGGGAAAAGAATGGTTTGAATTCTACTGTTAGGTAGGCAAGATGAAATTAAGAACAGAAATCAACAGCATAGGCAAGCACATAAGTGTCCCCATAAATCTGTCTAGAAACAACATTTTTAATTAACAGTGTGTTTTATGAGCTCACAGGAAGAGACAGGTTATCTATCAGTTAATCAGTTACCACTGAAATACAGTAAAGGTTTTTCTGAGGTCATCCTCTGTACCATAAAATCATTATTAAAAGTTCATCACACATATACCAACTACTTGGACAATGTTCCAGGTGTCAGCTTTGCTTCATGTTTATGCCCAGTACATACGTGCATACATATACATATACATACATACACACACACAGCATTATATACATAGTGTGCAAAATAAACATGCTAATGAGGACTTCTTGATTGAAGGGTACAAGGAAGAAGACTCTTATCTTTCCAACATTATCCCAATCTTTTTTCCCTGCCCTCTCCCCCACCCCAATCTCTGGACCAACAGTTAGTATGGAAAAGCACCAAAACAAATCAGAAAGCCTAACATGTTACTATTTACTGTGTGTGCAGCTCCATCTAAAACTCATTCTAACTTACCATATATAATGAATACAGCAACACCAAAAAACCAAAGCAGGAATGTAACACAAATAGTGCCACTTTCAGTAAACTCTGGCAGCTGTAACAAGGATACCCTTTTTGGGACATCACCAGCCTACCCTTATCAAGGTTTTGACAACTCCATGGGAACAATGCTGGGAACTGTGACACCCAGTCATTTCTGTGACACCCTGCACTTGAAGAGGGGCTCCAGCAGCCCCCCATGTTCATACAGAGCTGGACTTCACACTACTATTGCTCTATTTTTAGTCTCCCCATATGCTAATGAACATACTTGATAAAAACTTCCATTAAGTTACCTGAGGCTCAATTAAAGGACCTGAAGTTTCAAACCCAACTGCAGACCTCCCAAAAATCCAAGCCCTCTCAGAATTGATTGCAGCACTTGTGAAATACGTTCAGGGAGTTCACAGAGGCTTTGATCTCACTCCTCTCTCACCCTCCATCTGGCTCAGAAAAACGAATTCCTAAACAAACAGCGCCCATAGTCCTCCCTCCCCAACACCCTGCAGAGGGAACAAGGACTAAACTGATCTGCACATTGAAGAGATCCTGAAGAGTTCCTCACAGAAAACTGTCCAAGGAAAGAAAGCACATGACAGCAAGGCACAAACTGCTGTTTTAGGGCAGGTAGTCCCTGCAAGGGAGCTGCAGACAGCAAGACTGGCAATTAAAAAGTAAAAATCTGTTAAAACATCACTGAAGTGTCAAACTGGGACAGGAAGTACATTCTCTAACACAGAGTGCTTGCAGTAGGTAAGCAAGGACTCTCTACGGTGAGGCAACCTCGTTTTGGAAAGACCATCCATAGACTACAAGACAAGGCTGAATCCCACAGTTAGAGAAATAAAAGCAAAACATATGTAGAGTAAGCACCTGGGAAGCACAAAAGAATTACGATCCCTGCGATTCCTTCCAAGCTCTGCATCTTGCGAGTCATGAGACTGCTGAAGGAAAGGGCACACACCACTGTAAGGGCAACACACAACTGATCCACCACTGCAGCTCTGACGCACCTCGGGCAGTGGGATCAGCAAAGTCCTCCCTGCATCGAGACCATCCCAGGCAACATCTGTGCTTCTCCAAAAGTTTCAGCAACAAGGAGATACACAGCTGAGTGAGGAAAAACTGCACAAACTCCAAAGGTGTAAATCCCACCGGTTGTTATGCAATTTTTTCTTCTTCAGCAGAGGTAACATTTTTTTATTCCTGTTGATATCTATACCATGTAAATAAAATACTGGTGCATAAAATATAAATGCAATGAATTTTCTTTATAGCTAGATGGCTTTTAGCACACAGGAAAAGAGCTAAAACAGCTCTCTCGTTTATGTATTGATTCAACTATTTAGCATTGCGTGACAACACCCTATAGAAAAGCCACTGAGAAACTTCTACCAGCTTAAATGAGAATGTGATAGGAAGGAATAAAAAGGAAAAGCTTTTGTGATCCTCAGTGGCATGAAGCAGGCACAGGATCCGACAGCCCAGGATGCTGTGGCATCACCCTCTTTGCTGCTACTCTAACACCGACCAGAAGAGTTCCCAGCAACCTGCTCTCACTTCCAGGCTGCTCCTAACTCAAACATTCATCTTGCTTTGGAAAAGGGTTGGACTTGCTGACATCTGGACATCCCTTTAAATCTGAATTATTCCAAAGTTATCCTGCAATCATAATGACTTTCTATTATAAATTATTTAGGGGAGCAGTGAAAACACTGCCAGGAAGCATGTAAGAAAGCAAAATTTTATTATTGACAAAAACGTCCTTTGATACATTTCCTAATGTTGGGAATTGGTACAAGAAAATTTTAAAAGCATTAGCTTTTCACATTAAATAGAAGTTGAAAGATTTTACCCATTCTCCTAGTTGAGTGTCTGTCCTCACAACAAATTAAAAGTAAAAAAAAAAAAAAAAAAAACCATGTTGCATAAAGTTTTACATACATCTATACACACATATACATTTATGCCCCTCTGTATGCATGTGTGTATGTGTATGGAAGTAAGAGCTCAAGAGAAACAGAAGGGTTGAGGCTGGAAGAGACCCCCTGGGATCATCCAGTCCAGGTTACCCAAGGCCATGGCCAGTCAGGCTTTGAGTATCTCCAAGCAGAACAATCAATATTTAAATAAACTAAACCAAAACAACCCAAAATGTGCCCTGGTTTCTTGTGATATGCCTAAATTGCTCTGAATGTTCCTGATTCACGGTTTTATTTACACTGTTTCCATATTTTATAGCCTGCCAGTCAAAAAAATTACAGAAATCAATCTGAATACTCTGTGACAAATTTATGCAGAAAATTGCACTCTGTTTGTGTTTCTGAAATTTAGAGTCTCTAAAGCTCGTTCATCAGAAAGTAAAACATCATTAAGTTTAATAATAAACAAGAAAGCCTGAAAATAGGTATAAAATGTTCCCACATGGATTGAATAAGTTTAATAGTAAGAACAATACCGGCTTGACACACAACACAATGGCTGCTACTGCACAGCCCACTTTTTCCCCTCAATTTTACAGAATGTGAGATTTCCCTGCTGAATAAAGATTCACTACTTACATTACTTTGCAATGATTTTTCAGAAGTAACATGATACTTCAGGGTGTTTTTCTCACCAGACAGCACACACTGATTGTCCAGTCTTTACTATGAATTTATTATTTTAACAGCCTTCAGTATAAATGGGATTAGGCACATCCCTGGTTAATTAATTCCAAATGAAGTGTGGAAGTAGTATATATTCCCATAAAAAATATTTTTGGCTATAACTGAATGTGAGATTATCTGCAGTTACTCGTCCACACATCTGTATACACAAACACACCTTAGTGGTTTTGTGGTACCAAAAATCTCCCTGCTCATTGCAGGGGGGGTTGGACTAGATGATCTTTAAAAGTCCCTTCCAGCCCAAACCATTCTGTGATTCTACTAGGTTTTAAACACACTGACAGTAATCCTGGGGAAACGTCCTGTGCCAGATACTGTGTAAACACAAGCTACTTATGGCTACACTGCTCACTGCAGGAAAATGAAGAGACACCTCAGACCACATTTTATTCAGCCTGTGATTCTGGTGTGCTTTTATGAAGCACCTTTCCTCCCTAGCTATAACACTTCCTCTCTAGCATTCAAATAAGCTTTTATTTTTCAACTGAACTAAGGTAACTCCACAGGACACTCTCTTGAGTTATTGGCAGAGTACCACCTGAAGGCTGATTTCTGTCTCAAATATACAAGTGTGATAAAAAGTGGTGTCCTTTATTTTCAAATTAACTCAATTACTTCTGAAATCTTGGCTTGACCAGCTGCACACATTGTTTCACAGGACCAGTAATCCAAGGCTTTAGCACAGAACACATTTTATCATTGGGGTTAAAGAGATTTACCTTGTGAGGCTCATTTACACAGCTAATTACATTACTGCTTTGCTGTCTCCCTCCTGCTCTCATCACACATGCGAAATGCCATCTGCCCTGGTAAATCTAACTAGCCAGATGAACCCTTAATTTACCAATGCAATTTGTGAAGAAATATTAAGCACCTCTGAGGATCTCCAATTAACAAAACATAATCACCAACTCTTGCATTGCATGAGTACTGTGTATATACACCCAATGTCTCATTACCCTGTCTGGTTATCACTAGGTATGCTTCTTAAAACTGCTCTAGAGAAAGAGATAGCAAAAATAATAGAGACTTAAAAATAAGCTGTCTGGCTATTAAGCATCAACATAAATTAGTTACAAATTCTTCTGCCAAGAAAGCTTTTCAAATCTAGGTGACAGGAAAACAGTTGGAATAAAACCTTTGGGAATGCTATGCTTCCTCTTCACTCAAGCAATTCCATTGAGCCAGTTCAGCAACAGTGCAACTCCAACATTAATCAAATTATGCCAGAAATTAATTTGTCTTTTAATGCATAATATAATATACTAGGCTTCTATTCTGAAAGGTCTTCAAACAAACCAATAAGAACCATGACTGAAGCATTCATATCACACTGAATAGAGATTTTTTTCAGAACAACAGGGGAGAATTACAGAGATAATACACCTGATCAATTAATAATTACTTTATTGCTACCTCATTCTAATGAATAAAACCATATTTCAGCCCATTCCTGTTCATCTATAATAAAGAGAGTCAATGGACTACATACACACTGAACAGTTCAGCATCTCTCTGAGTATGGGTCAATTAGCCTGAAATTAATGAATTAAAATGACTTCAAACTTGGTTTTTTCCTAATTATTACTCAGACTAATGAATATCTCTTGAAAGGCCAAGAAAACCAGGAAAGCTGTATTAACTTTTCAGATTTATCAGAGACAAAAACCTTCCATGTATGTTATAGCAAGTTTTACAGCAAGTTCAGTTTATTGACTTTTTAAAATACTTGCTTTAACTTGGGTGGATCTTTGGTTGCTTCCCCAAAGCCTCAAGCCAATAGCCTTTACTGCAGTCAGATTCAGCTCCCACTGACGAGTCTCCTTCAGAAGGTAAGCCAAGGTCACCTTTGGTCCCCCCTACACCATGGTTCTGCTCACTCCTACCATCCCTAATCCCACAGCACCACTTGTCTCTGGCTCCACTGCAGAGCAAGATGAGAGCTTGCTGAGGAATCCACCATGCACACTGGTGCAGAGATAGCAGAGAGAGAGGGTCCTGCCACACTGCTCCCCCCCTGTGCAGGAAGGAAACTCACTCTGTAGGCCATGTGGGAAGGCTCCCACACAAGGAGGTCTTCCCATACAATAAGAGATCACTTTAGTCCACAGATAAGAAGCCTAATCCATGCAGTCACTCATATAGTCTAAACCATTCCTTTCCAACTCTAGCCCAAAAGCTTCACTCTCCTCTTCACAATGTCCTCCTCAGACAGACCTGGAACATAACCCTTTTCTCTAAACTAAGAAGAAAACCCCAGCCTTCTCAGATAATTTCTCCCCCAACTTTTAGGCCAAGTCTCTCTCCATACAATTCACTGGGGTTTTTTTTCCCTTGAGTTACTCAGAACATCAGGTTGATTCAGCTTCCATCCTCCTGTTCCACGCCAGAGGTCATTCTGGCCCTCTTCCCTTCAAGCACAACTCCCAAGTGACACATTGACCTTCCCTCACTGTTGTAGCCCACACACGAGATCATCTACCTATATTACAGACATGGTGAAAGGAAATTCTCTGTTCAATCACCTGTCTATTCACCTGCATTAAAGAAATAATGTTCAAAAACTAACTTTAAATTATCAGCCATGCCTTTGGACAAGAAAAAAAGGCAAGTAAGAAAGGAGCCTCGCTGCTGTACCTCATCCCTGATGTGCAAAACAAAGCCCTAGAACTTGTTATTCCACGATGTCTGGAAGAACTTGTCTGAATGGAGGTAAAAAAACCCAACGAATTCATATTAAATTGCTTAGGTATTTCAACTTCTCATCTACTATGGCAATCTGTCTTTTCACCCTTTTCTGCCTTCAGTCTGCTGTTTCCTCTCATCCACACCATCATCGTCCATTCCCATTCCTTGACTCCACATTCTTTAATTAAATGTTGTTATGCTACAGTACTCTGGCTGTCATAAAATTCAACAACATACAATATGACACAAACAAAAACACAGTTAATACATCTTTAAGGTCTTGTCACAGTTATAAAGCATATGCTCCTTTATTCATAATTGAAAGGACAAGCTACCAGACTATCTAGAAATGTGCATTAGCTTATACTGCACACAGTGCAGGGCAACGTGAGAGCAAGTGGGGAGTAGAGCTGCAACATGAACTAGGTAATGAAGAGATGAACAGCTATGAACAGGACTGAAAATGTAGGAGTGGTCTAAGCAGGGAGAGCTTTAGCCAGAGCACAGGTAGGACTAAGCATGGTGGAACTGCTGAAGACAAGTAATTGCCTGGCAGCAACAACTGCTGAAGGAACCAGAATGTGAAATTAAGGAGACCCCCTCAGCACCCTTCCTGACAGAAAATAACATTGCTCCAGTGAAGAAATTATACAGCAGTGGATCAGATAACAGTAACAGTCAATGAACTTTGTTCATGGACAAAAAAAGTTCCCCAATTTCCAAAAAACTGAAGTTGGTCAGGAAGACCAAATAGGTAATTTAAGTCTTCCACAGGAAATCCCCACACCTTAGAATTGCCCCAAACTTGAGGTTATTCCTTTAGTGCAGTCACATTTTCTCTTCAGGCATATTCTGCTTTCCATTGACATGCACAGACAACCTTAAAGAGCCTGGCCAAAGAAAAGGCTTGAAGAAAAAGGAAATAGCCACAATATTGACGGTTACAGGACACACAGAATGAAAGATTTCTCCTTTGAAAATAACCTTTGCAGGGGCTTTCTAGTTGTTCTTTGCTACAGAGAAAGTTCTGTTCTTGCTGAAGCTTTGGAAAAAGAACAAAAAGAGAGAAGCCTTTAGAAAAATCCTTCCTTGGGACGCTGCAATAAATTTGCATGCATCACACAGACACGAAGGGAAGTAGAAAGCTTTGAAGAAGTATTTCACACAGAAACAGCATTCTCTCATTTTCTGAAGGCAACAAAACTTCTGTAGCACATTGTTTGTGCCACGACAGCTATTTTTTGCCACTTGCTTTGTTTGCAGTAGCTGCCTAAAGTTCTCCCTAGGCCACCATCTGGTAAGGATTTACAACAGATTATGGGCAAAGATTTAACTTGGTGCACTGTACATGCTTGTCTGTTTTAGCACACTGCACAGGCTGAGCAACTTCTTGATAGAGTGGGTTGTGTAGACACACTGGACTTGTGACTTTGATCAAAGTAGTAAATATTTAGTTTGTATGAACAGCATTTTTCCTCTTCCCTTCTCTCCTCAAGAGCTGCTGTAAACTAAGGAAAGCACAGAAAATCTTCACCTGCATAACTTGGATTATTGGAAATATGAACACAGATAATTAGTTGGGAATGACACACCAGAGCCCTGCTGCCCAGATTACCTCAGCGACTGGCATTCTGGCAGCTTCCCTGAGATTCCTCGGAATTCCCTTTCCCCTGTTTTCCCATTTTTTTGCAAGGGTCACAATTTTCCACGTTTGATAACTGGGTCATGCGTATTGGGTTCAAAGTATTACAGAGTATATCATTACTTCACTCAGAAAAATCAAAGTAAAAAATAAAGTTGTTACTCTGAAGAAAGTTAATTAGGCCCGAAGTTTTGATTTGTTCTTTACAGGTACAGCCAAGCATGTTTCAGCTGAGTTAAAGAGCCAAAGCAATACTTAATATTCAAGAATATTCACATTCACAACTTTAATCACTGTTTAAAGTTCACAAAAATAAAATAATTTGGTGTATTTTCAGATATAAGAAAGATCTTGACTATGTTGTGATGCAATACAGGTCATAATTTAATCACAGAAGTGTTTTTAGATAAGAAATCTATCTGCATGTTGAAAAAAGTGTCAAAGCAGGTTTGGTTTTGTTTTTTTTTTTAATTGGCAGGCTTACACTAAGATGTATATTCTGATACAGATTAGTCAGTGTAAACTACACTGGCTGGCCTTTGTGGGAGCTGGTTTTCCTTCTAACATGAAGATAACTCACTAGTGGAAAAAGAAATAAGTATACTCAAAAGTTTTCATACCTACACGGAAAAATTTAATACTGTTAAAAGGATGACAAAGCCCACTAAAATTATTACTTACACATTTATTTTGCTCCAGCAACTTTTTAATAGTGCATATTCACTTAGAAAAAAGCATCACTTTGGTTAAGATCTAAAAGTTGCACAGTGTATCTTCAGAAGCAAAAATAACAATGAGAAAAAGGGAGAGGAAAAAATTGTAATTGTCATCATTTTCAATGTAATTAAACATTGAATATGACTGTGGAAAGATTTGTTGCAAAGCTCTATCAAATCCTTCTTACTTCAGTTGAAATCATTCAAGAAAAAGACGCCACTGAACAAGATTTAGGAGTTTGTTACTTTGTGAACAACCACCAATGCAAATTACCAGACAAAATTAAGAGGGCTAGGTTAATGCCATCTTATTATGATGGTGTATTTTAAAGAAAAGAGAGAGTCAAATGACTGCTTTTCCAAAAACAGGCAGGACAGTGTCTCTCATGATTAACTCAAAATGCTTCATGATAGTCAAGATGATGAAGGAACTGAGAGGTCCCTTAGAGGCTCGTGAAACCATCATTCCACTAAATTCAGTGACATCCCCCTCCACTCTCTCCCCATCAGTTTCACAAACTACAAGTTAAAAATTATAATGAGATTCAGCACTATGTGAATAGATAATCCTGTAGAAATTAAACGAAGACGGAGAAGGGACAGCAAAGTACCAGCCACTGTTAAGCTGGGAAAATTAGGAAACCTCAGCCCAGTGGCCTGAAAACCCTAAGATTTCTGCAGTTACAGAAACCTCTTCTCAAAGAGGTTCATGCATGGTACACATTACCAGAAATGTGGCTCACCCAAAACCTGTTCTGTCCCACTTCTCACCATACAAGATGCTGCAGATATGCTCTGGAAGTCTCAAACAAACTACCATGCTTTTAGTGGTTTAGATTTCCTGTTCACAGAGGGAGGGACACAAAGAACTGCCTTCTTCACATGGTGTACTCTGACTGCCATTGTGCCCTGGCATCTGAAAGGCAGAACTTGGGCTTTGACCAAGTTGATGCCCAAGGTGCTTATCTCTTTGAGATACTAAATGGGATTGGCAAACCTTTAGATTAAGAACAATGAATGCACACAGAGCTTAACTCAGTGTTTTACTGTAATTGCTAGTTCAAAGACACCATGCTACATTCAACACAGCTAACATTATCAACCTCAGTCCCAATACACACACCATACAATAGTACTAATTAGCTAAATATAGGCATTTCTAGGACATGGTACCTTTGCTTATTTCTTTAAAAATATTCAAACTGTAGCAATGAAGCCCCTTTACCTCAAATGATGAACAAACAACAAGGCCACATTCAGTCACAATACTATCCTGTACCTCAGACCCTTCCCTTCCTTGTAGTTAGTACCCCTGGATTTAACTGTGTCTAGAACTTATCTCTTGTGCACTGAAGCAGGGAATGCTGCTGATCAGCTCTCTGGTTACACCTGTGTCCTCCATTAACGTCATGGGAGAAGGCACTTTAGATTTGGGAAATACAAGTTGAGTCTGTATTGACTACACAACTATAAGCCCACTTAATTGATAATTATTATCTAAACTCCAAGAGGCATTACTGCTTGAGGTACCCTCCACCTATTACCACAGCCATCTGTGGAAATGCCACCTCTGAGTACACTCCCCATAGAAAGTAACCCAAAATCCCTCAAACTCTACCTGAGGTTCATTTTCATTAGTTTCTCCCTTCTATTCTAATAGTGTTGTAATTGTAAAGCTGAATTGTCATTTTCCAATTGCTGACAAGGCATGTTTTTCTCCTAGGCACAGCTGGCAGGCAGTATTAAACCAGATCAGGGCAAGCACTGAGGATACTGAGAAAAAGGATTCCAGATGTGCATATAGAGCAAGATTTTCAGATGATCAGCTATAGTACCCTGATTAAAAAATTATTTCCATATTTTCCACATATAATACCTGTCTGCAAAAGAGATTCCTTGTTTACATAATCCAAAAGAAGCAGGCAAGAAGACATCAGAGAAGTATTAACGTCTGCAACTGTAGTTTTCTGTGGTAGCCTCTAGTAGATAATCTGTATGTCTCCCCTCCCTAAAACCTGTGTCTCCTCCCTGTACCCAAAAAATCCTCTTGACAAGCAATCTGTTAGAGAGTCTGCAGTTTGGAATAGTTGAGGGGAAAAGTAATTGCTCTTCGGATGCCTCAGTAAATTAAAAAGCCAGCCTTAAATCCGATTCAGAAATGTTCTCAGACTGTTCCTTGTTTACATGGGTATGTCATCAAATAGAGTATCTCTTAACTTCCCAGCATGAAATGAGCAATGATTTTTTTAAACACTACTTCCTTAAATGTATCTGAGTGGGCAGAGAAAAGAAGAGGTTAATTTATCTTGTATATTCCTGCTGCTCCTTCTTCCCAAATATTTCCAACATTACACACAAGAAATTTCTTTCAATGCATACACCATATTACCAAAATAAGGAGCACTCTTAAGTTCTTACCCCAGTTCCACACAAATGACATTACCACTGCTGTATGTAACACCTGTCACCGGGGACTTGCATTTTTTACATACACAATTCAGTTACTATTCTAAATTCACATCACAGCTCTTGTCACAGCAATGGAACAAAAATAGTTACAGGGATGTGGAGAAGGCACCAACTCTACAGCTTACTGAAACTGTCATTTCATAGTAGAACTTTGCCAGTCTAACAGCTAACTCACTAAAGGGCAGATCTTGCTCTTCCCCTCTTCTCAGCTCCTGCACCAGCAGTTCCATCTGTGCTCCCAGCTCCAAGATGCAAGCTTTTAAGAAAACCAGCCCACATGAACAGGGGGGTAGCTGTCAAACACTAGCTCAAAAAAGCAGTCAATCACATCAGTACAGTTTCACACCCAAACTAAAACTGAGACTTCACACAACTGGAAAAAACGATATTCTAACTTAAGTTTTTTATATAGCATCATAATGGCTGTGGGTACCTGAGCAAAATCTTATGGTGTTGGACTGCAGCATCTGCAGTCAGAGCACAATCCTTTCACCACATGCTCGTGTGGACATGCCCAAAGCTCCTGGGTAAGTCTCAAGTTTAAAAACAAAAGGGCACTACCAGCTATGCATAACTGAGCTTAGCTCCAATGTCCAGACACAGGAATTTCTTTTTTGTAGGGAAGTTGTGGAAGATCTATTACTAACAGAAAGCAAAACTAAAGTAAAAACAGGCAACCAAGAATTAAATAGTTACAAAAGGCAAAGAAGCTAGTTTTACCCACACACAAAAACCTAATTCTGACTTACTCAAGTTTAAGTGAGGGGGTGATAAAGTGTTTTGATTACTTGCTTTAGGACCTCACAGCCAATAGATTTAAAAAGTCACTATCCTAGGAAATCATCAACCCCATCCACAACAACAGTGTTTTGAATATGCATTTTCTATTACAGCTATACTAGCTGCAGATAGAGTTTATTTTCACATCAAGTCACATGTTTCTTCTTGAAAATACATTAAAATTTAATTGCTGAATACAGTCATGTGAGATATTCATAGAATCATAGAATCAACCAAGTTGGAAAAGACCTCCAAGATCATCAAGTCCAACCCTTGATCCAACCCCATCATGGTTACTAGACCATGGCACTAAGACATCCAGTCTCATCTTAAAAACCTCCAGGGACGGTAAATCTACCACCTCCCTGGGTAGCCCATTCCAATGCCTGATTACTTCCTCTGTAAAAGATTTCTTCATAATATCCAACCAAAACCTCCCCTGGCACAGTTTAAGACCATAAATCATTACAGAGACAACAAAGACTAACTTGCTGAACTTCGCAATCTGCAGTGGCTTTAAGGCTGACCAGATGAGGAGAAAGAAAGACCAAACGGGATTGGAGACAGGACTTTCCATTAAAATAGCCAAGTTATGATCCTCACTCCTATTCTCAAACTGTTCAACAACAAAGATTCCACAATCAGAAAGAATTGAAAGGTGTAATCCAGGTCTAAAAAACAGCTTGTTCATTTTCTAAACAGGAAAATCGTATATTTAACTCTTCATACTATCTTTTGCCCAGGAAGCACCTGCATTCAACAGCTGATTTTTATGTTTAAGTTTTACTCCTGCTTCAGCATAAACAGGGTTATTTCAAATAAAATACAGATGCTGGAACAAAGCAACTGTAACTTAACTGGAAGAGTTGGCCTGCAAGACACTGAGGTACAGCAGAGTAAGGTAAACAAGCCTATCAGTTTTGGTCTTATTTCACCTAAAAATAGGAGCAAGAGCTTTATTCCCAGCTTGTTTCCTTTGTGAACTCTTCAAATTTTCTTATAAAACACAAGCTGTGAAGCCAAAAATTTGTTGTGCACATCCTGCTGGGAAGTGGAATCTCACATTAACATTCTCTTACTGCAACTAACAACTGTTTCCATGGGAACAAAGACAAAACTAAGGTACTTCACAGCAGCCACAGTATCAAACTGACCATGCCCTCTCTGCACCAAGTTCACATCTGAAGGTTTCCAACACAATAGGTGACATGCACCATCTCACAACCACGAACTAACAACTTCATTAATAAATTAATGCTGCAGTTTATGACAATTTCTCGGTAAAAGAAAAACTGACAATTTGTTTTGTTAGATGTCCTCTTTCTTAGCTGAGTGATAGAAGCAACTTGCAATTTTCCTACTGAGATGAGCTCAGTTGGTTAGAGCATGGTGCTAATAACATGAAGGTCATGGGTTTGATCCCCATATGAGTCACTCACTCAAGAGCTGGACACAATGATCCAACTCACAACATACTGTGAGTCTATTTATTCTAAGTGGTGCTATTAACAAGAAAGAATAGTAATGCTCTATCCTACACAGTCCTCAACAAAAGGAGTAGTAGCACCACCGTTTCCATTTCATAAATGGAGAAACAAAGGCACACCAAGATTAAAGCGATTTACTGAGCCTCAGGTAGCAAACCAGTGACCAAAAAGTCTTTTCCAAAAGTGTATCATTAACTCGAAGTGGAAACTGCTTCCACACATATCAGTTTATTTACACTTGAGTAGATGCACTCCCATTTATAGCAGTACATCATCTAGTAACTAGCCTTCTTCCTAAAAGGCATACTTGGGAATGAAGGAGTATGAATGTAATACTGTAACATATTCAGATCCATCAGAGCACTGTTCCAAGCATCAAGATGACTTGCAAAGGCAGGAATATCTATATGCAGTTAAGACGATGCTATCACTTCTTTTCCGCTCAGCTAAGAGTACTAATAGTAGATTGGAAAACCGAACATCAAGTACTTCCAAGTATTAGGAAGAAAGATAAGACTACTAAGATCAAAGGTCTAAAGTGATTGATGCCAAGTCCTGCACATAAATCATACTTCTGTATCTCATGGTTATATGCAATACACTGGGGCATGAACCTGGAGCAAGCTATTCTGAACCACCAGTCCAAGCAGAATAATGAAGTTTTGAGTTAGAAACACCAAAAGACTTGCTTCCAGTGCCCATTTGTCATTATGTTTATTTTCATCACTGAATCAGAATTAACTCTATTTCAAGTCGGAATTAAAAAAAAAAAAAGGCATTTCAAATATGTAACTACACCACTAACACACTGAATGTGAAAATAGAACAGCATATGGCAAAAGAGATTATGTGGATTAGCCAATTAAATGGTATGACTCAAACTGACATGATCCGTCAAATCTGTGTTTTGCAGCGAAGCATGTGGGGGCATTGGAACAGGACTTCACCTAATTCAAGTAATGAAAGCCAAACTTCTGAAAATAACTGATTTGGCAAAAAGTATCTTCAAGGAAGGAAAGAGAGGTATGACATGTTCAAACCTTAGAAGCTAAGAACAAATGATCTACTTCCAGATGTCTCCTTTCTCTTTAACACTGGAGTTCACCACACCAATGTGATGCAGAACTCACTACAAGCAGTCCCACAGGACAATAATCTTGATCATAAATTCTATATTCACTAATCATTCACATGCTTAGGACACATGATATTACTTTTGACATACGAGATTACAGACCAAATTGCTGATAATATAAAACCACAGTAAACATCTCACTGAAATCAAGTTTCCTCTTGATTCAATTCAAGCAGGCTTTAGGCAGAATGAAGGCCTGTTTCTAAGAGTTGAATGCAGATGGCAATCCTCACCTCCCAGGTCTCACAGAGAGGTAAATAGTTCACCTGCATAATTAACAGAAGGAATGAAGGAAAAGAAGCAGAGGTATCTGGAAACGGTTCCTCCAAAAGGTGACATTACTGTCACCCTCATACAACTGCCCTCATTACATCTCGTGCAAGACCTGCTCAAAAGACAGATCCTGCAGGTAACAGGCCAGGATGCTACTCTGCTGTTAACCCCTGGGACTCTGAGTACTTGTCTAAATAGAATTCATTCATTCCATTTCACTTGAGCTCATTCTGCTACAGCTCCGTCAGAGCTGCATGAAGAAACATCAAAAATACAAGCATACAGTAGTTCAAAGATATCATAAATGTATGTGAACAATTTGACCAAAGAACTTATTTTAGGCTTTAAATTACTAAAAGTTTTAATGTATAAATTGAAAGCTGTACTACGAAATAATATAAACACCTCTTATACAGTCACAGCTAAATAACCAAAAGGAGTTACAAACCAAAGCCATTCTTAGATTTTATCAAAGGTTCACCTCAATATAATTTCAAATGCCAATATTATACAAACACATTAGCACTTTAAGAGCTAAATGAAACAAAAAGTTGGTTGAAAAGTTCAGTTCATATAATTACCACATCCACAAACACACAAGGTTTCCAAAAGCACCTTTTAATCAATGCAACCTCAATAAACACATACTTCTCTGATATCTTAACTTTTCCTTTAGAAGGGACAATTTAGTAGGAAAGGAATGAAAAAACATCTCAATAAAACAAATGCAGTTTCAAGTCTTCACTTGATAGCTTTCAAAGGCACAAGAAGCTACACAAGGCTGCAAACAGAACCTTCCTTATATAAAATTTGCCCATGGATGCACAGACTTGAAAACAAATAAAATTTATTTCAAATTTTCCATTTCCTAGGCTAAATCTTTTAATATTATAACCACCTGTTTATCATAATATGCAAATCTCAGAGAGTTGTCTCTTATGGATTTAACACTAAATACAAAGCAGTTTATCCTCTACTCCTGTCTCATGCTGTTTCAGTTATGCAAAAAAGCCTTAAATGCATCAGTGACAGCTTTGAGATAGGTAAGATTTGAAACTTCCCCGATATTTCATTTTCATTAACAACCTCCTCCCCACCATGCTTAGCAGAAAATGTTCTTTTATAGAGAACTGTACACATTTCCAGGCCATAACACATGCTACTTACAAAGCCCTTCATGTAATTTACTTCCTGACTATGGCCTTGGTATCTACAATAGGGTGATAGCATCAATAACAAGTCTGTATTTAAAAAAAAGTAGTTTATCTGCTTACCTTGAGGAAAAGAATTTGGCTGCACTAAGTACAGGAATGCATGTACTATTTTAAACAAAATTCCTATTGACCCAGGTTCATGGTATGCACCTGTATCATACGTCTTGGATGGTACAAATCCAAAATCCAAAGTCCCAGGAGGTGGTTTGTATATAGGCTGTACCTCTGAAATAGTACTTCCACAAAACAGCAGCAGCAGCAAACAGAGTTCCACAGCCATAGCTAGCAGTATTCATAAAATTGGAGGTAGAGATATTTGTCCGACCAAGTCTAGAAATCTTCAGTACATTCAGTTGGGGGCAGTTTTTTAGCCAGGAGAACAGTGGTACACTCTCACACCTTCAATTCTTTAATGTATTCCAACTTCAGAGTGGTACAGCAGCCTCTTGTGGAAATGACTCAGCGCACCATCTCTGGCAAAAAAAAAAAGAAAGAAAGAGCTCATTAAGATATGTGCAAGCAAATAGGAAAGTGCAAGATAACCTGCAACCTTCTGTGGAAACTGAACATATCAATAGTTGGAAAAGTGTGCCAGATAGGATAGGAAAGAAAAAAAAAATTGAAGTTTGTGAATAATATGGTATACTACATACACTGTACTTGAAAGAGGTGGAAAAAACAATTATGCACAGTTCCAGGTCAGTGAGTTTTCAAAAACAAAGCAGAGCATTGGTACAGCTCCGAGGGAAACAAAACTAAAAGAACAGTGTATGAATTGTGCTTCTGACTAAGTACAATATGTCGTGTCACAACAGTTACACAATGCATTTAATCAGCCACCTGATAGTTCTGTAGCTGATGACAATTATTACAAGTCATATCCTGTAGTTTCTTTAACCTAAACCTTTGAGCAAAACCTTCACTGCTATATACTCCTAATTGTCCTTCAAGACTAAGGAAAAAAAAATATTCATCACTGAAAAGTTACCAAAACCAACAAAACTTCACCCTCCTGACAGATGACAATGGGTGTCAACAATTACTTTCTATTAGTTCCAGCTACCTGAAGGCTCTCCCTAGGAACTGGGGAAGTCAACTCAACAATTTTTATTCACAAATTGCTAAAGCTCAGTGTCATTAACTTTGGGTGCTTATACAGGTTCAAGAACATTTTGAATCTACAAAATCACAGCAGCTTAATCAACCACTACCTAAGAAGCATAAAGAGAAACACCCCCAGGTTTCCGACAAAACCAGTGACTGCATCTAGTAGAGCCAGGTAAAATCCTTCACTTCTGCATGGGCCACAGTGTTCAGACCATTCCCCTGCAACAATGAGAGCAAAATAACCTCACAGCTTCAGTCAGCCCAATTCTACACCAACAACCTTTACTTCCAAGGTATTTCCAGGTCAAAGAGATGCTGAAGACGGAAGACTTTAAACATGTAGTAAGGTGAGACCTAAGTCTCTCCCATGCTTTACACTCTCCAGTAAAACACAGGCTACCTTTCTGAAAACCAGTATTGACTTGCAAGAAATCACACTGTTTAGTAGTCTGTGCTGCACTCAAAGGAGAGATCAAGATCAAGAAAAATATGGAACAAAGGAATACAAGATCAGATCAAAGAACTAGAGACAGTTTTGTTTCCCCACAGTCCAACTGAGTTAAGAGGGAAAACTCCAGTCTATCTTTCCCCCTCATGCCTTGTGAAAATCAAGAAGAATGAATAGTTATAATGCTACAAATAGCACAATTATCCAAGCCTTATTCAAAAAGATGATGTTAGCAACCACTCCGCAATATGATGTTCAACAAAGGAACACAGTAATTTAGAACACATTACACCATGAGTATTTTCTTATCTGGAAAAGAATATTTTGCTAAAGGTTAATTAAAGAAAAAAAAGTCTAGATCCAAAATATTAATTTTCCTCCTTTAATTTTTTCTTAAGACCAGTTTTTTTTCAGTCTAAAAGATATTTTAGTGGAATTTTATTTTATGCATCTCTTGCTCTAGGGCTGAACACAGAAAGGTCAGAAAGTTAGAACTGCTTAGGCTGCAGTTCATTATAAAATCTACAGAAACTCTACAGGACAAAATATCACAAAACCAGACCTAAGTGGGGAAAAAAATTATTTTGCCTTAATGACAGAACAATGAAGACCGTAGAAGTCTAATATACTACTATTCAACTTGGTTTTCTTAAAAGAGGTTTGAACAATTTTTCTAAGTCAGGTTTATGTTTTCTAAGTCAGGGAATTGGTAGGTGTGATTGTGAAAGCTGAAATGGAGAAGATGACCTCCCTAACTCGTGTCTTAAGGCAAAGCATGTTCTCTGTGGTGCATTCTGCTATTCTAGAAAGAGAGCAGAAGAGAAAGTACACACGAGCTTTGGGTTTTTTTGATAGATTTTAGACTAAAGACAATTTAGAGTCTATCTCATTGCACAAACGGGCAAATAAAGCATAGTCAAAATGTCCCCCCAACATGGGAAAACAATCGCTACACCTGCTAGAAATGCAGAGTCATGTATTAACCAAGACAAAGTGGGCACTTTCAAGACAAGGACACTCCTTGTACCGCAAATACTAACAATATCCTGCTAAGTGGAGACACATAAATTTTCAATTCCGAAGACACTACTGAAGTCTCCAACTCCTCATAATTTTCAGTCAAGTTTTTATAAAGTTCAGGTGAGTTTCATGCAAATCAAAGAATCTGCAGAATTCTAACCATACTCCATTCTTCTCCCTTTGTTGGCAAATGTATCACAGTAAACACGGTATGTATAATCCTCCAGTCTGAGGATTATATTATACCGTTCTCCTCTATACTACATAAAACACTAATGTATTTTCAAGGTTATATTAATAATGATCAGAAACTTGAGGAAACACCATTAAACCTGTAACTCAGGATACCTCTGAGTATCCAATATGTATTCAACCTACTTAAAAATAACTCAGATGTAAAAAGTTCCCAGCAGTTATCCTTTTCTTGATACCTAAAAGAAACTTAGCTGGGAGCATATTAGTAGTTAAATATGCTGGATAAACAGCATTAAAGAGGAAAAATCTATCCATGAAACTTGTAATTGTAAGAGCTGCAAGAATGGCATACACAGTGGTGACACATATAAAGAGAACTCAAGTTCTCTTAGCAGTTTATGCTAATCTTCATTGCAGCATGTGGCCATCTCATTTCCTCAGACACAGTGTGGCATCACTGCAGTCAGTGAGCTACAGGCACTGCCATTACAACTCTCCCCAAGTTCAAGTAAACAGTGAATGTAAAGAAGCTGTGTGAAACTTTGAAATGCTTGCATTAATTATCAAATAAGCTACTCATTTCATTACTGTGTTTCAATAAAAAGAGAAACCAGAACCACACACCCCATGAAGATACATAACAAGATATATAATAATGAAAATCTTTAAATTATTTTCTGTTTGCAAGTGGCCATCTTTAAAAGATTCGAGCTTTTGTATTTTATTCTGTAGTTAACACTAATATTCTACACATGCAAGTCACTAAACGTAATTCCTGGGGTTTTAAATGCTATCTGTTGAGAACACCATCGCTCACACATGCAGCAGCATTATCATATCTCAGATATATCCTATCCGTTATTAAAAATATTGTAATCTTTTCCAAAACCAGTAAAACTTCAGCACCTCCACTGTAATTTTAACAAGGGGAGAGGAGACAGAGCAAGATGCATTAGTTCAGCAACTGCTTCCATGATACATCCACTCTAGATAAGAGAGCTCAGAGGCAGCAGGATATCCAGCTCGTTGTTTCAATGGGACTGGCCTCCTTCTGTTCAACACTGCAATTCACGCAAATACAACACTGCAGTGCACTGATGCAACGATGATTAACCCCGTAAACTGAAATTCAATCAACCAGGGGCTACATTGCTAAAACTCAATGGTGGATCCCGCTGGCAATGAACCAGGATGGGGCAGGATGATGGAAGATGCAGTTGTCCATAGGAAGCCCACACAAAGGTGCTGGGTACATTTGTTACATTTTTTAATTATACATTTGAAGATCCAAGTCCATAATCCCCTTGAGTGAGATTGCATCCGAACCAGCAACCACCCGAAGAGTGAAATGAATGAGAAGAGCCACAAAACAGATAGTTACAGGTAGATTAAAAATCCTAAATATGCATCAAAAAAGACCAAACCCACACCACCACCTTTCCATTCCTTTCCATAGTTTTCTGTAACTAAATCTGCCCTAAACCTACCAACATTTACAACCTGTTGCCATAGGAGGAGCAGGAAGCAAATAAACCTAACAAGCACTAGGGACTGACTGCAGAATAGGAGCCTGGCAGCTCTGAGAAATACTACACAAATAGTATCTTCCACACAAGGCAGCCTCAGTACGCACCTGACTTGCTTGCTATATGTTCAAAATGAGTAAGTGCTCAAGTGATGAAAAACTGGGTATTCAGAATCCAGTTTGGTTTGAGCAGCTTCTCAATAATTTCAAAATACGTAAATTAAAAAAGCAGCATCAAAAAATCCTGCTGTTTTACAAGTCACAGCCATTTGCAAACAGAAACAGACCTGTAAAAATTCCAGGGGAGATACCTTCCTTTGAACATCAGCAGGTCTGATTTTCAGCTGACTGCATAAATATTTAAAGCACATTTTCACTAAATAAACAAATATATATAACTTGATTTTAAATGATGCATTTACCCCAGTATTCATAGAGCATTTCTTGTGAGATTACTTTTCAGCATCACACAGAAAATTTTAAAACACAGTAAGTCCAGCCCATAAACAGGTAGTTTTTGGCAAAGGTGAACTGATGAGTGCTGCCTACACGTCCCAACACCAAGGTACCAAGATACGACAGACCCCACATACTCCCACTAGCAGCTGAGACCAAGCCTTTCCTTCATCCCCTTTCCAATTACTAAAACTGTGGAGACCTCTTCCTCTAACATGCTGCTTAGTCCTTGATCTGCAAACTGCAGAGTAGCGCGGGTACCGCAGCCCTGCCTCTGCTGGAACACCGGCCGATGTGGTAGTTTCTTCAGCTGCTCGCTCTGCATGTGCGTGCACAAGATACAACCCCACGTTTACCACCACATCTGCCCCTTTTCCCCAGCTCTCGGATGAGGATCCCGGCTCACTGCAGGGCTCACCCTGACGAAAACAACGCGCGGCCCCCCGGGGTGTGCCAGCGCGATGTGCCCAGGTGCTCAGCGAGCAGCCACCGCCAGCACCGCCCCAGGGAGCTCCTGCGGGGCGGGCGGCAGCCGCCGCAGCGCTGCCGTACCGAGCGGGACCGGCGGCAGCGGACGGGCCCTGTCCTCGCTCACAGCCCCGCCGGGGGGTCGCCCCCTTGCCCCCCCTACCCCTGACGAGCACATTTCGAGGACAGCACCCTGTCCCCGTCCGCCTCCCTGGGACCGCTCAGGCCCCACCGCCCGCCCCCCGCCCCACGCAGGTGCCCTCAGCGGCCGCCCTCGTTCTCCTCCTCCCCGCGGAGCGGCTCCCCCTCGCCCCAGAGATCTGTGGGGCTCTCCCCGCCCAGCTCCCGCCTTTACTCTCTGTTCAGCGCCCGGCAGCTCTGAGCAGCCCCCCGACCCCTCCGCAGCCGCCGCAGCCACACGCGGCCCCCCGGGGAGGGACCGCGCTGCCCTCGCCGCGCCCACCACCCCACTCCGCTGGCTCGGCGGGCGGGCCCGCCCCGGCTGCCCGCGGACCGGCCGCATCCCCCCGCCGTGCCGCAGCCCCCTCCCCGCGACCGAACCCGTCCCTCCCGCCATCCCGCTCCCCGGCCCCGCTCAGCACCGACCTGCCCCCGCCTCACCGCGCGCTCTTGGGGCGCCTCCATCCTGCTGCTCCCCGTTCCCACAGGTCGCTCTCCCAGCCCCGGCTAAGCCCTCCGGGATTCCTACCGACCCCCTTCCCGAAGGCAGCCCCACTCCCTCCACAGCCACCCCCTCCCCGTCACCTGGCTTCTCACGGCAGCTCCCCGCCCGCCGACCCTTTCCTCCCGCAGGGGAAGGGGCCGTGCTCTCACGGCCAGGATCTTCTGCCGCCCGCAGCGGGAGAAGGCGGAGGAGCCTCACCGCCGCCTGCTGCCCGCCCCCCCGGCCTGGCGGAGCCGCCCCGGGACCCCTCTTCACGTCCCCCCCCCCCCCCCCCCCCCGCAGCACTCACCGGCCGAGCGGGCACCGCGATCCGGAGGCGGCGGGCACGGCCAGCACGGCACAGCCCGCCCCGCTCCGCTCCGCCTCAGAGCGCCGCGCCAGCCGTGCTGCCGGTGCCGCCCGCGCATGGATTACGGAGGGCGGGCTCTGCTCCGGCCCGGGGCTGCAGGACCACCCCGGCAGCCCGGGATGGAGGGGGGAGGAAGAGGAGGAGCGTGAGGGCTTTAACCACGGAGGGTCGGGACGGGCGACTGGGCGCTGGGCAGGGGGAGAGGTTTCGTGGAGCGGCTTTTCCGAGTCGGCCGAGCGGGTCGGGCTGAACCTGCACCCGTGCGGGGGGGAGCGCGCAAGGCTTGGCGACCTGTTGCATCCGGGCCGGCTCCTGCCCTCTCCCCGACCGGGAAGGGGCTCCCTCCGCGACCCAGGGCCGGGCTCCGCCGAGGCACATCCCGCCTCGCCGTCCCAGGGGTGGCCGTGCCACCTCCCCTGGGCGATTTCTTCTGGGGGTTGATTCGAGGTCGAGCGGGTTTGCTTTTCCCGTCAAGATGACTTACTCCATTAGCTTTCGAAAAAAAATCTTGTTTTACCTTTCTCGAGGGGTGTCCTTATTGCCTGATGGGTTTAGCGTTTCCTTTAGGGCTGTTATCCATGTTCCTAAGTGTTTTTTTTCCTGAAGACCAGTGATTTATTGGTAAAATGAGAAGTGTTTTTCCTACAGTAGCATACACTGTCAAAGGCTCCTGTGCTTTCCTCCTTCACCCTTTTGCCATTTTTATTTGCAGCTTTTGTATTTTAATACAGTTCCTCTCTTGCAATATTAAAATATAACAATGATTCTTGCCTCTCTTACTAGACCCTTCATTAATCAGCATGACAAATGCTTTGCAGGGCAATGCAAGAATTTTCACTGGACATCCAAGGTTGTGCTGGGTCCTTGGAAATCCACAAAACACTGATGGAGAAGGCAGTTAGTCTCCCTTTTGGCAGGCAGAAAGAAATCTTTCTGGCAGCAGTCTGCCCTGCTAATGCAAGTTTGGCATTAGCCAAGGGTTTCTCCAGAGGTGGCATTTGGTGTTGCTGAAGTCTACCTGTATTTCAGCTCAGGGCATTTGCCAGCAGTGCACATCAAAGAACAAGATGCCACATTGGCTGTGCCTAGAAAGAACAATTATTCTGACCACAGTTAACCCTGGACTTGTTCAGCAGGAGGACACATAAAGGTACAACCCAAAATGGAGTGGCACTGAGCTACAAGACAGGCTCTTGTCCTAGTTCTTATAGTTGTCATAATGTACTCTAAGCAATGCGTCAAAGAGAGACAGCACTGTAGTCTTGGGGAAAACACAGAAGACGTTGACAAAAGGACAGATGTGTTAAATTAACCAGGTAGTCCTCAAAAACAGAAGTACAGTTTCTGTCTTGAGCTTTGGATGAAACTTACTGTAAATACAAGAGAATGTTCCTTCCAAATAATGGGCTGTGAGTGCCCAACACTATTAATTAGACAATCTGGTGAAGCTGATTCCCTTGCTTCCATTCAGGGTTAAATCAAAAAGCCCAAATCTTACTGACCTCAGTGACTTGTTGACTGATTTTAAGCTGCAGGATGAAGGCATATGACTACAGTGATAAATAACTGCAAGGGTGGAATAGGCTGTTGGAGCTTAAGAGAATGTGGAAATGCAGAGGAGAACAACATGGAATAAAGTTACATAAAATCTTGACTTGCTGGAGCCAAAGACACTTAGATTTTCTTTGGGGTCACTAATTTATACAAGTTACAGGTTTTCTGCCATTTATGGTAGGCTACCACAGTACTTCTGGATGAGAAATGTCTGCAGTTTACATAAACAAGGACACGCAACTAGAGTTACAGGAAAAAGATATTAGCTTTCAGAGAAAAAATAACCTAAATCAAGACCAACATTATTAATGGAGTCATTTCTTCAGTAGACTAAGCCAACACTTATTTTCTAATTAGTATTATCCATGTATAACAGATTTCCTGTTTATTTTTAGAGATGATGCTGTCAATATAAGAAAGCTTTTCAGTCATATCTGAGTCTTTTTGTACGATTAGTATCTAGCCTGAAATAAGGAACTTGCCTAAGGTGTCTGAAGTGACTGAGTTAAGATAATTTATATCATATAAGGTACTGAAAATATGTTCTCTTAGTAGCACCTAGTTAAAATGTCAGAGCTTGTCACTGTGAGATGCTAAATGGAAGCATGACCTCTTCAGCTGCTTCCCATTACATTGCTGGCAACCCCAAGTATATGTCTGACCTGAAACCGCTCTGAGCAGCTGCTGACCTTTCCTTGATGTTTCTTCTCTGCTAACTGCATGTCAGGTAGAGACAGGCAGTGGGAAATACTGCACCGGTTTGCAGCCCTTTCCTTTGCTCCTT
Organism: Pseudopipra pipra; assembly: GCF_036250125.1. Classification (NCBI taxonomy): domain Eukaryota; kingdom Metazoa; phylum Chordata; class Aves; order Passeriformes; family Pipridae; genus Pseudopipra; species Pseudopipra pipra. The sequence goes on along the minus strand of NC_087552.1, from coordinate 60,530,542 downwards.
GCCTCCCTGCCACCCAAATCACAGCTGTGCCCAGGCTTCCTTAGCTGCACACTCCTGTGGCCACAATGAAGGATGTGCTGGTATGTGGTTTGCCTGCACGTGTAACACAGTCATGTTAGAGAAGCAAAATATATAAAAGCAGCATGGAGTCTTAGCAAGCTCAGAGAGCATCAAGAAAACTTGTCCTCCAGGCACTGCACCATCTTCTATTTGTGGTCCTTTGTGCTTTATTAGAGTGATTAGGCTAAAATTAATCAGAATGCCTTCCAGATCTGCTCTTTAGGGGCCAAAACTTTTAAATGACATCAACACTCGGGGCTGTGGTCAGGTTCCCGAGGCAGCTGAACCCCTAATTGCTCACATAAATGGGGAAGTGGTCTTTCGAACCACAGTGCCTGCCGTAGGTGATAACACCTCTGAAAAGCTGCTATATAAGCATTCAAAACAGGAACAGCTGGATGAAAAAACCTGGCCCATACTCTATGGTGAGCATTTGAAAATCTGGCTATGTATCAATCTCTGTTATCTCAGACAAAAATCCTCAGATAACAGAAAGATACATGAGATTTAGAGCTTAACTATAATGGTTGTATCATGTAATTGATTTTTAAGTAGAGCTTGTGATTAAAGGTCTATTAGATAAACAGCTTTTTTCATTAGCTGAGAGCCAAGCTAGGCATAGTACTGCCTGAAGAGATTTAAAATCATAACTCCAAACTTTCCACCTCCCAAAAATAAAAGGGTCAAGGTAGAAAACCTCTTGTATTATGTTTAGTCTTCCTCTGACTGTTTTCTGAGTGTGTGTTTAGGGAGAGAAGGGTGCATGGAAGTGAGGGAGGGGAGCAGTTGCCTTCCCTGCACCGGGGCTATGGAGAAAAGTGATTTACACCCTTTGCCAAGAACATGTCAAGGAGTGAATTCTTCCAACACCCCAAAATCAAACTAGTCTACCAATCCCTGTCAGCTTTACCCTTCAGCCCAATGCCTGCCCATTTGGCTCATCTTTCTGTGGATTATAACCTCTGAGTCCTTCCTTGCCCTCTTCCACCATGCACTCTGACTAGCTCTGCCCTTCTTCCTGCTGCTCAACATCACCCTTCCCTTTGGTTCTGGCTTAGCCCTTTGGATTTTGCCAGCCCTCCCAGTTAGCTAATGCTGCCCAGCAGCACCTACCACCTACTCACATACCCCATGCCTTCCTTCTGCTCAGCTCCCCATCAGCACTGTTTCTCCCCTCTCCAACATCCACAGATGCAGCCCTCTTCATCCTTAATTCTCCTGTGGGATGCAAGGCTTAAGGGATTACAGGCTGTATGAGTTCACAACCCGAACTCCAAGCTGTGAACTCTTCCAGGCTGGAGCCAGGCTAGCCCAGGCTCTGCAGGCTTTGGGAGAGGAGGGAACTGAGGTTTTAGCAAGCAGGAGGAACATGTTGCTGTATTAGACAGAAAACACATAAAATTTGAAAGAGATAGAAGGGTCCATAAAAATGGTAAGAAACAGCACAATTGCTGTGTGCTATACTCTGACATATATTTGCCTAATTTGCTTACTCACGAGGGAAAATAAAAAAAGGAAATGGACAACCTTACATTAATTTTCAAGCTTAGAAAACAACACAACCTTTCATTGTAGCCCTCTGATTCATGCCAATTTAGCATATAATTTCAATGAGGATTGCCTTCATTTGAATGGAAGATTTATCCTGCTGTATATCCCTTTAGAATGCCTTCAGAGAGTTGATGTTTTGTCAGCTACACATCTTGCCATTATGCTCTGCTGTGCCCCTTTCTTATGACTGTGATAGGTCTGCATGACAACTTGTCAAGGAACTTAAAAATTATATTCATTGCTTTTCATTTGAGGAAACAAACCACTAGTAGTTGCTGTAACAGGTTTCGCAGTTAAACAGAGATACAAACTGACAGGGATTGCATGATGCATGTACTTGGAGCTTGTATCTTCTTTTATGAGCTCCCCCCCATCTGTTTTTCCATCATTTCTGTTTTATTTCTGCTTGCAAGCTTTGATGCTTGACATCCTGATAAATTACCATCTCAGGAATGCTTGAAACTAAAATGGGAAAGGTACACGTCTTTTTGACACTGGAACAAAAGAAGCATGACTTGGTTCTAATGCTGTGTGATAACAGATTGGGGAGCAATGGCCAACCACCCCCCCAGATTTTGGTTCCAGCTCTAGCAACTTACACTTCTCTGGTGACAAAAAGGTCAGCATCTCCCAGGTTCATTCTGTGGGAAATGTATGTAATGAGTCATCTGATAGAGGATGTGGCCATATCAGCAAGGGCATTTCAGTTTGTTAGAAAGCAACTCATGGGTTTAAATAAATGCTTTCAAATGAAGTCCTGAAAACCTCTTGCACAAGTGTAATTTCACCTGATAGAAAAAAAGATTTTAAATAAGGATGCTTCTGTTTACCAAACTTGAACATGCAGTTTGGTGCCTTTCCCCTCAGAAATGAGGGTACAGCCATGGGGCACATCTGTTCTCAACACTGGTAATTCCTTGCTTGTGACCAGTTAATCACTGACCACCAGTACAGCTGTTTCTTGTGCTACAGTGGTAACTTCTGGGGGCACATACAGGCTTCAGCCAGGCTGGGTCCCACAGGCACAGTGACAAAATTGAGTCCTGACTAACGAAATCACTGTGCAGATGATGCAAGTGGGCAGCAGGTGTATGTGATGCAGCACTGAGCATAACCTGTGGCCTCACCTCAGGCTACAGTCATGGACACCCAAAGATTAGGACTGATGGGTTCTTTGTTCTCTCTTATGGCTTATTTTTTTCATTTGTTTTTGTTTTAATGAATGCATTTATACATTTCTTCTGAAAGCTAGGATCTGAGATGGACTGCTTGGACAGAGGCAAGAGAGGCTGTAATATATGGTTTACACGAACTATGTATCCAGTGCATGTAACTTAGAACAGAACACTACAGAAATAATCACCCAAACCAAGTACACACATGAAAGCTAGCACAGAAGCAAAGTGAATTATCTCGATAGTCATTTGTCAGAAAAAAAAAAGATATTTTCCTCTCTGTTTCATCCCTATGATAAGCAGAAGTCCCCTCAGCACGGGGTGACTATCCCATGCTTCCCACAAAATGTAATCCTACCTCAGGAGCTTAGCTGCTGCAGTGACCTTCTTTTGTCTGCTTGTTCATAGTAAAATCTGTCTGACGTGAGTAAAGAAGATTGGAAGAAGGTTATTTTTAGTATCAGTATAAAATAATCTGTAGCACAACAAAATGCAAGAAAGAAAGGTGGTGTCATTCTCCCTGTTTCCAAGGAGAATGACACCACCACCTACAACATCTTGTAGGAAGCACATAAACAACACACGTTGCAGGATTAACCTGACAGGGCCCCTCCGCTCTAGTTTCTATTATTAACTTTACACCTAGTGCAAGTCTCCTCAAATGAACTATATGAGGTATAACGATTTATCTTACACAGACTATACCTCAGCTGAAAATTTATTAGCAGAATAGTAAGGGCCTGGGTTTTATAAGGTGATGAACTTTTCCCTCCCTCTCCTCATGTTCAACTGCATGCTTAAAAAAAATACCATTTCTATCCTTCCCCACCCCAAGCTCCCCCCTTCAGCTGAATGGTTGGGATAGCAGCCTACTATCCACAAGCTGTTATCACACAAACCAGAAGTGCAACTTCTCCCCTTTGCCACCTCAAAGCTTAACCCCCCTTCTTGGTCTTCTCAAGTTTGGTATAAAAATGCCCATTATGACTGACCAAAAGACTGCAGCACCAACAAGAACACACTCCAAGCAAAATGACAGTTTCTTTTCTATAATATAGTGGGGGTTTTTTTTCAAGGAAAATGTTTTCAGAATTTTATGGAGGAGATTGGCTTTTCCTTTCCCTAATGTTCTTATTAATTTATAATTTCCTGTGTTTAACCTGCCTGCTAATAAGCTATAAGAGTGAAGTATTTGCACTGTTGAACCATACAAGATATAAAAAAGAGAAGCTGACCTTTAACTCTGCTTCTTTGTCTTTTTGCCTGGGTTGGTTTTCATATTATAAGTATTTCATGGAAACATTAAGCCTTTGAGAACAGAGAACATTTATAGCACTAGAGAACACCTGAGATTTGTTGCTTTACAGTCTGTGGCCTTAAAATCTAGCCTGAGTTAAGAGGTAGCACATATCTATATTTGTGCAGGCAGCAGAGCAAGAATCAGCTTCATGCTCCAAGATCCGCAGTGTGCTTCTTGGTTCTGCCCTGCTTCAGGCTACAGCTTCCCTCCCTCTCTGCTTGAGTTCACAGTTGAGCTGATGAGTACAGCAGGGGTGCATCCATGTTGTCATGCTGGTTTGCTCTTTGCTCAAGTTTCCAGTCTCTGGCTGCATAAATATTAGTTCACATGTAATCTTCAGACTGGCACAGGTCAAGGAATAGTGAAGTCTGGGTGCAAGTCATTCACCTGAGAGTGTCCCACAGTCTGCAACCTTTGACCTGGGAATGGAGGCCCACATAGGCACAGAAAACAGACACATTGCACACATAATCTGAGCAAAACTAAGACTAACTTTCATGCTCAAATTTACTCAAACCTGCTTTCACAAAAGGGTTTGCAGTAAGTCCTGAAATCTTTGGTCTATACCGCATCCAGTGAAAAAATGAATGATCAAGTGTTGTTTCAAAAGCTTCTTGATTCATAGGTTTTTTATTTCTAAGCCAGAGAGGACTATTCTGATTACTTCACATATGATTCATGTGCACTACACACATGAAGCCATGAAGACTCACATACTAGTTTCAATATTAAGCTCATCAGGTATGGCAGACTCCTGGAAAGAGGCACCAAGGTTTCAGGTGACAGTAGAACTTGGTTGTACTGTGAACAGTCTGAAAGGCCATCTTCTCTCATTATTTAAGATTAAAATTTTAGCCTTCACCTGAGTTGCCCAGTTTAATTTCCCAATTTATTTTCCACTCTTTTGAACAACCTCATAATAGTGATGACCAGTGGAGTGGCTCCACAGTACCAAGCAATACCAAAGAATTAGTTGTGGTACCACTCAGTGATGATACTAGTCTTCAAGTCTAACCTCTGCATCTTGGCCCAACACTGTTTGGTGCCATTTGACCTTTGTGAGATTATTTTAGTGTTTTCCTTTGACAAACTGAAGGTGTTATGGTAGTGTAGCACTGTTCTTGAAGAGAATCTTGCTAGGTAGGACTTCAATGCTTTTTTTCTTTGCTTTTTTTTTTTTTTTCCTGAACTAAGTATTAGAAAGAAACATGTTCAATAATAGGACAAGTTTTAACACCTACCAGCACTGATATTGCCTGGACACTTGCTTGAAATAGTGCCTGTGATTGTGTATTGTTGGTTTTTCCTGACAACAAGTCTGGTAGGAGCTACAGAGTGTAGAAAAAGAGGGTCAGCGCTTGGAAGAGGCAGTGATCCAAAGTGGACATGACAGATAGCAGACTGGAATTTTGGTGCCGATTCCAACTAGAAAGCAGCAGTATTCTCTTCAGCATATAAAGCCTGCAAATCATACGTAGCTACTAAGGTAGAAAAGGCCTTTTGACAAATCTGGAAGCCATTGTTTATTATTCTAATGTTTTATCTATAAATCTGAGCCTTACTCATATTGTGGCAGCCTTTCTGCTCTTTAATTCCCTGAACATTGAATTACAGACATTTGAAGAGCTGAGGTCTAATAGCTTAGAGCTTAGATTGCAAACTCCTGTTCCCACTCCTCTCACTAAATGGACACTTCATTAGACTCCTCTGCATTTCATCCTTCCCATTTGATGAAGTGCTCACAGAAAGGCCTTACAAAACATCCAGGAGCAGCTACCTGCCTGCCAGACAGACTGTTCCCAGGAACTGAAGGACTCTATGTTGTTTTGTTGTGTTTAACTTTATAAGTCCAAATGATAGTAACTTTCAGCATATTTTGGTAAAGCTTTCTCCAAGTTACCGTTCTCTGTTTCTGCTGTACCTTACTCATCCTAGCATTTGCCTCTGTACGGGCTTGAATATTTGCTTTCACAGATTTCCTGTTGTTACCCTCTGCTACTTGCAGTAAGGAAAATAAATAAATTCCCAGTTTATGCTGTAGTTGTAGAAGCAATCATCCTATAAAAAGTAATCCACAACTCACTGCAGTAAAATGTATTAGTTTATATATTCTGTATGAGCTGAGAGTTGATACAGTGAAGGCATGTAATTAAAAAGTGCACTTTGGATGTATTTTGAGCTTTCCTTAGCAGCTGTTACATATTATGAAACATGCACATTGTGGTGGTTTTGTAATTGGATTTAAGTAGCTTGCAGAATATCTCAATACACAGAGCAAAACCCAGCAAAACATTATAAAAAAATGTGCATAGTAATTGCACCCAAGAGTTGCAAAGAAAGAGCAGAGAGATCACATGAAAAATATTTCCTGCTTCTGTGAAATATGTGAAAATTCCCAGGAAGACTAGGAAACATCCCTGGGATGGGAATGCAGTTTACATTGAACTCAGCAAGTGAAGATATATGTGTGTGTAGCTGGCAGCCAAATCTGAATTCTGGTGCACATCAAATGTTATTAGTTTGTACTTAATTACACAGCATACCACATACACTTGAAAAGTCCTTTGAGTTGAATTTTCAGTCTAAGTTAGTTTATATTATAACCATTCTGATATTTATTTTCTGTAGTTGCTTTGCAACATCTGAAAGACAGCAAATTAAATGTCTTTTGATTTTGACTGAGAAGCCAAATTTCTTTTTGAACATTGAAGTTCTTATGCAATGGGTGGGGGGAGATAGTATTTTATAATTGTATGCCTTAATCACAGAATCATAGAATATCAGGTTGGAAGGAACCTCAAGCATCATCTGGTCCAAACGTCTTGGCAGAAGCACTTAAAGATTTAAGTATACATTTTCTCACTGATTTTAGAGTGGGAAAAAAATCTTCTAAGATATTTTTGCTGCTGAAGGAGGATTTGCAATACTACCAGAGACTGCTGTTCTATTTGTGAGCTAAGATTACTCTCAGTGAAATGGCTCAGCTCCCTGAGGTTCTCAAAATTCCTGTTATGCCTTTGCCAGATTCACAGTAGTCTCCCATTTGTTATTTCACTAAAAAGAAAAAAAAAAAAAAAGAAGTATGTGTTTGGCTGAAATAAAAAGGAGAAACATGTGCACAGCTGAAAAGCTTCAAAAGCATCTCTATAGAGCACCTGTGTGCTGAAGAGCATCGAGGATCGTTTAGTGCTTAATCAGGAGCTGTGCATTGCAGGGCTTGGAAGAAGAGATGTGAAGATGGTCATGGGAAAGCTAAAACCCCTCACTATGAATCTGTCTGTCCTCCTCTTTCTCACCTTGAGAAAAACACTTTCTTGTTGCAGTTCACTTTACTGACTGTCAAAATGGGTATAATAAAACTTGCATTTTTTTCACAGCTTTCTGTTTTGGCAGTGCCTCTGGAGCCCTGTTTGAAGAGCACTATTATGGTACAGTACAGTGTCTTGGGAAACCAGACAGATGTACGCCATGTTTAGAAATTATTTTTCTGTTAAATGAGATCATAATTGATTAAATTGCTGGGTAATTAAGGGATTTTTGCTCTTCTTATTAGATAAACAGACTTTTTATTGCAAACAGTTCTCATCTTTCTAAATCAGTTCCAGGAAACCCTATAATGTCAGTCACTATTAGCATTTGGAATAGCATTAAGAGCTTTATACAAGCTCATATTAATCTGTCTAGGTTAACCTTTGTATCCAGGCTGCCTCAGTTGCTGTATTTCAAATCTGCAGAATGTCAGTTCTTCCTGGTGGGCAGGAAGAGGTTTAGCACAGATTTAGCAGTGCTTTGATCATAGTATGAAGTAATTTTGAACTTATTTGTGACAAAAAAAAATTTCTGTGGAGCACTTTTATTCAGTCTTATCAATTGAGTTTTTTAATCCATTGGAGCAAACTTTTGACCTCTCTCTTTTGCTCTAGAAGCTGCTGCAAAGACCAGATGAATATTAAGACAATAGTAGTGTCAAGAATATTACATTTCATTTGGGCACTGGATCTCACAACTACAGAAATACTACACAGGTATAGAAACAAAGTAGGAAGGGTTCACAGTGCTCCCTCCCACTGCAAAGTCTTCCCAGGACATCCTAAGGCACTTGCCCAACCTGCACTCCAGCACCTCCCATGAAGGCAGTGCCTCAGACTGTGTTCCTCAGGCAGTCTGGTCCAACTACTTAATGATGCTCATAATGAGAAAGTTTTCCTAATATTTAACCTAGATATTCTTTGCTGAAAATTAGGTTTATTTATGCTCATCCTTCCCTAGTGGACATGGGGATTAATTGATTGTCGTTTTTTTAACAGTGTTTGAAATACTGGGACATGCACTGGAGCATGTTACCATGTTCTTTCTCCTGTCTTCTGTTTTCTGGATTAAAGCCCAGTTCTTCAAAGCTATCCTTACAGTTGTGTTGTCATTTCTATCTTGTGACCTCTCTCAAATTTGCATATGTCCTTTAAAACATATAATTCCCTTGTGTAAACATGCTACTCCAGCTGAGAGCTCCTTTCCTGAGGAAAGCAACCCAACAATATCCCCCACCATAAAGAGCCACTTCTTCATGCACTGATGAATCTGCCTTCTTGGTAGGCGCATAGTCAGTGTGTGTGTTGGTCCTTGCCATATCCAGAATCTCTTATGCACTGCTTCTGCTCAGGCAAGTGTTTCTGGGGTTGAGTTTTTGTGTGTGTGTGTTTGATTTTTTTCCTCCTTTTTGCTTTGCTTTCTTTGATTTCATATATTTGATTTAGAGCCTTCCCAGTTTATAAAGACTACTTTGAATAATTCTACCTCCAAAATGCTTGCCATGTCTCTCAAATTGGCATCAGTTGCATATTTTATAAGGACACCTTTCCACTCCTTTGTCTGTATCATTGAGGAAAGTATTGGAAGGCACAGAACTGGGTCCCCAAAACCCCCACTTGAAATTACTTTAGGTATTGCCACTGAACCATTGATACTGACTGTCCTGTTGTGTACAAGAAAAGAGTGACACACCATCAGTGTTCTCGGTTGCACACGGAGCAGGGTTAAGCATGGTTTTGTGGGAATAGCACAAAACCAGGAGTCAAAGAGGTTTGATTTTTTTAGTTCATTTTGTCCCCAACTTTTAGTACATATGGTAGAACGTTACTGTAACCTCTCTTTTCACTGATTTCCTTGTCTGTAAAAGGGAAACGAAGATGCCTGTGAAATGCGTGGCTCCTCAGGGGAAGATGCTATTGCAGTGCAGAATGTCAATGGTCATGCATGTGGCCTTGTCATCACTTGTACTGATTGGAACTAAAACTGCTGAGCCCAGTGAACCTGTAGGACTTCTAGTGTTGGTAGCAGAACCCAGGTCTGTTCCGTGCTTTGGTCTTTGCTTCCGTTTCCTCTTTTAGCGCCTGGCAGCACGATGCACGTTTGTGCTTGGCTGGCACTGGCACTGTGTGAAACGTGGTTGGAAGCAAATTCTAATTGCAATTCCTTGTGTGCACCTGGCACAAACTTCAGTACTGTCAAAATGTACCAGCCACCAGTGAAAAAGGGAGGTGGGACGAGATCGTCTTCATGGTTGTTGCTGTGATTTTATAATTCATATTAAAATACTTAACTTCTTTCCTTTCTGCTTTTAAGCTTCCTGGTAATGATGCAAACCAGGTTTTTAAAGCTTATTTGCAGCAGAAGGTTGTGATAAAACTGCAGCTTGAAGCCACAGTGAGATTTGGAATCATAGGGGTAAACAAAACTTGTTCCGAATAAAAATGTGCGGAAATGCTTGCTCGGTGCCACGAAAAGCACCGGGTAACCACCGAGGAAGCCGAGCAGAGCACCAGCCCAGGGGTGCACTGCCGTGCCAGGGACTTGGGGCTCAGCCCCATGGGGGGTTCCGGGCTCTGTCAGCACCACTCCCACCCCTTTTCCTGCCAGACCCTGCCCGGCTTCTCCCCACTCTGTGACACTGGGTTGACCATGATGCTGAGCCTTTGAGGGGCAAAGAAGAAATACAGATCCTAGAGGAATGATTAAAAAAAAAAGTTGATGTTTATGACTGGCTGCCTGCTTACTTTTTAAACATGAAGAGAGACATTTGATAAATATTTAAGTAGCACCAATTTATTTAACGCTGTACATGTTTAACAAGATGAATACTAAAGAGGCTAAATAGATTAAGATTTCCAAAATGATTGTGCCAAATGTGTCTGTTTACTTCAGGCCTCTGTGTAGCATAGCAAGGATATTTCCACCACTGTAACTATCTCTTAATATATTAATAAACTGGGTGCTTTGAAACTTCAACAAGCATATCCTGCAGTAAGGTAGCTACACTGAACTAAGCAGTATTTTTTGCCACTGCGAAGCATCCATGGTGTATCTATGTCAACAAAACATCTTCAGGTCAGACCAGGCTGGGGATTCTGTGCCTCTGCTCTGGCTGTCACCTTGAGCATCATTACTGTCACCTTGAAAGGCTTTGCTTTTGCATGTAGATGGTTTTAATGTTTAATAACGCCCTTGCACACAAATGCACTAGTCTCACCAAACTCACATGTAAATATGTGTGTATATACATGAAATGTGTGACCTCTCTATTTCTTTCTCAGTCACACATGGTGAGGAGTAAATTTGAGTGTGGAAGATTAGCCTGAGTACTTTGTATGACACATAAAGCCTCAGTGAATCTCTCTTGATTAGTTCTCCTGTCCTGACCCTAATACAGAGGTAAAAATATTTAATGGCCTGTACTAAATTAAGTAACACAAGACTGTGACTCAAGTATGCATGACTAAATCTAGTTTAGTGATTCTTATGCTTAAAGTGTGTCACCAAGATACCCCCAGAAGAGAATGGCTTAGGTAAATACACCATGGGATCAGCTTGCAAAGGAAGAATCACATCTGAATACTTGTTTATATTAGTCCAAACCACACAAGAGCCCTCTGGCAGTGCTGAGCTTTTGCTTTGGATAGTAGAATCCCATTAGAAATGAAATTACAGCATCAACATTGAGAGTTGTTCCCTTTTGTTGTATTTTGATTGAGAAAAAGCCTGCCTTCAGCATAGCATTGTGCAGCTATCATAGCCATTGATGTCAGGGCAGAAGACTCCAAATATAATATTAGCCACTATTTCATGCTTTTATTTGCTCCCCCCACACACATTCAGAGAATCTCAGCTGAGATCAGAGTGCCATGTTAGAAACACGGGCTCTCATCCTCCACAAAGGTTCAACTTCACACGGGTCAGGATGGAACAAGACTGGGGAAAATCTTCCTGATGGAGCAGACAGAGGTGAACTTCTGTTTCTTTGCAGTGAACACTTCCCTGATACAGCTCCCACTGAAGAATGGGGTAGAGCTGCCTCTGCCCTGCCACTGGAGCAGCCCTGCCCCACACAGCCAAAGCTCTCACCACTAGCAGCAATTCCCCTTCTTGTAGGCAAAGGAGACAGTGGCTGCCCCTTGTGGGGGTTTTGCTGTCCCTGTCAGGTTTCTACCTTCAGCAGCTGCCTGTTTTGCCCATGAATTAAGCCACTTAAAGGAGGGGGAGAGTTTCCACGTGATCTGGTGAATTCTCTTTTGAGCAGAACTGGAGCTATGAAAACCTGAAAAATACTTTGGAAATTACACCATCGCATGTGAGAAATACAGCCTACATTCCCATATATAAACCAGGATTTCACATTAAATGCATTTATCCTCATTCTGTCACCCATGGAAAGTTATTTTCACCGTTAAAATTATGCATGACAACTTGTTTATCCATTCTGAATACACTGGACAGGAGCTAGTTTTCCATATTCAGAGCAGAACATACATCACCTTCAAACACAAATATCACATATATTAAAGATGCTTCCTGAAAGATTTAATTCCCTTATCAATTTCGTTAGACAGCATGGCAGAGAGGGATAAAGCTCTGGGTTCTGTACTGTAGAAAGATCTTCCTTTGGTCTTAGTAACACACAGTAAGAGAGAGGCTGTTGAAGTTCCCTTCACAAATAGCGAGGAAGGGACACTTCACCAGTGAGGCAATAAAAAGCCTAATGGGAGGCTACCAAAATCACAGCATTATTTTGCTTGGGGGCAGCTTGCCAGGACAACAGGAGTCCTGGTGCCTCAGAGGCTGGAGGCTGAAATAAAGACCAAAACACTGCTCTCAACTGGAGGAAGACCCAGGTCTTCAAATAAGTCCCCCCAGTTAATCTGTGGAGATCAAAAAGAAAGTAAATGGGGTCTTCTTGTCCTCTGTAACTGGAAAAATATGCAGAGGAGTTGTTTTCTCCAGATTTCATAAGATCTGGTTACTTTTACTTACCAAAACATTATGTGACGCTCTGAAGAACTCCCTAGCATGTTGCCCGTCTTGGAGACAGCACAGTTCTTAATGCTCCTGCTGAGCAGAGTTACTTGTGGGTCCCTCCGCTGCCAATACCACAGTAATTACTAGGGAAGAGAGAGAGTAGATAGAATATCAGGATATAAAAAAAATAGCTGCCTACTGCCTCCTGTATTTACAATTGTTTTGCCCCAAATACAAACAGTGTGATCTGTTTCAAAGAGCCATTTAGGGACGTGGAAGCAGAGGAAGAGTTCAGGGTAAATTTGTGCTGCTTTTGAGTGAAGTTTCACTAGCATACAAACACTGGCAATGCTCAGTGTCTTGCTGTGAATATCTTTTTTTCCTCGGTCCTGGGGTGAATTGCAGTATGAGATACAGCCTTTAGAAAAACATTAATTAGTATTTCAATCCACAGCATCTAGCCTGAGCCAGCTGTTCTTTTAGATTCATCTACAGTAGCACATGCCCGTTTCTGAGATTTTATAAATAAATTAAACTGTGCATGTACTTGTTTTCAGTAGTACGTAAAGAGCACACACATTTTATGTGAATTTTCCTTCTAGCAGCTGAAAAGTTCAGTGTTTGATCATCCTGCAATGGAAGCCCTCATCCATGTAGTTGCAAAAACCCCCTTGTGATGAGTGGGGGCAGGAGAGGTGAAGGAACCATCAAAATACAATTCCCAAATTGTCATACTGCCTTTGTAATGGCTGCTGGGAGCTGAATGTGTTCATGTGGCTTAGAGACTTATTTTGAGCATTATTGTCACACTCTTCCTGGCACATTCTCCTCTCTTTCATAAGTAGCAGGTCAGAGATACTAAGTGATTGTGCATTATTTACACATCAGTGCTGTGCAATTTCCATCATCCACCTACAGAAACTATCCAAATTCAACAGCACACTTAACTATTCATTATGCATAATTTCCCAAGTCTCAGATACACACTTCAGACCATGCTTTCCTACATAATTTTTTTTTCTATTTACTGATGTACGCCTCCTTTGCCCTACAAATATATATAATTCATTCTGAATATTTTATGCAAAATGTAATACTAATGGGATTTGAGTCTTGCTGATAAGGATTCAGGTTCTGTAACTGGTATTCATACAAAACTTAGTCTCTAGGTTTCAAAATAGATGTGATCCACAGTGCAAAGCTGCTTAAAGACACAGAAATAACAATGCTTAAAAGAATAATAAAAAAAGAGAATAAGTGTCACTCATGCAATTCCTCAAGAATTCTTCCTGAACAGGAAGAACTACTTCTTCCCCAAGACAATGCTGAAATCTCTCCCATTACCTGTTTGGAAGAAGATGAATTAAAAAAAAGTCCGCCGTCGAGCTGGCAGCTGGGTCATGCTGCAACAGTCTTGTTTTTCAGTGTTCATGCTGTCCACCATCAGGCAGCCAGCCAGCTTAAAGACAGAAGATGACACCCTCCTCTGGTTTGGAGTAGCATGCACTCTGAAGTCATAAAAAAACTCAACCCAGTTATTTTAATTTCCCATTGCAAAGAAATAGAGATATTTTTGTTCCACCTGGTGCATTCTCTCAGTATTTTCTGAGTGCACCCCATTATACTTATGCCACGACAAAAGAAAAAGATTTGAACTATTTGGCATTTCATCCTCTGTGGCTGTTTCTTTCTCACTACCTGCAATTTGGCTGACTGGAGAAATCTGAGTTTCATTTACACTCGTGATATTTTCACTCAACATGTTAGTCCATATCATACTGTGCCCTCATCACCCAACACCACTCCATTACCCATAAATAGTGAATATAGCCTCTCTTGTGGCACTCATTGATCAGAGGGAGCCCCTCTATGTTCTCAAAAATCAAACAAACCATTTCATTTTACACAATTGTGTTCTACACAATGTTTTTTCATTCAACGGGACCAGAAGTCCAAGCCTATTCATGCAAACAGCCAAAGTAAAAGTACAGACACCTCTAAGCAAGAATGAAGCAGTGTCAACACCAGAGTTAGACTGCCACATTGGGCTACCCTTTATTCTCCAGCACTTGTCATAAAGAATAGCCACAGGAAGGCATGTCTGATATCCAAAAATTGCCAGCACAGTGCTCCATCTGTACCTTTATCAAGCATCCAAGAGACAGCCAGAGCTTGTGCAGCCTTTGCTTGTGCAGGGCTGCAGACCCTGTTACATGAAGTAATCCAAGATTCTCATTCAGACAGATGTGGCTGTGAAGAGTTACACTGAAATCACCTGTATGGCAACTGTACCTTGAAAACAGACAAGTTACCTGGCAGAAAAATATATATTCCAGATGCGAAGAGTCATTTTTTTTTCGAGGATATAATCTTTATGTAAACATTGGGAATTGACCGGGCTTCTTGTCAAAACAACATGCAAGAAGTTTCCTTTGTTTTCTGAGTGAGTCATCTTTTTTATTTTATTTTATTTTATTTTATTTTATTTTATTTTATTTTATTTTATTTTATTTTATTTTATTATTTTATTTTATTTTATTTTATTTTATTTTATTTTTAATACAGAGACCTCAGAGGAAATAGGGAATCTACTAGAAATGTCTTTCAGATATTCATCAAAAGAATTTCTGGTGACAATGGTGTTTTGTATTTCTGAGTTGGACATCAAACAACTACTGGATAGAGCAGCACATAAACTTGGAAAATTTCTCACTGAAGTCCTTCACAGATATCAAATCCCAGCTCAGTCTCTCAATTGTTGAAAATCTGTGTGGGAGATTATATGAACTACCTCTTGTTTGTGTGTGCAGGTGTCTTCCCTGATCATTAGAGCTATCAGGAATATTATATGGTCTGGGGAACAGACAGAGGCAAGCCCACCAGGGTGGGTCCAGAGCAACCTCCTCTGGCAGAACTCCAGCAGCCCCATTCAAACACTGCAACAGCTTGTGCAGCACTGACTGAGTCTCCCTGCAAAGCTCAGGTTTCCAACATATGTTGGCCATAAAAGAGCACAAACAACTTGAATTAAATGTGTGAAAGATACATAAGCTATAAAAAATTGGAAGATCAAAGATGGAGAGATTATTAGTATCAATGCCAGATGTTCTGGAAAAAGTGGTCCCAAGTGACTGGAAATGAGAAATTCTTGACAACCCTGTTTGTACATTAATTCACAGTTGCGTTTATCTCCATCTCTTCACTATTGCCAGTGAAACAGGGTCTTCTTTGGAAAGGCAGATGCTGTTTGTTATGCTCATGCAGTCCTTTTCTCTGATGACCATTGGACTCTGCCGTGGTTGGTTTTTCTGTAAACCCACAGTGGGAACCACTGGGTTCAACAAGGCACTGTTAGGTTAAATGAGATTATTTAGGTGTTAGAAGCACCTTGTAACAGGAAATAAACACACTGAGAATGAGTGGCTGGATATTAAAAGGAAGGTCACAGTTTAGGAGGGAAAGTGTATGTGAAGACCACAGTAAGCCTTGGCACTGTAATTCAAATTCATCTCTTTCCATCAGTTACCAGGATTTACCCCATTGAAACTGCACCCAACAAGGGAAAAGAACCACTGTAGTAAAGTGGATGTGTTTTCAGAAGTGGTATCTATGAATCTTACTAAGGGCAAGGCTAAGCCACAAAGCTCACTTGGGTATTGCTCAAGTAGTTGCAGGTATGAGCACAAGAGAAGGAGAAAACTCAGAGGAGGCCAGTGGGGAGTGCCTTGGGTACAGCTGCAAAAGCACATGTAGCAGGACCCTAAAAGAAAGTCTATAAAGACATGGCTCTGGGTACTGGCCGTAAGGCTGATGAGATGTTAGAAAGGAAACACCATCCTGTCTTTTCTTCGTCAGGCTCAGATAAACAGTGCCAGTCTTTGCCAAGAAGCAGCACCGCATTAAAGATGCATCCGCATTCAGTTTCCTCCTGCAGCTAAAACAGTCTGAAAGACCATTCTGATCTTCCACTGTCTTGGTTCAGTTGTGCAGCAATCCAGAGTGAAATCTATGAGCATATTAAGAAATTCCCTGAATTACAAATGAAATTTGTACAATGATCTGTGCTGCTTTATGGCTTGTCCTTGCATTATCGTGAACAAGACAATGAAGATGAGCGTTACTCTGCTTTCAGACTCTCTTAAGAAAGCCTCCTAATAAGACGTTGATAATGTATCCCTCTGAAATTAATGGAATATTTAGCGTGTCTGCATTGAGGAATATTTGAGAAACAGCATTTGTTTCAAGCAGTGTTACTAAATTTTTGATCAGTTCTATAATCTAGAAACATAGAGATGCATTATGTTTGGCTTTTGAAACAGAAGTGTTTGATTTACATTTTGTGATTTTTCTTCAAAACAAATAAATTTAGACAACAACTTACTCAAAGAATTTGTTGAAGAGAACTGGTCTATCAAAATGCCATCCTAAAGCTGTGTTAGGTAGTTTCAATGTATTTTTCATCAGAGTAATGAACAGATGGAAACTGCCTTGTTTAGCAAAGGAGATATTGCTGTGCTGTTTCATTTTCATGCTCCCATTCAACTTCTGCTGGTGAATATGGTACTCACTCAAGTCAAGTTTGCAGATCATCAGTTACTATCCTCAAGTGTCCACACAGCAGTGGTCATTCCCAACATACTTTTGGAGTTCCCCTAAAAGCTGTAGCACAGTGGTTGGCCTTGACTCAGTACAGTTGTAGCTACTGGGTAACAAATGGTCCTGTTAGTGAGGGAGATGCATTCAGATCACAACCCCAAGTGTGTGACCAGAGTTAAATTTCATTCCATTGCATAGAACAATTTCTAGGTCAGGACTATGCACACACATACAGATTGATGTGTTTTGGAGAATGTTGCTCAAATGAAATGAAAATAGAGGAAGAGATGCTTTTTCAGTAGTTACCCAACCTGATTTCTACTGTTAGCTTTCTACTACAGCCAATGACACTTCTGCCAGGTGAATTCAGGAGCTGCAGTAGAGCATGGCTGCCAACAGTCAGAACTTAACTGGTAGATATGATTAATGGACACTTTACCACACCAAAGCAGTACAATCATTTTAATATTGCCATACTAAATTTGGTCCAATGGTACATCAGATCTGGAGCAGACCTGCCTTCTCACCACTAATTGTACCATTCAAAGACGCTGAGAAATCATAAGGCCAGGACAGAGGAAGACATATTCTTTAAACTTAGCTTTCAGAATTCTCAGATATGCATCAAAGAAGGAAAGAGGAAAAGTGTTCATGGTGTTATCAGATCATTATTAGCTCTAGAGAGCTGTATGTGACTGTAAACTCAACAACTTGTGACAACTGTTCAGTCAAAGTAAATTGTTCTGCAAGCCGTATCTCAGCTAAGCCTGTTCATAAATGGGTCTGCTCTAATTGCTGCCTTGAAATGAAGCTGCACACAGAGCCAAGGCAACTCACTAGTGTGCTCATGACAGAGATGGGAATTAGGAGTTGTTCAGTTCTTACTGTGATTGCTCTTAATAAGCCCCTATAATGATATGGTAATTTGATGCGAAATTTCTTCTGTGGGTTCTCTGCAGTAGAGTAGCATTTCACCCTAGGAGAAAAAGTTTAGTTAAGGTGACAAGCCTCATTTTTGCACTGCAGTCCTGCCAGTCTCACAACACTTGCACTTGCCGTATTTCTTAAAGCTGGAACTCCTGGGGTCTTCTTATTGTACAACAATCCGCAATTTATGTATTTATTTTAGAGAAAAAGCCTCCAGCTCTTCAGGTTACAAACAAAAGCTTCCAAAAAATTACTACTTATAGAAAAGGTGTCCTGGAGGTCCAAGAAAAGAAAGTGCTATCCGAATCTATTTCTTTTTTTCAAATCTCAGGGTGTGTATCAATCCCAGTGCTTCAGACAGGGGTGAACCTGCTCAGAATTTTATCCTCGGAGAATGGATAATCCTGAAGCCTGGGCTTGAAATCCCCTTGCACATTCCCTTGATGAAGCCCAACACAATGACAGTAAATCATAGAGTTTCCTTTGCTTCAGAAAAGTGCAGTTCTTTAGGATGGACCAGCACTAAAGGTCCTTCTGGCCTTGTTTCTTACTCTGAGACAGATTTTGGGTCAGCGAGCTAGATTCCCTGTTCTTCATTTCATTAATTTCTTAAGCAGAAATAGTATTTTATGTCCAGTGTGAGAGAAGGTGCTGCTGTGAAGCTTAATTGAGATTTGTTGTTTTTGAGATTACTGGCTGAAATATGAAAACATGATATTATATTTGCACAGGGATTTAATGCACATTTCAGAAAGGATTGTGGCTCAGGTGAAAGCTACTATAGAATTTGGGGTATACTTTTTCATAAGTATATCACTTTCAAGCAGACACAAGCTTTTAAGTAGTGCCAGTTGTTTGCTAGGGGACTTGCCTAGGGGGATCTATAGTGTATTTCCTAATTAGTTACTTCAGATTAAAGGTGTCTTTAAATGTTACTGCATTGAAGGGCAAACTATAGTGGTGCTTTCAACTTACAACCTAGGAATTACTAATTAAATTTGTTTTAATTAGAAAAAGTCAGCTAGAACTAAGAAGCTGCCCCACATCATTTCAAAGATTTTTGTAAATTGCAATGCCCAGGAAGTTGCTATCATTTGCCTGATAGCAGTATTGTGGGGTGGGTTTTGTGAGGTTTTGGTTTGGTTTGCATTTGTGTTGTTTGTTTTTG
This sequence comes from Pseudopipra pipra, assembly GCF_036250125.1. Classification (NCBI taxonomy): domain Eukaryota; kingdom Metazoa; phylum Chordata; class Aves; order Passeriformes; family Pipridae; genus Pseudopipra; species Pseudopipra pipra. The sequence goes on along the minus strand of NC_087552.1, from coordinate 60,511,476 downwards.
TTTGCTTGCTTGTTTGTTTTTGTGGGGTTGGTTTCTTTGTTGTGGTGGATTTTTTTTAACAAGTATTTGACTTTAGGTTTTTTTCCATTAGATGTTATAGACAAGATTGTGGTCTTTACACCAAATTAGCACCATGTAAAAATACATTCATTGTACAGAAAACCTGTCAGAGTGAAGTATGTCTCAGATTCTTTGTGGTCTGCTGGAATTGCATTTAGAATACAGGCTCAAGGACTTAACTTCATGCCTGAAGTGTTTTATTTCAATTCTCATTCAAAAATATAACATCCAAATCTTTGACACCTCACTGGAAGTGTAAATGTAAAGATTATTGAAGTGCAAAGGAAACTGGGCAAAGCTTGCACCTTTCGTCTCCCCTTCACAGCACTACATCAAGGAGTTCATGTCAAGATAGTGACATTGTAAGTGGAGCTGATATTGCATCTTAATTTGCCTGCTTTGGGTCTTGAAAGAAAATGACTTTTGATTATCTGTAATCAAGGTGTCGGGGTCCCAGAGCAAAACCATTAATCTGTATTTATGGCTATTACACCTTAATAATGAGAAGTGCCAATCTCAACAGAATATGCAAAAAAAATCAGTTTCATAGAATCATTCATGTGCTTAAATAAAATTAATTAGCATCTAAATCTTTGTAAATTCTAGCCCAAACTTGGTGCAGTTTGGCCCTGCTGCTACATGAGAAATATTCAAACTTTATGCTGACAGAGACAACTTCATAATAGATTTGCTTTATCAATTATAAGATATTTAAATAAGAGCATAAAATGGAAAGGGAATAATTATTCTGTTGGTTTTGTTTCAACACAAGCTATTTCTGAACCCTTAACAGGAGGGTGGCCTCCAGTCTTGGGACCAGTACTTCAAAGATGCAGACAAATTATGGAAAGTCTAGAGGAAAGAATGTTAAGGTACTTTAGTCTAGGAAAAGAGATGATCAAGAAGAGGTAAGATAACAGTCTTCTACTAAAAATATAGTTAGGAAGAAAGTGATTAATTCCTTGTGCTATCTGCTAGGGTAAGGAGAAAGGAAATGAACTTATTGCAGGCTTCCTCTGCTTCCGCTCTTAGCAGGTAGCACCAGATTAAAGATGGTTTATTATGCTGCCCAATATCCTGCCAGCAAGTAAGGATTCGCTCTTTGATGTAGAAAAGAAGAAATATCTCAGCAAAAAAAACCAGTTTACAGTCATCACTGCAAGGGAAAATCAGCAGGGACTGGTGAACTTTCATCTGGGCTTAATAGAAGGGCCCCTGCCCAGGAGATGGAATATCTGTCACCACCTCAGCCTCAAAGGCACTGGAGAGGCACAAAGACAGCCAGGAGTCACACACCAAGGGACCCTGGCTGCTCAACTACGGTAATTAGAAAGGCTTGAACAGGAGAACATCACAACAGGTAGTGTTGCTCCAGACTTGTAAATCCTAATCCTTCTGCTCAAGGATCAGGTAGAGCCAAATTCTTCCTGGAGAGAAGTACACAGATGATGTTTCCAAGATGGCTTTGTCACCCTCAGCCACGGGATGACATTGCATGAGATGTTGAGGAGGATGGGAATCCTTTTGACAAGGGAAGCCCTGTTGCCTGCCAAATTTCCAGGATGGGGAGGCCTTAAGTAATATTTGGTAGAAAAGAGTAACAGGAGCCCATTGGTAAGCAAAACCAATTCAGTCTCAACTAGAACCCAAAGACCAGAAGTTATTATAAATCCAAGGGAAGGACAGGAAGGAATATCCCTCCACTGAATATTTCAGATGCATGAATGCTGCCTGAGCTGCTTGCCACTGTGTCTCCCTGAGCCGGCAAAAGACAGGGACAGGGGAAGAGCTGCAGCTTTTACCCTGTTTTTGAAGGTCATGGTGGCTGACTTGGACAAGGCTTTGCTTTCTTGCTTCTCATCACTGGACACTTAGAACATCACAACACACTTAAGTGATTTATCTCCTTTTGTTCTCTATTCCTCCTTAAGGGCCCTTGATAAACATCAGTTCTGGTGATAGCTTAGTACTTTTCTCCTTTTATCCCCATAAATACTCGAAGGCACATTAGCAGGGCTTTGCACTACATATTAGGAGAGCTTCGTGCTAGATTCATATCACTCTTCTTTGTAGGAACACTGCACTAAGACAAAACACAGCAGTACAATCCCTCCATTCTCCCTATAAAATATACCACCAGCAGTTTCATGGGGACTCATATAGATCTTGCCACATCAGTATGGAGGTTTGTGAGATTTTTCACTCAGCTTAGGTCTTATTCTTGGCACCAAAACAAAAAACTCCAAAAAGTGGCTAACAAAGCTGTTAGCAGATTTCTTGTGATGTAAAAGAGCAATCTGTAAAAAAGGGAAATAGGAAATGATAGATCAAACCAACTGCAGTTTTCCAGAATTTTTCTGGGCACGTAATCAGATTTGGGTTTTGTTCTTTTTAGCGCTTGAAGAATAACACGATGATGAATGACAGCCAGCATAAATTTGTCAGATCATTTCAAACCAGTGCATTGCCCTTCAAGAACATAATACACCAAAAGGTGAGAAGCAGCAGATAATCACATATGTTGACTTTCATGAGGCTTTTGATACTTTCACATGATATTCTCAAGCTAAGGAAACAGTACAGATTAAAATTACTTGGAGCAGCTGACGACGCTTTTTGGGAAATCCTGCTTGGGAATATTTATCACTAGTTCATCATCATACAACAGTTTCTGCAGGGGTCTCTTCATGCTCCATTACTATTCAGTGTTTTTAATCAGCAGTATTGGACTAGTGCCAAAGGTAAAGGTAAAGGGCAGGGTGTGGATACACTACACAACAGGAGTTCAAAACAAACTTGACTAATCACAGAAACAGATGATAAAAAAATTGAACCAAAGCAGCTCTAATACAGGATTTTATGTTTTTGGCAGCACTACACTTGAGCACAAGTGCAGGACTGGGAACAATCAGGCAGTTCCATTGGAAGCATATAGATCCTGCAGCACATTCAAACTCTCCTGGGTCAGAAGTGGCATCCTGTTTTTAAGAAGTAAATTCCATATCAGGATATGGTAGCTAAAAGCTGGATATGGTAGCTAAAAGCTGGCTCAGGCTCAGCCCAGCTGGGTTGGAAAGCATCAGCTGGAGTTCTGTGCTCAGGACGAGCATGGGACGTGCTCTCCACACAAACAAAAGCTGAACTCATTGGGGTGGTTGAGCAAAGGAGCCTGAAGGGAAAGATGAAGCAGTCTCAGCTGCCAACGATGTAAGACGAAAAGAGAGGGAGAGGCAAATGTCCAGGATGGACAAAAAGTAAGGAGGGTTGAATTTCAGTAAGAAAAAAACAGACAGTAGGAAGGTAACAACAGCATTTGCAGTTGTCATATTTACTGTTCAAGAAGGTTGTGGGATCTCTCTCATTTGAGATTGAGAAAGATGTTAAGCAAATGCCTATCAGGAGGTACATGAATTGGATGCTACATTGGACAGGACCTGAGCTAAAATAAAGAGCTCTATCCAGCTTCCGATACCAAAGATTAGGCTTGATTAATAAGATTTAAAAATAAGTAAACTAGAAGTGAGTGCAGCAGTGAGTGCTGGAACAAAACAAGCAGATACCACCTGAACAGCACAGAGGACAAACCTCATCCCTGGCACCAAGCTGCTCTCCACTGCTCTTGTGGCAGGGAACCTGGCCATCTGTGCTGGACAAGCACCAACGCAGAGGAACAAGGAGGGAACTGCAGCAGAATGGAACCAGAAAGATCCAAATTTTGACACTGGCATCCCAGAACGCTCTAGCTGCTCTAGCCTAGTGTACTGGACTGTGTTTCCTTGCTTCTTTACAAGCTGTGACTGCTGTGTGTATGTATGGCCTAATAAGGCAAGTAGCTTTGAAAGGTCCAGTGTGGAAGGGCTTGAGCCGCTGTACTTGTAGGATAACTCTGATGCCTCCTTTTCCTTCTACAAGGCACTGGCTGAAGCTTGGTGTTCTCACTCCCATCTCCCACAGTGTATGCCCGGTTGTTATATGCTCACACACAAACTCATCCCATTTTACATGGGGCAAGTGGAACAAGGCCCATCTGTCTTCTTCCTGTGCCAGTCAAGTAATGCCATCATCATCATCACCACAGCACCATCTCCCCTTCCCTGAGCACTCAGCTGTCAGCTTTGAGGTGCTATGATTCTCTCGTGATTCAAGTGCACCATTTACTTACTACAACAGCAGGTCAAGTAGGAAAGTTCTGTGCCATGACAAAAAGGTACATTATTTACGGTTACAAAGGCGACCTTGACAAAGGCCTCAATTTTCTGCTCTGTTCTCTATGTTCAGTCTAAATTCAGGAGAGCCTGTCAGCATTCACATCAGGTCACAGCATCACCTTGGCACCCATGAGCAGAGGGAAACCATATCTGGCCAAATTCCTGAGAAGTGTAACAAAGGAGAGAAATTATCTGCTTTTATCAAGTGCCCAAGGCCAGCCCCTTTCCCCCTCCCCCCATCTCAGTGAGTCAAGGGGTTTGTTTTCATCTACATATTCACATCTTGCTCTACAAGCGCTTCTTGTCCGGTATCAGAAAAAACGCTGCTCAAAGGAAGACCTTCCCCAAGTCCTGAGCACTTTCCTTTGCAGAGGCAACTACATCCTTTGAAGATCTGGTGTCCAGTCAGGGGAACCAAAGCACCAAATAACCAGTGGTACAGCTGAATTCCATCCAGAGGCCCTTCAGTTGATTTGAAGGGGTTAGGCTGACAGGCAAAGTGACCAAATGGCAGAGCTTAGGAGCATGGAATAATGAAAAAAAGACTTTACCTTAATTTGTCCCTTTCACATAAACGTACAAAAATGCATCTCTGGAAATGTGCACTCAAATGCATATTCCTCCTACTGTTTGTTACACTTCATGGATGAAGTTGTAAATTTGCAGAGGCTATTTGCAAAAATTCCATTTTTTCCCCCACTGTTATTTATCAGCCCCATCCTTCCTTCCTTTTCTCTTTTTTTTTTTTCCTAATAAATAAAATTGCATGTATATTCTTTGTGGATCACTAGCAACCATATAAATGACACAGGCTTTAGAACCCCAGTCTGCTGAGCATTACCCACAGTGGGCAGAAGAAAACGCTTGATTAATTCTTCTGTGAAAAGCATTATCCTGAACAATTTCTCTTTGAGACACTAGGAAAGACTTTCAAATGCTCCACAATATGCTAAACAGAATTAACAGGTTTCATGAGGCTTTTAGGCCACAGCTTTTTGTTACTTAGGGGGCTCTGGTTTATAGCTGTTGCAGGATTGTGATTGAGGGTTACTAGTTGTCCTCATCCTCATATTACCCAGCAGTGAAATTATAATGCTGACAATTCGATACCCATCTCACTATTCATCACAGGGTGCTGACAGCTACTTGGAGTATTAAACCAAAGCCAGCAACTGTCTATGAAAAGGTAATTACTATAAAAAATAAGACAACCAACATTTTAAAAAATTCCACTGAGAATATTTTCTTCTATAGACAAGATTTATTCAGACTTTTGTCTTAACCCTCCTCCCTTCCCAAAGCTTCAGATTATGGCCTGGATGAACACTAGAATAATCAATGAAAATCTGACATATCCAAAATGACAGCAAGGAGACCAGATTGAAGATCTAGCTAATTTCTTTGGTGTTTCAGCTGTAAGAATTTTTAGGTAAACTAAGACCTGCAAACTGAGTATGTGGTGTTTTAGTCTCTTACTCACTGTGCTCTTTGTGTTCTCATGGACTGCTCACAGCAGACCTAAACCAGAGATTTTTTTTTTTCTCCTTACTGTGATTTTGTGAAACTATGGAGCTTGTATTTTTGTTACTTAGGTTTGCAGTTTGGTTGGTGTATCAAGAGCTTAGCACACCTACTGCCCTCAGGCCCTCTGGGACAAAAATACACATTACTGAAAACTGGGACTACAGGAATTTTAATGTTTTAGAACTAGACTTGTCAAATCAACTAAATAAATAGCAATAAAAGAAATGGTATATGTATTCAGATGAAAAGCTGTAACTTATGTCGCATGATTTGGCATTTTGTACATAAGATGTATAAAGCAGGTAAAGCAATTCTACAAAATGACTCTTGATGCCATTAGCAGAACATCTACTGTAAAGAATCACTTATTAAATATACACTGGGGCTTTAGTCCTTGCTTTTAAGAATAGGGTCTAGCAGAAAAACTGGCTGGAGAGTTTATCACTGCCCACATGGAGGCCAAATAGGTTGTGGTAAGTACTGAATGGCTGGACAAGCACCATAAAGCATTACCTCAGATGGAGCAGAATTTGCTCTCCTCTGGTGTCAAAGTAATTTTAAGTGACTAAAGACAACTCAGATATTTAGATCAGTCTAATAGGTGGGTTCTTGCTACTGCTTGAAGGACATTGCCCCATATCAGTGGTTAGTGCTAAATTTCAACACAGGGTTCATTTTCATTGCAGCTCTGCCTTGTGAGAGTCCACAGGGCACAAAGCATAAACCGACCTTAAAACAAGGTCCCCCAACTTCCAGGTTAGATACACACGATACAAGAAGAAACTCATTTACCACAGCTCCTGCTGCCTTGGCTGTAGATAGAAAGTGGCTGATAGCTCTATTGCTGCCTTCAATAAGTGTCAAGTTCAAATCAAATCTGTAGGAAAATTTTGGTGACAGTCAGTCTGTCATCAGGATTGTACTTGCTAGCATCAACTCACACACCCTCCTGTGTTAATTTGGCATGTCACTCCTGAGAATGTGCTGTCCAATGCTGGATTTTAAGTTTCATTTCCACACTTCTCAGTACATCAGAGACATCACTTCCCAAGACTTCACAATTCCACTTACTTTAAACTGTCAGCATCAAACAAGTGATTCCTGAGCTACCTTGATACTTAATCTGTTTTCAGGAACAGCAGATCAGGAGCCTACAAGATGGAGAGAAACATTTTACAAGGGCATGTAGTGACAGGACAAGGGGAAACGGCTTCAAACTGAAAAGAGGGCAAGTTTAGACTAGATATTAGGAAGAAATTCTTTACTGTGACGGTGGCGAGGCACTAGAACAGGCTATCCAGAGAAACTGTGGTTTGAGCCACCACACTACCCCATCCCTGGAAGTGTCCAAGGCCAGGTTGGATGTGGTTCTGAGTAACCTGGTCTAGTGGAAGGTGTCTCTACCCATGTCAGAGGAGCTGGAACTAGATGATATTTCAGGTCCCTTCCAACCCAAATCATTCAATGATTCTATGACATAATTGTATAAACATAGTCCCTATCTGTCAGGACTGGGCATCACAGGAACAGACTACTTCTGATATTAAAAGTAGTCAACAAACTGCACACAGATAGGAAGAACAACCAACATAAAACTTATTTTTAAAATAGTAAACCAAAAATTGCTTTATTAAAATTATACTTACCTTGCAACATAGCTCTCATACCACCAATCTAAGATTAAAAAGTCATTTCTGATAAAAAAATGTGAAAGCAATAAACAAAATGCGATGTGTTTGCCTGTGCAATATAGGATTTATTTAGCAAAGTTTAAAATAGAACTGCACGAGTCAACCTAAAAAAAAATAGAACTCAAGGTAGTGCTGCTGCAAACCCACATCTTTGTACTCACAAAGAATCGACCCATCTCCCTCCCTCTCCCCCCAGTGCTCATTTCTTGCAGTCCAGCTGTCAGACAGAACTGCCTCCAATTTAGAGTGAAGCCTCGGCTCTGCCTGATAGCATTGCTCTCCTAGACATGAGTGATGAATGGGAGAAATGACAGCCTACACAGCCTAAAGCAGCAGCTGTGAGGTACAGGTGGGCAGCGTAGTTACAACAAGGGCACATTCTGAAATCTGAGTTTACTTCATCACAAAAGTGATGAGTGTTTTGGTCAAAATTGAGAACTATTTTTTAAACCTATTGTAATTTTGGGTTTTTCTGTTATTAAGAGCTCTGAGATTACTAAAGAGTGTTCTTTGGTGTTATATATTTATGATCCCTCTTACAACTCCTCCATTGGCAACATGTTTTTCTAAACCAGAGTATACTGAAGTCCTAAAAAAAGTGTAACTAGGCTCAGGATTGGTAGGTATGGTCAATGAACATTACCATGCTCCTAGAGAAACACATATACAGAAATGATGCACCAGATGTTTTTTGACAGCCTTCAGAGTCTAAGCCTCTCATACCACTAAATGCAGAAAAATTTCCTTGTGATAAAGTTGGTGCCATTGCAGCCTCCTCACACAAAGCTATTTGCTTCCCTGCAGTCAGCAAAATTAAGACAGTCCAAATTTCTAAGAAAGAGCACTTAAACTCTGAAGAAACTTTAAGAGCAAAGTTGTTCAGCACTTGTGAAGAGCTTTCTGAAGCTACGATTACCCAAGATGGACAGAGTTGATACAACTCCTAGTTTACTCATGACGGAGTAGCCCAGTTTGTAAGACAAAATGTTGCAGTGTTTCAGGAGTTTCACAGAGTTTGAGTACATTTGTGCTATAATTAAGTTGCATTCATCCTTGCTTACCACCACCAAATAGATTCACAACTGTAGCCAACAACTGAGCTGGCACAGCAGCCACAACTAGGTAAATACTGGCTTTAACAAGTGACCTCATCAACTATGCTGACTCACAGAAACAAAATTCTAAACAAATGCTTAGAGTACAGAAAATTTTGCACCACAAAAATCAAGACAAAATTGAAAAGTTTCAACACACTCACTCAATTAAGAGGCAAGTAAATTAACAGTGTGCTTGTCATTGTAAAACTACTTTGCTTGAGGGAAAATTCTGGTTGGCTGTTGAACATCTGAAAGGCTTCAAAAGATTAATTAAATAATCCTGTCAAAACAGTTGTTCCTTAATGCTCCCATAAAGAATAATACTAATTATGAATATATATTGTACTCAATGTGTGCATTTGGAATTAATTTGGCAACTGTGACTTCAGCTCAAATATCACTGCTTGACTAGATTTTAATTTTGGAGGGATTTATCAATTGAAGAACTCCATTTATTCACTACTTAACTTCTGATGCTTTTACACATATCAGTGTTAAGACAGGAGCTTTTCAAGAAAACCTGAATAAACAGCTGTATCTATAGATGAGAAATTTGGTGTTGCTGGGGTTTTATCGTTTGGTGGTTTGTTCCTCCTCAGCCACCTCTAGAGTTCTGAGAGGACCACCCAGGGCCAGAGAAGCAGCTGTGACCCTTCACTGCTAGATATCCAAGGAATGAATCCCCATAAATCACGAACAAAAACACGAGAACAGAGAGCTTGCAGCAAGAGGAAACAATGATGTTTCATGCCCAGCTGATCCCCTATGAGGCTTCCAGAGCTTAAGGGGAAGTGTTGTGTTTGCAGTGCCCTCTACAACCAGTGCCTCGAGCACACCTTTGCACCATCGTGACCTGCAGGTCAATGAAGTTATGCCTACACAGCAGGCAGAGAGGTACCACCGTATCCCAAAGCCCAGCTTTAGACTGCTTTAGATCTGGGTACCACAATTCAACTGTCAAAACAAACCAACCAAGGCTCCCAATCCCAGGAGGATCCAGGCCAGGACTCGGACCCAAGTGCAATCAGCCATTACCCTTCCACTGCTACCACCTTGTGCTCAGGGAAGGATTTGCCTGTGCTTATTCTGCATTGACATTTGTCTTTGCTGTGTAGGTGTAAGTAGACCAGCTGTAGTAACTGACTACACAAATTACAACTCCCCTAAGATACAGTATTTTTTCATTTACATGGTGTGTGCCCTTAAAAACCAAATTAATAATAGGTTGGCATCAATACCTTCTTCCTACAAGTGGCATAAACCAACTGCTACAGAAATAGATTTGAAGTAAAGCCATTGATAACCCAGTTCTTATGCACATTTCTTGTCCCACATTTGCAGGAATCTTACTTTATGGAAATCAGAATTTAATACATCAAATACACTGCAAGATCACCAACTCTGAATACTAAAAAAGAAATCTCAACGCTGTACTTTTCCTTTTTTAAACAAATATTACAAAATTGAATTTTATTGAGTTTCACACAAGATGCACTTATAAAATTGATACAGAATGTCATTCAACAGAAAAAAAATGAAAGCAATTTCAAGCTTTCTTTAGCAACTGCTGAATAATTATGAAGTAAGATACACCAAATTGACAGATAATCTTAATTTCAACGTGTGAACATCTCCAATTAGTATAAAATACATCAAAAATTAAAGAATTTCTAATTTGTCCACAGCACAAGTCCTTTTTACTCTCATCCCTGATCAGTAACTACAGATTTTGGCCATTACTCCCACTACTCTTAATGGGAGAGGAGAGGCTGAAAGACTGCAGCAACAAGTTCCCACTGAGCAGACCACATTGCCTGTACTGCAGTTCTCATTACCAAGTCTGCTCAGACACGTAACAACTCTGTCCAACTGCCTCCGTTTGCTGTATTACTGTAGTCCTGCAAGTTTCAGGGATTAGCACATACATTAAACTTTCAAATGTTCATACAGCAAATAAACTTGGGCTTTCCCACTCTTGACAAGTTATGAAATTAGCAAAGAGCAAATTCTCTTCATTTGTCCAGCACTGAAGTACTTTTATGATACCTTTCCTTGAAAAGTGAAACTGGTGCTTACTTAAATGTCTGAAAGGCATAGGAAGCTAATGCTGTGTTTTAACAACATATGAAGAATTTATCATTAACTAAGGGGTCTCTTCTGACACAAGACTCCAGCCCAAGTTTTGAGCTCAAATTTAATCCATTCTTGTTCTGAGGATTCAAAACCGTCTTTTGTGAACTCTTTCACAACTGCATCTCACATCAGAAACTAAGATGCATTGTAATGCTTTATAGATCTACTGAAGTTTGACTACAACCAATCAATTAAATAAAGATGCATAATTCTGATTTGATTGTCAGTATTAGCTTTTACAAGCATGTTCTCAGGCAAGTTAATACACAGATGTCATTCTTCTAAGAGTCAAATGCAAAAGGCAGTTCTTTTCTGCTGTGGTAATGCCGTACATACAGTTCCAACATGACACTTCTTCGTTGCAGTTAACATTGCTGTTTCTAAACATTAGAAGTGTCCCTTTAAGATCTTTTCCCACAGCAACAAAAAATCCTCAGCTTTTAAAAGTAATTTTCTAAATAATTTGCCTTGCAGGACACACAACACATGAAATGGATATGCTTCATATTTGCCCAGTTAAGCAGAACCTTCATTACTGCGATCTTTCCTTGGTGTTTAGTATTCAGATAAAATACTATGCAGTAAGTCTTTCACTTAAAGGCAAAATTTTATTCTGATTACAAGATTTTCAAGATACATCTTGAAAAGGTTTTTGTTGACAAGAATAACTATCTTGACTTACTGGTTTGTGTATGTGTTATGCACCAATGCTTTATGCGTTTGTCGATATAAGCACAAGTTTTGAATTCTGCTTGCAGATGTTTAATAAAACACGGTAACAGGATAGGCAAGCTTCTGGTCAAGTTGTCATACATTTCCAGGAATATCCTTACACTGGAGGAACCTTCATGAAAAACAGTGTTCTGGAAGCATGGTTTCATAATGCAGAACAGGATTATGCTTTTTTCCAGTCTGTTTTCCAGCAAAGTGATACTGCAGCTCTGCCACCAGGCTAGAGACTCACGATCCACCACATTTTCCAAGAGGCAAGCTAAAGATCACTTACTTGACCCGACCAGATACCAAGCCAAGTTACTTGTAGAAAGAAATTAATATTCTTTTTTGCCATTAATAATTTAAGTTTTTAAATAAATATTTATGTGCCTTTTGGCAACTGTCCATTCTGGTAGCATCTGCTGTCCCAACAGCTCAGTATCCTTAGCACATTGATTTAAAAAAAAAAACAAAACAAACAATCTTAGTCAATTCTGTTTCCACAAATAGTAAACCTGTCTATCTCCAACAAGTCTTTCTTTGCAGACCTGTGTTTTAATTCTGAACTGTCTTGGCTTATATCTTTTTCTTCTCCATCAGGAGTTGTCAGAAATTGATCAGAATTGCTTGTTACAAGTAAAGATGGTGTATTGTCCTTCTGATGCACAGGCTGATTGGTAACTGATGTAGATCCGTTTTCATCTGTGGAAATTCCTGTTGGAACAGAAGACAATTACAAAGATAATCATGAGTTTAACATGGACATATTGATGCAATTTGTAACATCCAGATTCATGCAAAGCTATTCTAAAAAAGTGCACTGCATCAAATCAGCAGAAGCAAGAGAATGCTTTCTGGAGGCTACTACCTCTTATTCGCTTTACTGTAAGAGATTTTCTTTCCTATTTTAGTAAATGGATAGAAAGTTAATTCTACAGAAGTTCAAATAATGAGCAAGAGCATAAGCAGCAGAAGTTAGAGTATTTTTCTGGTTTACATGCTCATTTTTTTGGCTTAAGCAAAAAGATTTTTGACAGTCGTGTGAATCACACAAATATTTTCTACTGAAATGAACAAAAGGAATCTCTGTGGCAGGAACTAGATGTGCCTAATCCTCTACATAAGTACAATAAACCTGCCTTCTCTAGGGATGGCTAATAAATGACTCATGCACTGCTACACACTTTATTAGCACTGGCTCTTAAAGCAGTGCTGTTAAAGATGTCTATTTTTATTCTTGTCTCTTACTTCAGTGGGACTCAACACTGGCTTCATTAACCTAAGATATTTGTAAGTAATATCCATGTATTGTTTCCATATTTTGTTAAAATTTTTAAAGAATTAAAATGCACAAGCAAATGACACAGCAATATTTTTTCATATTTACTATCTCCTTGTAAAGACAGAGGTATTGTTTCTAAAGAAATCTGAAAACATCTGACTGATGTAGAGAGTACGGGAGACCAGCCCAAGGGAACCTTACTTGTCAGAATGGTAGAACTACCCAAATTATTACAAAAATTTATTTCTGTAGAACATCTGTTCACAGTGTACCAACTACTACTTAAAGGTACATAGATTATGCTCTACAGTCTTATGCAAGTTAAGGTAATAAACTTGCACTGAGAAAGGAGACAAGTAATGCTAATTGTAGAACTTGGTTACAAACAAAAGTATTTTCTAACTCATCATCAGCTGTCAGCTCACAAATGATTACCAGTAATTAGAACTTTCATCCTTCAAGAGCAAGTTTAAAATTTTATTCTTCAAAATTTTAACTGTTTCTGTGAACGAAATGGAAATCTTCAGAAAATAAATTGACTTAAATTATAAGCTGGCAGAAAGGAGATGAGATTAATTCCCTTACTCTAATTCTAATAAGAGATGGGTTGAACAACTGTATTGAAAAAAACCTGATGAGTGGGAGATAGAGATTAACTAAGATTGTAGACCCCAGTAGTAATAATGCAAATACACAAAAGCTGTGAAAGGTAAAATTATTCACATAATTGATTTCTAGTAAATAAAGAACTGCTAAAAAAGTATAAAATCCCCAAAAACTGTAAAGTCAAGCCTTTTAATCACCAATGCTCAGAATATTCTAAATAAAATCTGCAAAAGCTTTTTGGTTGTTACTTTTTGATCAAAATCTTTCCATGGGAAGAGGAAATAAACATCTCTGCTACTTCAGTTAAAAATAGTCTTCAGGATTTATATACTGTAGTTTAAGGCTCAGTATAAAGTAAGTGCAACTTATTAAGTGTCATACCCAACTGTAGTTCTAAAATGTTTAATTAAAACATTATCATCATGATAGTCCTCCAATGAAATGCAAGACATTTACACCAATTCATATTACATTCTTTCATCATGAACGTAAAGCAATTCTATGAATTTAAAAATAAATGCCTGCACCAAGTTTCTGCCTGATGTGATTTGACACAGGTGAGATGTAGAGATTTAGGACTGAAACGGACAGATTCTTAACTCTCCTATTGCTGGCGAGACACTCTGACGACTAACAAGCACCTTGCATTTCAAGCTGTTCATGTCGTTGGCAAGCAGTAGTGAACACAATAAAAGCCTCACCGTTAGGTTCTCTAGGGCTCTCATTGAGCTTTTCATAGAGGAAGATACAATCCAATTCAGTTGACTGGAACAATGAAGGTTTCTATTTCCTTCTTTAATGTGTCACACAAGTACAATAATGCCACATTTCCATTATATATTAACCGCTAATGCTGACGACCTCTAGGAGAAAACTGCACTGCACAGACTTGAAATAAAGTTCGTAGAGACTTGTTGAAATTCTTATTTGGATTTCATAAAGCTTTTCATTAATTTTTTCATGACAACTACAATTAATTATACCTAATTATACCTATGCCTGAACCTACCATGTTTGACATTCATTTCCATCAGAAATACATAGACTGCTAACTAAACTTAAGCACTGCCACAGCTGATGTGTAAATATTTACTTATTTGTGCAGTGACAGGGCAGAGGGGTTTGGACTACGTGTTCTGAAAGGTCTCTTCCAACCCCAAACATTCTATAATTATGATTTTCAAACAACAGCCTGCCACTGTTCCCTTCTTTCTATCACCTTTGTTTTTATCCATGTGTAAGGGATCTTATCAGAGATAGGAATATTTATTACCAAAAGATGATGTATGAACTAAAAGCAATAAATTCTATTACATTTACCGACTTATGTTCACAGCTGTGATATGGTACAATTAAGGTCCAGCTTTTTACTGAAAACGAACCAAGGCAATTAACCTTACCTTGGGTAGATTTAAACGTGCTTTGTTGTTTGCCAGCTGTCTTCCCTGGGGTTGCAGTCAGGACAGGATTGAATAATTTCTCCTCCATTTTTGCTTCCTTTACATATTGACATGATTTCCCCAGCAATACAATACTGTTAAGGACTTTGAGAGATATTAGCCTGAAAAAAATTGTTTACATATTTGCATTAGCATACTAAAATAATTGCATATTATTCATACTGCAATTACTTATATGAAAATAATTGCATATAGTTAGTGCTGTCTTAGAAGGATTAGCTAACAAATTAAATCCTTTCAATAGCAAGATCAAAAGGTAATTTCCTTTTCCTAACAATTTATTTCAGATTCAATGCTTAATTTTTTTTCCTTCAGAAAGCATCTAGAGAAAAACACCAAGTTTTATCATTTAACTAAAGGACTACAGGGACAATTAAGCAGCCATTTAAGACATCAAACATTTAAACACAGAAGGAAAAAGGGCCCTCAACAGTCAAACTTAAATGCACTACTCTTAGAACTGTAGCCATAAGTGTGCTCAGCCAAGGATCACTCGTCGACTTTGAACCACAGGACAGCAAATATAGAATAAGGTTGGAAAAGACCTCCAAGATCATTGAGTCCAACCATTAACCCAGCACCGTCAAGTCCAATATCTAGCTTTCGCAGATTACAGGCTAATTGTAATAAGTCCTTTTTCACATCACAGAAGACAGAGCATAAAACTCAACAAATCCAAAGTAGCAGCACTGCATTAACCATCACAGCACAATCCAGCTGGTGGCAGACTCCTTTTCTTCTATCACTAATTTGCAGCACAGACTTTGGCAAACTACTGAATCCCTTTTACATCTGTCTTTACATTTGAAGAACAGGAAGGTCTCATCTACCACCAAGTGCTTTTAGATTTACCACTCAAATAAGCCTTGTAATATCTAAGTTCCATTACTAGCTAACACATGACTCACAGATCAATGTCCACTGCAGTGAGTGAAGGCTCACTGCAGAATGACAAGGAAACAATGATCTATTCTCTGTAGGATGAATGAAACACTCTGTAGGCAAATCAAGCTATGTAACAACAGTGAACCAAATGTAGACTCTAAATTCATTCTCCACTCTCTGAAAAGTCTGTTTATTATGTACATCACTAACAGACTAAAAAGCCAACTTGGAGTGAACATTCACAGACCCATGGAGCAGGTCTAACTGCTTAATCATAAAGTAACCCAACCACACTTCAGCAGCAGCTTCACTCTCTCTCACTGCATTAATGTAATCAGAACTTGTCAGACACAAAAACACTTTTAAGGGAATTTTATGCAATACATTTACTTGTAGAAGAAATTTAGAGAAATGGAGGAATGAGCAGAGCACACCACTTTCAGTACTCTGAAGAAAGTGACATTTTAGTATCCAAGCAACCACAAAGAAAACATAATTTTATAGAAGTTGAAAGCTGTGCTTCTCTACAATTGTATTAGATTATTGGGACAGATTTTACTTCAGAGAGTTGAGAAGCTCTCCATGTTTAATGTTTTAGAGGTGTTTTTCTTACACTTCTTATGTAACATGTTTTTGTTCTGAGAGTAGGTTTTTACAGCATGATTTGTCTCTGATTTAATGAGATCAGAAGTTGAAAAGGCCATAAATCAACACTTTACTGTATCAGTTCCAGCTTCTCCTGGAAAATTATGCAAGTGTTTCTAGCAATTTTCCTTCATTCTATTCTGCCAGCCCACCCCAGGCTCAAATTTCTAACAACAATATAAGTTTGTAATTGTTCAAAATTCTAGAAAAAGAAAACTCAAGTTTCATATGCTGGGCAAGACTTTAATACTATAATTTACAGTACTACAGTTGTTAATTATCAATACGAAACAAATTACAGGCTCAATCCTTTGCCCAGTTAACTGTTTCAGATTTTATCACGTCATTTCTCACATATCTATGCTATACTAATTTGATGAAAAGCTGAAATTTATGTTCATAACACAAAATACTTGAAAGATCCAAGAGGTAAGTTAGCTCCAAATCTGACTTCATGGAAGAAGTAAAACTCTGTTCTCATTTTTCAACAAGGACAAAATAGACCAAAATGTATTTATTCTGTGACCTATGCCTTCAAGGAGCAGCATTTAATACTTCATGTTAACTACTTTATTTCTTCCTGCCCTCCATTCTCCAAGCCACAGCAACAGCAAAAAATCCAGGACTGGGCTGCAGCAGTGGAACGGTAGAGGTAGGAAAATATTACATAAGTTGGGAAAAAGGAGAAACCAGTGTGCAGAATGAAAGTGCTGAGCTTGGTATACCAGCTTGAATGTGATGATTAGGGGCTAGTGCTTTCAGTTATATAGAGCTGGCTTTAGGGAGAACACAGGCACAGCATGTAGTATGCTGGGGAAGAAATCAAAGTATGGTGCAAAGGAATGTGGCTGAAATTTTAATATTTGGCCTATATGCAATATCTCAAAGCCCTAGTTGTCTGACACTAAAAAGATGTGTCCCTACACTGATGTGGACTAGACACATCTGATCAAGTGCTACTTTTTTTTTGCAGATAAAGGTCAGATTAGAGATAAGAGTCTACCTATTAATGAAAAATATGCAGAAATCTTGTTCTTTTCATAAGCTATTGTAAAACAGTAGTCTCCTCTCTTCCCGTATACCTGCAGAACCACTCCCCCAGACCTAGAAGTCTTTCACTTCCCAAGCCTTGCTGCCTTCAATTATAAGCACAACTTGGTAGGACACTGGAAGAGATATTCCCACAATAACACAGGGCAGGTTCTTTGTAGCAACTTGAATCACTTAATTCTTTATGATTAATTTTAGGACGATTCCAATATGTATCAGTACTGAGAGACAACAAACACTGACAGTTTTCCTAGAAACTGGCCATCCTCATGCAGTCTACAGCAAGTGCCTTGAGACAGGCAAACTAGATTGCATTTAAAGTACAACTATGTGTATCTCAGAAGTACATACCGACTGGTGAGAAGCTAAAGATAACACAAGTATAAATGAACTGGGCAGCAAAGGGATACTTGCAAAGCATTGGTTTTGGAAAACAAATTGCCACAGGACATTATATTCCTTAACTGAGATTACTTATTAACCTCACCCTTCCCAGACAGGTGAGCCTTGTGTTTACTTTTTTTTTCAGCAGTTTCCTAACACGAAGTAAACCTTGCATTTAACTACCAGAGAGAAAAATTCACAGTCTGTTCAGAGCACTTAAACTGCTTATTTTTGTTGTCTTATTGAATTTTTTCACAGAAAACTTTACTCCTTAGAACTCAATTTTCCTTTTCACACAGAAGTATGGTGTTTGTCTGTTATAAATTCTCACAATCGTTTTTCCATTAGTTAATTTCGTTAATGAAGTTACTTATTGAGGGCTATAATCCCTCAATGCAGTTACAGTATTTAGGGATAAATCTGCACTCTTAATTTCAGATTATGAGCATAAGGGTTTTACATTTCTGTTCTACTGAACATAAACTATGTTTACAATGATATCTAGAAGTGTCAACAGAAGCTTCTTTCATATATCTGATCAAATAATGGTGAATACTTTCCAGTTGTATGCATTTACTTACCCACAGTAGAACAGCACAACACAAACATAAGCTAGGACTCCTTGTACTTTTATTGAGCTTGTTACGACTCTTATGAGCTGTTTTAAGAATAAAAGTTAATCAGTTAAAACTTAGCACACAGTTATAAATAGAACATCATAACAGACATTTCTTATTTGGTAAATTCAAGAAAAAGTAGAAACATTTACATTAACAGAAATTTATTCTAATGTTCTCCATGGTAGTACCAACTATTCAAGATTTTGGGTTGAATAAGTATTATACTGCTTTGCCAAAACTGGAGTCTGATAACGTTTCCTTCACCACTGACTTTCAAGTAAAATAAGTGAAAAAAGTCTCCAAAACTCAAGGGCCGGAAGGCGAGTAAACAAATTTTGAGGAAAATATCAAGAGATTCTGATGCAGCAAAACAGAATTGGTGTTTTGCACCAAGCTAACCTTATGAATACAAAACTGCTTTGTGGACTAGGCATATGGCTCTCAAGTTTCACTAATAAATGATCCTGAAACCCCAGTTTTATTTCAGTAGTTCACAGTTAGGGTTTCAAGTTAGCAAAGCACTTAATTTTATTTTAAACCTATTAGTCTCCAGTATATCATATCATGCCAGAACACAAATAACTTGAAAAAAGCATTTCAATTAAATTCTGATGGGATGTACTTTACCCCATTATAAAAGAAATAATGATTAGGATCATAGTTGTTTGTGGGCTTTTTTGTGGTGCTTCCTTTTGGGGTTTTGTTGGTTTAGTTCTGATTTGATTTTTTGTTTGTTTTAAATCCTGAGTACAAACCTACATAAAGCTTGTCAACAGTATTTCCTCCATCTCAATGGGAGAACATTATATTTAAGTTAATTCGTATTGATATTCTTCCAGGAAAATTGTGAATTAGCATATTTACTGGCAAAACAAGTACACATTCCCAGCATTATGATAACTACTGCTTATCTACATGTGTGTATAGGGAAAATTAGAGCAGCTATTTACAGAAAACATTCTCCAATAGTTAATTCAAGACAGACAGCATGTGGACAAAGTTCCATTAATGAAGTGATTCATTTTACAGCAGCATGTACAAGTAACAGTCAACTATTTCAGAATGATGTATTCTACAACAGCTCAAAAGCTCAGTGCCCCATATAAAAGAATATTTAGTCATTAAGCATGCCATCACGGGAACAACTGCAAGGACTACTATGAAAAACCTAAATAAACTGCTGCACTACTGCTAACCTTCTGGCAACCAGCTGCTTTGACTATTCCAAATGAATGAATAGGATAACTGCCAAAAGTAATATATGTTTAATAAACAGATGTAGTTTAATTCCACTAGTACAATTCAAATTCTTACAAATTCTACCAAATTAATATATATTCGATTTTCTAGGAAAGGCATTCTATGTTCTAAGAACCAGTAATGCATTTGTGAAGTCATAAGTAGTATGTGATAGAGGTTATACTGAATGCTAACTCAACTGTCCAGCATCATTTCAGTACCTTAACATGATAATTTCATCCTCAAAACATCCAGTCAGCTATCTCAGAGTCTCATAGTCTCAAAAGTGAGATCTTATTGACAGAAGACTGATAGGAAAGATACAACTTACTAAAACAGCAAGTGGAAGAGGAATGAAACCCATTCTTCTGGAAACTGAATCACTATAATCCGTATATGCCTAGGAAAAAAAGAGGAAGAATAATGAACTACTTATGCAAAGGAATGAGCTTATTTTAGCTTGGCACACCCTCTAGGTAAGAATAAAGATCTGTTAACAAACACTATACTGGCATAAAGTGTACCTATTCACATTTTGGAATTCAAACGGAGATAGCTGTACTCTCAGACAAAAATGTGATACTGCCATGACCAGTAAGATTAGCTTCAGTGCTCTCAATAAGAGAAACTGGAGTATAATACAAATCCCTAAATCGAGAGCAATTAGGATACTGAATCCAAAGGCACTGTGATATTTTATCTGCACATTATTAGTAGCTTAGAGATCTTTTTGTATTAATTTGACTGATCCTCAAATAGTCTACAGAAAAAACTGTAACAGGGATAAAAGCACAATTATCCGCCACACTAGCAATTTAAACTATTTGACAAACATCTATAATTAGCCTTCAGACAATTGTGTTAAAATAATTTTGAAAATGTGTTTACATTTGAACACTCAAAACAGTTTGCATGACAGCTTGCCTGCAGTACTGAACATTGCACCAGAGGTTAGTGCCTAAATGATACTACTTCACTTCCCACAGAGGATCCGTAGGAAAAGTAATAGAGTTATCAAAACTAAAAAACTTGGGTTTTTTACTATTACCAAATTATTAATAATTAATTATTTGTAACTGAAGATGCCTAACTTCTTTATGAGGTTTAACTACCTCATTCCTCACAACAGCCCTAGAAACATACTCAAGAAAACTACAGAAATTATTGTAATAAAGTTCATTTAACAGTTAAAGCATGTATCTAGAGCGCTGATGAGTGGAACCCTAACCAGTGAACCCTAACGAGCCCTCCTCCAGGAAAGGTGTGCTGTAAATAGTCTTCTAAAAAATTGTACTAAATAAAAACACAAGCGGTCTGTGTGTTCTATAAATACCCGAGCCATAACAGTAGCATTCATGGTGCAAACATCCCTATACATCTGTGCACGTTCTCTGTGAAGAAACAGAAAGTCCTAATGAATCCTGTGTTTTAACCCAACAAAGTTAAAATACTGTGAAAAGAACAGGAATCTAAAATTATCTCAAGACCATCTGGTTAAGCTTGCTTACTTTTCACGTATCTCAAAAAGGTTATGTTACAATTATCACAAAAAGAATGTTACAATCATCTGCTTAGTATAAGTGTATTTGGAAGAGACTTCTCAACAATATATTAAATAAAGCCTGAACCGACCTGAACAACCAGACAAAAATAATAATATAAATCACAAGGAAATATTCGTTCTCTCTTATTAAAAAAAAGCAGAGTAGAATTTCAGCAGTGTAGGAATGTAATAGTACTGTATGTATTTCTTTAGTATTTTTTCCAATATCCCCCCCTAACAACGATGTTAGTTAATACAAGAAAGTTCCTTTTATTTTCAGGCTTACATTTTTCTGTCGGCTGCTAACAAGGTCAAATGCAAGACTGGCTCTGTATTCACTGTAGACCTGGAAAACATCCAGCACATCAGATGTGTGATTAATTTGTTACCACACTTTATAAAAGCAACACAGTTATTAATAAAATATTTCCATAGAATATTATAAACTAAAGTTTATAATAAAAAAGTCAAAAGTTTATAAATAAAAAGTCAAAGCCATTTTTTCTGAGGTCTGACTGCACACTTCAAGAGATGAGCCTCTATTCCAGCAATAAGGCACCTTGCATATATATACAACAAACAAACAACACTATGTTTTTGGAACTGAATGAGGTTTTATAAAGTTAATGAATTTCAGCCTCATCAGAAATACAAAATAAGACAAATCACATTTACTTTTTTTCTCCTCACAGTTCATAATTGGTTTTAAGCTACAGGAAAGCTAGCACTACCATCAAATTAAACAAATGAGAGAGCTTTCTTATGCACCAAGCAAGTGAACCCACAAAAAAAGCAAATTGCATCAGAAGATGAAGTTTTTCCTTCTCTTTAAATTTTAACAGTTCTGCAAATTAAGACAGAAAAGTGTCTATTCTAAGGATAAGTGGCAGGACAACTTGCACTGCAGGTGTTAAAAATTCTGGAAAAAGTCTGACCTAGCAACCATAAATCTTTAGAACTTCATACAAAAAGATACAAAGTTTGTTAAATAAACCTTGCAAAATTGCCAGTCACTACCCCCATCCTCCAGCTGTTTCAGCACTCTGAAGCATGCTACATTTTTGGCTATCATGACTTCATTACTGCTCTTTTCCACACTCTCTATATGAAAGTAGGGCATGCATAAATGCCTCTGGCATAAGGGAGCTTATTAAGTGCATCTATTACACTTGTTTCTCTACTGCACAATGCAGTTACTTTAGAGCTGTTGAAAAAGACAGCACTCCACAAGTTTTGATCTCATTTCCTGAAAAGTGGTTTTAATAGTGAAAAGACACTAACTCACATCTTCACAAATTTATCAAGTGCATCTGAATTCACACAATGTGGAAGACAAATGGCCAATGTATCACGCTGCAACACACAAGAAGTAACCTCATCCACTGCTTTAAAAGAGGGACTGGATAATATATGCGGCCCAAGAAATTTCAGGAGTGGGAAACTAACATAACCTACTTCATATTAGTACTCCAGGGACAGTGGAAAAAAAATATCTGATTTCAGATTCCACTTTTAACACACATGCAAGAGCACAGTTAAAATATCCTAACAAGGTCTGTTTTTCCAAAAGCCCAAATTTTAACCTACAAACTATTTTGTTAGGAAATGGTACAAGCTCTGTCTAGACTGCAGAACAAGCAACCTTCCATCAATTTAACTAATGATCACTTCACAAAAGGATCTGCCAGTTATGTGAATTGTAGCTATTATGTGAGCTGTTACACAACACTTGCAATAATTTATGGATCTGGAACTACTAATTTAGAAGCAGAGGTGTTACTTCCCCATTTAAAAGATCCTCAGAAGTATATTGTATCAGGAAATCACCAAGATTTTCCAAATTATATGTTATATATGAAAATAACTATTTTTACATTTTCTGGACTGGAAAAAATTTTAATACTTAAAAAAAAATATTAGGAAAATAAACTACAACTTAAAAGAGCACTCAGCATTCCAAATAGGATACCTACATCTGCTGTGATGTCATTGAATTTTGTTATAAAGGCGTGTTTCACAATATCCACTGCAATTTCTGAAGCAACCACCATGCAAACATCCGGGAATAACACCCAAAGATGATCTGTAGGTTGGGAAGAAACATGTTAGGCCATTTAATTTAATGCCAGGATACAAAATAAAGATTATAACACTTCTGCTCAACTGCAAAAAATCTTCAAGAGTCTGAGAGTCCATGACTTTACAACACCACTCAGCACATAGTGTGCATCTTCCTTATTCCATCAGTGTTCTAGAAACTTATCAGTACTATACAATCTCACCACAGTTAGGATAAGGTTCCAAAGTCTTTACTTTGTAAGGCTTTATCTCTATTAGGAAAAAAAACCTTTGCAAATACTGGATAATACAGGTTCAGTACTAAGGAATAGGCAGAGCACCTGCAGTTTTTGACGCTAAAATTTAGGTAGACTGGTAACATTAAAGCAAAATACAGCACATAGATGAGGCTCAAAATTATTAAAGCAATGTTTTAATAAAATAAGAATCAATATTTTACTCAATATTTATTCAATATGGTATTAAAATTCTAAGTATAATCAATATTAAATTAAGAATGGTATTTTTAACATCTTTATCAAATTCCAGCCTCACAAAATAACATTTTCTAGGGAATCTTTCATTTTCTGTGTACCCCAAGGAAAGGAAAGGGCAGGGAAGAAATCATTCCAGACACTACGTGAAATATAACTATGCACGTTTATGGCATAATGACATATATTTCTAGCAGAGGATAGAGTCACTCTTAAAAGAATGTCAGAAATAGAAAAATGAGAATCTAAGGTATTTGACAAAATTAAGATTCCTTAATTAAATGTTTTAGTTACCTTTATCTTTCAGATTAAGGAAAGAAGCAAGAGATACAGTTGCTGATTGGACAGGAATTTGTAATGTTTTATTTAATTTTTCTACTAGTTTACTCACCTGGATTCCATGAGAACTGTTCCATATTTCTTAGACATACAATTAGTAGCAGCACGTAATTGGTGAACCTCTCCTTTATATCTAGATAAAAAAAAAACAAACTGTCAACTCCAAAGAAACATTTGCTTGCATACACAGGTATCTACTCATTCTGAGGTTCTATAATTTATTGATTTTTCGGTTAGATAATCTTTTCCACAAATTATTTAACCAGCTGGGAACGACACCACAGACAGGATTTCTGCAGCAGGCTGTGGCCTGGTCTGTCCGATGCTGCCTCACCTCAGGGTTCCAAGCAGCAGAGGGGACTTAAGTCATGACTTACTATCACCTTTTCCAATATGTTAATAAAATAATCATCTTTCTCGATAAAATTTGTGCTTTCCTTCTGAGACTCAAAAAGAACCAGCACCTCCTGGTACAAAAATGAAGACAATATACCCATCTGTCTTTTCAAGGTATTAGCAAGGTGCATTTCATTTTCTACAGATTGTGGATATCCAAATTGCTATACACTGGGTTCAGTAATAGAAAGAAAAAAAGTGTTTCAAGACTAGCCTTAGCTAGGAGGTTCCTACCAGTCTTTCACATTGCCACCTTAAAAGGGACCAGAAGGATGTATCAGCAGTTATCAAAACCATAGGTACTGTTCATTCGTGGCTAGGCTTTGTGAACGAAGATTTGGGAAGGGCTCTATCCACATTTGTTACAGGCACACTGTTGGCTAAAAAGGCCAATACAAGATAGACATGTCCGATTACAAAAGGCACAGCAGAAAGATTCCTTAGGTGGTATATTCTGCAAGACACGATTCTTTCTGCATTGTCTTTTCTCCTCGAGTGATTCCGCGGGCGTTCTCAAAGGCATCAGCAGTGTTACAGATGGTGTGTCTCCAGGCCTCCTGATTGGAGGTCAGAGTAGACCAGTTATGTTGATCAATATGGCCAAGGCTGAGATGTTGCTTCAGGGAGCCCTTGTATCTTTATAAGGACTGTAACACAAAAGAATTCTGACTACACACAAAGTCCTATGACTTGCCCTCCCAGACAGGGCAGTCTTTTTTTCTGCTTTGGTGCCCTGTCTCCAGAGATGACGCATACAGCTTGCTTCAGGAAGAAAGCATCACATTTTTTAGCTTACTAAAAAAACACCTGAAATTACTGAAAAACAGGGTAAAACCTAAAACAATATCATAATTAGCAAGTCCAAAGAAGTCTCTTTAGAAGACAGAGCTATTAGAAAAATCTGTGAAGATACTGTTATTGCTTATTACATCTGTTAATAACCATTACAATGATTTCTTTGTGGGCAAGTCACCTCCAAATCCAAAGGGTTTGCTTCATCAAGCACCTCCTATATTCTGTGGGGTTCTAGCTACTGATTTTAGGAAAAAAGAAATAGAAATGTTCAGAAGAACACATAAAAATTGATCTGGCCAAAAAAAAAAAAAAAAAAAAAAAAAAGTATTTGACACTGTGTCAGCTTCCATCATCTCTGACTAAACACAGGTGAATAACAATGCTTGTGGCTGCAGTTGTATAGGGTGTGTATGGGATAATACAGTATAATACCCCTCATTTTAAAATAGAAGTTTCAAAATACTTTTAAGCCTGAAAAAATGGAGCAAAAAGAAAAGAACAAATCCTCCAGAAGAGGGGAACAAAAAGCGCAGGATTCAAGAATGAGATTGCATGTACACACAAAAAAAGACATGTCTTGGGGTACATAAATTCAGCTTTCAGTACAGGCTCGGGAAGGGTCACAGGAAGCACAAGCTTCCAAAACACAAGAAGTGATGTATTTATGGGGGAAGAAACAAGGAAATTCTTCAGTACAATAAATTTAAAGCTGAAAAAAACAGGACATAGATAGTCATAATTTCTCAGTTTCTTGCCAATAACACTCCAGCAACTCAAGTATGTTCTTCTATGCTTCTAAATTCACAAAATACTGCCCAAATGACCAGAACACAGTATTTTCTGGAAAATCTAGTTATGAGATACCACTTGGCGCTGTCATCAATGGATTAAAATGCAGTCAAGCATTCATTGATCTAAATTCTTTATCACACCCATTAGCAACCTGGAAATAATCACTGAGTTTTCAGACTTTTGTCCAGAATCTCAGACAGGTTTCATCTTGTATTTCCCACATTGTATACTTCCACACTGCCATGACACATCTCTGGTCACCTATGTGTAAGACAACACACAGATCTCATCTTCAGTGCTTCAGATCTTAGGGGGCCTTTATAGACAGTTATTCTCAAGTGGGAATTAAGGACCTTAATTCAAGCCTAAATATTAAAGCATGTCTCAAGCTAATCCTCCAGACATTTATTACCTGCTTGGTTTATGTACCTCACCAGACAACAGGATCAAATGGAGAAGGGACACCTTGGGCTTTAAATTTCTGCTTGTGCTATAATAATAAACATTTTTCTTCCACTAATTTCTGAGACTGGGTGACAGGCTGATACCTATTTTCCCCTCTGCTTATTTTTCCTATTCTCATTGGCCTCCCCTCTAATCTGTTATCTCTGCTGCCGCAGCTGTTCAAGGCTGTTAGGAGTGAGACGAATGACTGTGGCTGCTGCTCTTCATCCTCATCCCTCTCATCAACTGACTGTCAGAGATGCAAGCAAGGGAGACAGCATTTTACAGCAGTTTCAACAGCAATCCCAAACAATTAAAAAAATTCATTTCATTTCTCAGCCTTATGGACAAAGACAAAAAAAGCTTCAGGATATCCAAATCAACCACTGGTAATCAGTTTTAAATCCCAGTTAAAATTTCAGAATAGAAAACATGCAGCAGTGATGTTTCATCATTTATTATGAAGTTGTTTGATGTTACATATGTACATTCATGTATTTTTAAACACATGAAGGGAATTTCCTGTACCATGTATTGCCACTTCTTAGATGATGTGGCGAACTATAGAGCAAGTAAGGCTACATTCCTAGATTCACCCTTAAAGACAACGCGCTCTTAAAGAACAACTAAAGCAAAATAAATTATTGTATTTGTGAATTTAGCGAAACCGTGACAAGCCACCAGTGTTAGTGTTCAGTTACAGAGAGCTCAGGTAGTAGCAGAAGGAAATTACTCTCCTCTGCTTTAGCATAACAAAGAATAAAGTAGAAAGAAAGAGTGCTCTCTTCATTCTCCATCATGAGCATCCTTAGCTAACATTGACATAAGCCATTTCAACTCAGTTTGACGTGTATCCAAGGAGTATTGATGAGAAGCATATCAGAAACTGTTTTTCTGTTAGAACACAGTACAGCTCCAATAATCCTTTCCATTATAAGACACGATTAAATGAGAGCCCAAATGACAAACTGAGGACATTTTAAATGGTCTTCAGCTACCTCCACAAGCACATGATTAAGAAGTTTATTTTCTCAGTATTCATGCTCCTAAGTGTTGACAACCTGACATCCAGCAGTAATTCAGATATATTTATCCCCTTGACCGGCCTCTTGTCAGCACATACCATGCATAGTCCTGATGACATAGAATGCATGAAGTCCCAGTGAACATCAGAGACAAGTGATGTCCCTCAGGAGTCCATACTGGGATCAGTTATTTAATATCTTCATTAATGACACAGATGAAGGGATCGAGTGCACCCTCAGCAAGTTTGCAGATGACCATCAAGAGTGGTGCAGTTGCCACACCTGAAGGGTGGGATGCCATCCAGAGGGACCTCGACAAGTTTGAGAAATAGGCCCATGGGAATCTCATGAAGTGTAATATGACCAAGTGCAAAGTGTCGCACCTGGGTTGGGGCAACTCAAGGTATCAACACAGGCTGGGGGATGAACAGATCGAGAGCAGACCTGCTGAGAAGGAATTGGGGTTGCAGGTGGATGAGAGGCTGGACATAACCTGGCAATGTGCACTTGCAGCCCAGAAAACTAATTGTATCCTGGGCTGCATCAACAGAAGTGTGGGCAGCAGGTTGAGGGAGGTGACTCTGCCTCTTCACTCTGGGGAGACACCACCTGGAGTGCTGCATCCAGGTTTACAGTCCTTAGCACAGGAAGGACATGGACCTGTTGGAGTGAGTCCAGAGGAGGGCCATTAAGATGATTAGGAGGATGGAGCACCTTTCATACAAGAAAAGGCTGAGAGAATTTTGTTTGTTCAGCCTGGAAAGGAAAAGGCTTCAGGGTGACCTAATTATGCCCTTCCATCACCTGAAGGGAATCTACAAGAAAAATGGAGAGGGACTTTTTACAGGAGCATATAGTGATAGGACAAAGGGGGAATGGCTTCAAACTGAGAGTAAGTTTAGATTAGATATTAGGAAAAAATTCTTTACTGTGAGGGTGGTGAGGCACTAGAACAGGTTGCCCAGAGAAGTTGTGAATGCCATATCCCTGGAAGTGTTCAAGGCCAGGCTAGATGGAGCTCTGAGCAATCTGGTCTAGTGAAAGGTGTCCCTGGACACAGCAGAGGGGTTGGAACTTCCATACTAGGCCTTTCTATGTTTCTGTGATAAACTGCGTTCCAATGCCATGCTTAACCTGCACACTTACTAGGGCTGGCCCTGAAGTCTGGCCACACACCATACTATACATATACTGCCCATACACACTTCAGATTTTTTTGAAAGACGGCACTGAATTTGCTTGTGCTTCCATGCATCCTCTGCTGGTGCAAGTGAGTAGATATGAGCGGTCACATGTCAAAATCTAGCCACAAAACCTTTTTCCATTAGGATAAATCACATATGCCTATGAGGGTTGTCACATGAATAGAAGCGGTAAACATAGAAGTGGGGCAGTCTTTAGAACACCTAGTTATTTCCTTTCAGACTCCCTGGCACACCATGAAGGAATCCTGAAGCAAGAAGGAAAAAAATAATTTTTATCATGTAAATCCCAGTGTTTATATGTTTAGATCACAAGCTGGTTATAAATTGTAACATGTAAAAAGTGAAACAAGATCTTTTGGTTTACAGCTCAGCAAATCCCAAGTAGCTCTAGTGACAGCTACCTCTTAACACGTGACCAGAGCATCAGAAAGGATCAAAGACTGAACAAAGAATCATCAAGGGGGCACCGATCTCAAATGTACTCCTGCCCCCAAATCCCTCATCCTTAAAATGAACAACTGGATTAGAATAGTGGTATTAAAAAAACCATAAAGCCACAAAAGAAAGCAGTTTGAATTCCAAAGACCAAAGATAAAAATAAAGGCTATTCACTATTTTAATCAAAGAGACAGATAAATTGGGAACAAAGCAGAAAAACAGAATTAAAAAAGAATACAAAATTATAAAGAAAAAACCTGAAGTTCCTAAGACTTCAGAGTAAAAACAGTAAATTTTTGACACAAGAGATTTAAAAAACAGGAAACAGTCAAGCCTAACAGCCAATTGAAGCAAATAACCTAATGCACTACACCTAAAGTACTTCTTTGTATGAGGTACAATTGCATTTTGTGAAAAAAAATTTAATTTAGAGCACAGCTTGAAATTAAAATAAGACATTTAAAAGCATAAAGGAAGGTAGCATGCTGGGCTTTCCACAATGATGAAAGAGCTTCTCTTTGTAATTTTGGTCTCCTTGTTCACTAATCCTGACACTATGAAATGAGTTTACAGATAACTATTTAAAAAAGAGAATATACTACTTAAATTAAGGGAAATACTTCTTCCTGCTACAACAAATCAAAACTTTTTTTGTCTTCTGTACAGAAGTCTTTTCTGACAGTCACAGAATTTAGACGGCTTGGATGCACCTGAATTTCCTAGTGAAAGTCAGGGTGACAATGCAGAAGTAGTTTTGCTGCAGCTGACAATCAAAGCTGCGGGACTGACATGACTGAAGTCACAGATGCTGCAGCTGCAGTCTCAGGCAGCTATATAAGCCCCAAGGTCTTTGTTGACCTTCTGCACCTAAAAGATAACAGGTTCAGTTTTATTAGATAACAACGTAACCAATGCATATCTCATGGCCTGTTCAATTAGTTTTTATGCAGATGATTCATAATTCTTTTAGTCTTGAACTTTTAGTGAATTAGCTGTTACAGCAGAATTTTAAGTGGCCATACAAAGGTGAGGAGGATCACTGTTTCCACTGACACTAAGTCTAGATATGGAAATACTAGGGAAAATAGTATACATCAGCTTGCTGTCCACAAAGTGATGCTGAGCACAACGCCAAGTAAAAATGATTTCACAATATCCAGATCTAAACTCCTAGCTTGGTGGCACTTCAATTCCTGATGTCTTACTACATACCAGCTTGAGCCAGGCAAGGCTCTGTGAGGTATTTCAACATGGGATACAAGACATTTCTTAGAAAGTACGACTTCAACAGTTCATTTCTGTTCTCATGCTTCTATTCACAAGATTACTTGCTTTAAAATTCTATTTGAAGCAACTTCTCTTGAACACAGTATCTACTCTTGAGGTTATTGCTTATCTTTTCTGCTAGATCATATTCTTCTTTTGATTAACATATTAAATAAGATGGGAGTTTCACTTATTTGTGACAAATTCCTCATATCTCTACAAGATTTGCATTATTGCCCTCAAGAATTACTATAATTTAGCTACTGTATACTAATCAGTATCTTTTCATTGAACTGAAAACGTGTTTGACAACACTAATATCTTGAGCAGAGCCCAAGAAAAGGGGATGCAAAAGGGAATTCATTCTATCTAAGCTGAATCAGCTGCCGCTGCCATTGCTGCCCTACAGCAGATTGCAGACCTGAGAAAACAGCTGGAAGAAACTGAGAAAGGTAGGAAATACGTGGGGGGGGCTTATACTTAGTGTTTTCTTTCAGTTAACTTCAGTCCAGGCATGCAGTTTAAGCACATGGTGTCTAGGACACACTCCAAAGCCTAACTGGAAGCTCAGCTGACAGGACCAGCCTAGCCTGAGTTCCAGGGGCAGGATATGGCATTGGCATAGCATGCCAACACAAGATACATCACTATTTCAGCTGCATAAAAAACACATTTAAGGGATACTAAAGTGATCCAAATACATCAACAATACTGTTCCATCCTTACTGAAGATGTGATGCAGTAAATCTGTTCAAGTTCAAAAGAGGTGAAAATCTCTACTAAAAACCTGTTTCTGTTATTTATCTGTGAGAAGAAAAACACTGCTATTTATAACCATACTGAAAAGTGTTCCAGGAAAATTTATCTGTTTGAAGGGAATAAATTAGCTTGTTTTGTGCACTCTTCTTTGTAGGTACTCACTGCTTCCATCCCCATGTGGTATAATGAATGGCATCACTTTTTCCACCAGCTGATAAAAGGAGACCTGATATTGCCGTTACGCGTCTTCAATAATTATATCCAGCAATAAAACATTGCTATACTTTTCTTTTTATGGAGGAAATTACTAGCCATTTTTAATATCAGTCCCTTGTTTATTTTAACATTTAACTGAAGAAAGAGGCCTTGCCTTTATTTAGCAGAGGTAGGCGCATACTTGTAACTATTTTCTGCATTAGTAAGGAAATTTAAAAAAACTCATCTACATTTTCTGTCAATATTTTAGTAAACATCACTTTTAGGTGTTCTCACTGTAAAGTTAAATACCTTCAATTTCAAAAATAGAGGTAATTAAACCTTGGAACCAAAAATAATACTATTAGCATAGAATAAATAGCTTATCAACCCAGCTGTAAAGATTATTTTGTTGTGTTTTTAAGAATTTTATGAGATAGATTAAAATTTAGTGCTAATTTTTCTGTTATGTGATATTTAAGATTTTTTTGTAAATAGTCTTTCATCCAAAGAACTACAGAGCAATTGCCATTTAACATTTGCATGTAAAAAATCACCTCAGCAGCCAGAACTCAAAACCTGATGCAAGCCTGTTGAAAATTTAACTATTGATACAAAAATTTGAATCATCTGTTTTTAAATAAGTAGCTACTTTATTTTTTTTTTTTTAACCTAGGGCACATTTGGGTTCTCCAGCTTAAAAACTATGAGCTGGAATGAAAAAGTATATTCTATTTTCTTTGCTTATCTTTATAAATGAAAGTGGGGAAATTTAAGTCAGATATATGGAAGAAATTCTTCAGTGTGAGGGTGGTGAGTCACTGCAATATGGTGACCAGAGAAGCTGTGGATGCCCCATTCCTGGAAGTGTTCAAGGACAGGCTGGATGGGGCTTTGACAACCTGGTTTAGTGGAAGGTGCCTCTGCCCATGGCAGAGGAGTTGGAACTAGATGATTTCTGAGGTCCCTTCCAGCCCAGGCTATTCAATGATTCTATGAAAACAGTACAAGCAAAGAAGCTCTAGTACAGCCTGAAAGCACAATCTCTCCTATTAGCTTCAAAACCCAGAATTCAACAAATATTTCTGATGGCTGATATCAGTATTAGAAAGAACCCATCAGAGGATACCTGAACAGCTTTTCCTCCTGAGACACACTGAGTACAAGTTCCCAAAATTCATACTAAGCAGCAACACAGGTAAGTGCCAGAAGCATAGCATGTTTCCTAAGTACCCTCTGCTATTATTTTTACAGCACATCAAAACTTAAAGAGTCATCTCTAGTATTTTCTTTATATGCCAGCTACTTCATTGTTACATTCGTTGGTTGATTGTTTGTTTTTTTTTTAGGGATGGGGGGGAAGTATTTCAAGATCCATCCTCACAACTGCCCAACAAGATGCATTCTGAGATCACTGCCAACATAGCACGCTGCAGAGTCAACTTTTTGAAATCAGAAGACTTGAGACACTTGGAGGCATGGGTATTTCAGCACACACACAGGTGTTTCAGTCGATAGGTTGTTTTAGCAACTCAAATAAAAACTAGAAGGAAAACCAATGTTCTTCGAAGCGGAATATCAGTTTCATCCTACTGAACCAAACAGTAATATGGGTGATGAGGAATACAAGTCAGAACACCCAAATTCACAAAGATAAAGTAATTGTAGTAAGAATATTAAATACACTGAATACATTAAATACATGAATAAATTAAAAAAGGAGCCTCACTTCACATTTTCTCCTGATCAGCACAGCTATACATACCGCTATTTGACATTTGGAAAAGATTGTTCTTCTCAAACTTCTTGAAAACACTTCCTTTTATTTCAACAAACTGCAATTTTTAAAAACAGTTAGTTAGTTTTTATTGATGAAAAACTGATAAAACCAAACCATATTATCAAATAATATGTGAATAGACATATGATACACAAAGACAAAGGATGCTGAAATGAATTAGGGTAGCTATATAATAAAGCTACATAACTTACATTATTGGACATCATGATGGTAAGCAGTGATTTATTGTGGGAATTGAAGGCCACATTAAGGGTTGTTGCTTGAACCATAATAAGAATAGCATGCAGGACTGGATAGCAGAGTTAAGGAAGCATATTTGAAATAATTTTTCTGCACAACAGTGCTGAAGAGCACCAAACCCCAAATTTCCTCTTTTGCTTCCAAAGTTTAACAAAAAAGTTCCTATATCCATGACAATCAGACTTACAGCAAGACAATACTTACACGTATGTAATATACCCACAGTGCTTTGTAGCATGTAATAATTAAATTAAATTTTCTTGTTCTAAAAGAACCCAATGACATTAGTCAGGAGAAACAGTGATACAATCTGAAGAAAAGAAATTTGAGGTAAAAAGATTCAGAATTAGTCTAAAGATTTCAGAGCAAACAGAGAAAAGTTCAAAAATTCTAAATTCATCACCTTAACTACTGGACTATGCATCACTTGAGATATAATTTTCACCAATTCACTGTAAGGTTATTTCACACTAAGCACATTTGCATCCTGAATATGCACAAGTTTATCCCTTCATTTCCAGAAAATATGTTCAAGCTAGATGCATTTACATTCCACTAAAAACCAAAACCCCACTGTCTTCAAGACTCCGTGACCCAAAATACTCAAATACAAATTAGAAATCAAATTTTCCATGAAGTACCAATCACTGTTTTTCCCTTTACTACAGGTATTTAAAAAGCTCTCTAATACTGCAGTGGTATACCATTGTGAAGGGATTTTTTTAAAAGCTGGTAGTACTGGCAATTTTACTTTGCAACTAAAGGAACACTGCTTTAGGAATACTATCACTTTTCAAATGTATTAAAATAAAATAATGCAGAGAAATTACTCAATTTATTTTAGAAAATTGTGCAATTTATCACAGAAAAAGGATACAGACATACAGCACTGCCATGAAGAAGTGAGGAATCACACCTATGTGAGCTCTTTTTCTTTCCTTAGGTTCTGTAGCTGTCCAATAAAGGGCATCCAAAATATCTTGTCCAAATGAAGAAATCAGACGATCAGCCACCTAAACAAGAACAACTTTTTACGATCAGCCACCTAAACAAGAACAACTTTTTACTGCCTTTCACTACCTACTTTTCTCTCCAACACTTGAATATGCCATTGTAAGTACAGCTCAATTTAAAAAAAAGTTTCACATATTTATCACTTTTCATCTCTTATTTATTGCATTTCTGGATTTTACAGTGATACTGTTCCTTTTGTATGCTCAGCAGTTTACTCTCCCTCTCAAATTTACTATCCCTTTTCAACAGTATTTATGATAAACAATCCTGTGTTGTTATCTTAGATGCTTCCTTGAAAGACATTCAAGTGCAGCTCAAACCTCAGCCTTTGATAAAGCAATATGTACGTTGTGTCAAACTATCATAAATGTTCTTCCCCATTCCTCTGGGTTTAATAGGGGAAAAAAAACCAATGAAAAGTTAATTTCAGATGCATGGCTAAGAATATCAGCTTACAAGTACAAAAAGGATTGAAATTAGACTTGGCTCCACTGTTCCCTGTATACTGAAGTATATACTTTATGCAAATATCTGCATAAAGCAGAATTCAAAATTAAAAGGAGTGTAACACAACGAGTGATCAAGAGGTACTTGAAATTCTGCCAAAAAGGGAAAATTAGTTTGGAAAAAAACCCAATAAACACCTGAAGTGTAATCTAAAGAATATACACCTAAGTAGGAAAAAAACCTCCTAGCAGTAATTCTAAAGATAGAAAACGTATGCACAGCATTTTAACTTGTAATTTAATACCACAGCAAGAAAGGTCACAGAGAGTTCCACCAGTTCTCAACACTTCATCATCATCAAGCAGGTAAAACTGAATATCATTACAAAGAAAGAGGTTTTCTCTGTCTATACACTGCAGTTCAGTAATTTTAAAACTAAGCTGCACAGGGCAACAAAAACAACACTTCAAAATTTAAATTTGGTATCACAAGGCTAGAAAAAAGAGCTATCTCTCATTGCTTACTAATTCAACCAAATGGAAACAGTTAAAATAGAGGTAGTTGAAAAACTACCTCTACTTATTCAAGACAATATTTTCTCCTAGTGTCTTTCTGTAAGACAACAATTTTGGACACATTAAAACAACATGTAGCAACAGAGGACTAGGTGCATAATGTACCTTCAAATGTTGAACCATATCTACTAAAAAGAAAGTAAGTTCTTGGCACAACACAAATAAACCTAGACTCGGGATCATTTCCTGACTTTTTAAATTAAGAGTTCTCAAGGTAAAGATACCAAAGTGAGTGAAGTCATACTTATTCAAGAAACATTTATTAAATGAAGTTTCCTAAAATATGAAAGCTGAACTAAAATAAAATTTTACAGGATGTTTCAAGTAAACTATAAAATATACTACCAAGTATCACCTATGAAATAGAATGAACAAAACCATGAGCTGATGAAATCATAAATCTGATCAGTTCAAGAGATATTTACAGTGGCATTGTTTTCGGCTTTTAGATTTTGTAAATTAGTGTGATCTGCATGATTTGGTTCCTGCTCATTGTGATGACCCATTGAATAATTACACCTGGTGTAGTAACACTAACTACAGAATGCTTAGAGTTTGGTAATTTTTTTGTCCACAATATTGTGAGGGTTTTAATAGATAAAATGGTGGCTTTTGTTTCATTGCTATTTAAACAGTCCTTGTTTCTTAGCTGAAAGGATAGAAAATATTAAAACCCACCACAATATATTGTTGCTTGCTTTTCCAAATATGACTTACCTAAACCCTATATGCCGGCTCCAGGCTCCAGCAGAATTCCATGGTGAGTGCTGTCACCATCATAACGCACACTGGGGCTTCACAAGGAGCAGGAGCCGGTGGGTCTGAATCTAAAAAAGAAAAGTGTCATTTAAGCCAAATGTGCTGAATGCTCCCCTCAGGCTGTCTGTTGGGAGCATTCAGCACATAATTTGAAGATTTTGCATTCCTCATATCTGTCCAGGACAATATTCCCTGGACTTGCCAACAGCCGAAAACATTAGGACATTGTAAACATCTCTGTTGCTCAGTGATTTCACTAAATTAAAAAGATCTTCCTATTCTGAAAACTTGTGAAAAAATGTAAAGCATATTGCTTAAAAAAGTACATTAGCAGTTCCTTAAAAAGCATTGCTTGCATCAATGGCAAAGACTTTTAATAAAAATCACCAAAGCAGTCTAAGCAAGCCAATATTCAAACTGTTGAAAGCTAACTATCAACGAAGTCTTTCAGTGGGATCCCATGAACATTTTCTGCCAATACTGCTGCAAGCTGCCATAGTAAAAAAGCCCCTTAAAAACATGCCCTCTGCTTGGCATGTTTGGTTTCATGAGACACTATGGTAGTTAAATACTGTTTCCAGCTTCAAAGTCTAATATAATTTTTCTAATAACCATGAGTGGTAATAGATTTTTCTCTTTCCTAAAAGAAACACTCATGCAGCACTTTTCTTAGTTGAGATACATGCTTTTGATTCTGCTAAATATAGCAAAATAATTCAACTCTTCAT
This sequence comes from Pseudopipra pipra, assembly GCF_036250125.1. Taxonomy (NCBI): domain Eukaryota; kingdom Metazoa; phylum Chordata; class Aves; order Passeriformes; family Pipridae; genus Pseudopipra; species Pseudopipra pipra. The sequence goes on along the minus strand of NC_087552.1, from coordinate 60,474,565 downwards.
TCAAAATGGAATGGCACGTGGCTTCCAATTCACAGCAAATACTGTAGTATCGCTTCAAATTATTTGGTAAGATGAGAGAGTATAGCACTACTTGAAGTAGTCTTGAAATAAAGAGAAATTACTATTTTGAGCACATGGATTCATTTAGTAAGTGATAATCTCTCATCAATTATGGAACTACATATGGATAAGTATTACCCCACACAATTAAAATCCATATAGTAACTCAGTGCTAATTTAATATTTGTACATATTTTTCAGCAAATCTAAAATCAAAGGAAAATAAAAACCTATGAATAAACAACTGAGGTGGCTTGTATGATATTTATTTCACTTATGACAACAAAGTGTTTTATTTATGCAATATTTTCGTATTTTATGAAGAAACAACAAGTGTCTTTAGATAACATATTGAGATTTAGCAGAGTGTAACCCTATTTTAACAGTCTTCAAACAAAGGTACAACAGATGTTCAAACAAGGATTAATGTCATTCAGAGATCCCAGAATCCTAGCAGAGTAACTTTTGTGTACAAAGCCTTGAGTGAGTCCTTTTTAAGAGGTTGTATTCCTACTATGTTCTATATTTGCAGGATGGAGATAAGATTGTAGCTATGAGAACATTATTTACTTTGTGAATCATTGATCATAGAAGTGCAATTAAAAATCTCATGCTTTACATTAATAATTAAACAGAAACTATTTTTTCACCAGAATTTCTCTTTATCTTGCCTCTTGATAGAGAATTTCCTTTTCTTGTGTCACTACATTCATTCAACTTATTGCTTATGTACTCAGGCTTAAGTCTGCTAGCCAGGACTCAGACAGGTTAAGCAGTAACATGTGTCCTTGCATACAATGAAAGCTGTATTTCCATAATGATGGATAAAAAACCAAATTCCATGTTTTCTACTATCTTCCTTCTCTGCTCTCTCTCTTGGGATCTTATAACTATTTCAAATCAACAGTTTCTACTTTGCTCAGTGAGTTCAAAACCTCATTCACTATCTTGCATTTCCTAAGACACATCTTTTATTTCCATTTCTCAAGTTTCATGCTGTGGAATTGATTAACAAGCTCCAGAAAGCAGGCAATTGGAAACAGATTCTAAAAACTTATTTTTCACAAACCTGCCTGTTTCACTGCATCTAGGCTTATTATCATGGGTATGTGCACATTTCTGAGAGTACCAGATATGCCACATTCTAAGGACCAACACCGTAACACAACATTTTAGATAGTCTGAAAAAGGCATGCTTCATATTCTGATACCAACATTCTTACCTCAAGCATGTTATAGATGATGTAGAGCTTTATGACAGACTGTCCCCTTATCAGATGATACATCATAGAGTAGTCAACATAGTGCATCATGAAGTAGCAGATGACCAATATAACTCCTTTGAGAATGTCACATACCTGAGCAGGTTGTAGCAAACGCCTATCACTGAAATACAAAGGGCAAAAAGTTCCACTAAATGTCATGTACCCACAAAATACAAGTGTTACCAAGTCAACAGGAATTTACAGAAGCCATTAATCAAGGATATATTTTAATGTGGTTAATTACTGCCCCTTCCTCTGACCCTCACTTCAATCCATGATCATGATACACATTTATAGATCACACTCATGAACAGGATCACATCCTCTTATCTGCCACAACCCTTTAGTTAAAACGGTGTATTTATTAAGAACTCCCGGTTATTAAGAACCTTCTGTATGCATGCCCTTTGGTTTCTAATTTACCTTCCCTCTTCCAGCCAATCATATTTATGATTTTGACTTCCTCAGTTACAGAAGCTGTATTTGCTATGACCAAAAAGAAATGAAGTTGTCATCTTCAATTTCAGTCTAATGAACCAGATGCTGAGGAATAGGTTGTAAACATAATTCTGTATCTTCAAGCTCTAAGCTCTGCAGCAGTAAATGCAAACAATTTGACATCAGAGCTTGAGGTTGGTCATGAACCAATGCAGAAGTTTTCTATCCACAGTCCCACGAGTAACCCAGGAGACTAAAGGAATCATTACATAATTTCTTCCTATAAACTAGAATTAGAGGAAGAAAACAGCTTTACCTCAATTGCCCCAACAGTAGCCATACACATATGAAATTGCAAGGCAGTATTTACTTGTCTATTTACTTAGTTTAGTATGAACAGGATGCAAAGCAGTTAAAAAGCCTTCAAATGAAATCAAAAGGCTGACAATTAAATATAAAAAAATGGAGGAAATAATTTCTATTATATATATTCTTTATATACCCTGAAAGGTTTTTACAGAAGTTAATGTTTCATAAAAGTTGGAACCAATTAGCAGAATGCAAGTTACGAATTTTCCATTTCTGTATTCTTAAATCAGTAGGTTATCCAGAAATTAGACAGTGTTCTCATAAACTGACAAGATGTTTAGAAAAAAAAAGTAGAGTTAGTTTGTAAGAATTTACACTATTTATAAAAAAACCCCATCCAAACAGTTACTTGCGACTTCTGGGAGTCAAGAAATTCTACAGACCCTGGGGACAAGACAAAAATCCCTGCTACTTCACTCTTTTTATTTAAATATATTATCAGAACTGGAGTGTTATACTTAGTGTTTCTTTGTTGTCTTCCATTCAAAGAAAAAGGCCCTGAAGACATTTTTGCATTACATTGCTATTATATTATTATATGGGTAAATAGATCATGCGTTTGCTAGGAGTATGAGCAAGAAAGTTTCCAGAACTCTCAGATTTACAGTATTAGACTCTGAACAAGGAGCAACTGCTCCTTTCACTTTTTACTGCATAAACTGTATTAAAATTAATTATATTCTGAATAATAGAATTCAACCTGGTCCAGCGTACGAGAACTGCTTAGAGTGGCTTTCTCTCTGTAAGAGACACTTTCCTGCTTTCAGAAGTCATCCAGTAACAATATCCACACCACTTATTTCAGACAAAGTCCTTGAGAAAAAGCCTCAGTGAACCTTCTTCCTTTCCCCACCCTCCAAACTGAGTTTTAACTGAAAATACTAATTAAAAAACTTACAGAAAACTGAAAGTGTATGTTTTGCCCACTGCTTGAAAACCTATGACTATGTCTTTGCATGACACACCTCCCCCCAAAAATGCACTCCAACCTGCAAAATCACATTTTGAAAATTTACTGCCTTATTTAACTACATCTGACTTTAAATGGTTATACTTATTAAAATATAATAGCATATATTGAAATGTGTATGACATTTAAGCAAGCTCATGATTATGATTACCATTCATATGCTGAGTAACACAGCATGTTCCTTTTTCTCCAACCTACTTTCATTTTGAAAGTGTACTCAGTCATTTCAGTACAAGTCTACAGACAACACTCAAACTCTGCAACACAGACTGGGATAAAGTGGTAAAGGTACTCCTACTCCACCACAGTAACGCCAGGTCTTAGCACGCGAAAAAGAGAATCAGAATTTGTTACTTAGAAAATTAGCATCCTCATACTTCCCAGCCAACAATTTCTTTATCACTAGAGAAGCAGTGAGCAGTACCTGACTAGCAAAAGAGACACTCACTTCAAAAGCCTATATTTTAAAAGTTTGGCAAGGTACCAATTTCAGTGATAGGATGGTGTCTTACTGAAATGCACCAGTAAGGAGAATCTGTTTATGAATCTTCTGAAGCAGTCAGAAAGATTCTCACAGGAAAATGCTTTGATGTCCACAAATCAATACAGACTGAAAATATCATGCCAAAGGTTTTCTGGCTTACAAGTAACATCAAAGATGCTCAACCACCACTACAGTCACGAGTCACAGATGTTCTGTACTCTATCACTCTTCTGCTTGTGTCGATTTTCATCTGTATGACTACACTCACTCAAGTGAAACCAATTCAGGAGAAGCCAATGTAAATGCAGACAGTAACCATCACAGGGGAATACAAACTCTGAAAACAGACTACATACAATCAAGAGCACAGCTGCTCTTCTAAAGGTGGTCTCAACTCTGCAGGCTAACACTGTATGAAGTTCCATACAAACTTGCACACAGCATCATCTACACTGGAAAGATTCAATTCAAAGGCTGCCCTAAAGAGGCAGTTCAACTACTCTTGATTGCTGATGCCTTACAGGAATTAAACTTGTAGAACAGATTACATTCAAATACCATTTTTAGAGAATTTTAGAATCATTTAGGTTGGAAAAGACCTTTCAGTTAATCAAGTCCAACTATTAACTGCCAAGTCCACCACTAAATCATGGTCAACACATCTTTTAAATACCTCTAGAGACTGTGATTCCACCACTTCCCTGAGCAGCCTGTTCCAATGCTTGACAACTCTTTTGGTGAAGAAATTTTTCCTAATATCTGATCTACATGACCTCTGGCACAACTTGCAGTCTTCTTGTCCTAACTCTCAGAGTGACTTGGATTTAACTTCTCAGTAGTGTGTATGTCTAGGAAAAAAAACTGAAGTAAACAATTTTTTTCTGACATTTTAATTAAAAATACAATCTGTTAATGTTCTATTCAAAGTCGTACATAACTTCTTGTGCTTCTCATCCACACTGTCCAACATCAATGCTGTGACAATTTCTTCAAAACACAGTAGGCCTGGTATTGGCTGGGACAGAGTGCCTTTTCTTCTTAGTAGCTGGTACAGTGCTGTGTTTTTTTGATTTAGTATGAGAATAATGTTGATAACACACTGATCTTTTGGTTGTTGCTAAGAAGTGTTTACCCTGAGTCCAGGACTCCTCAGTGTCTCATGCTCTGCTAGTGAGGAGCTGTACAGAAAGCTGGGCTGGAGCACAGCCAGAACAGGATGTCCCAAACTGGCCAAAGGGATATTCCATACCACAGAGCATCACAGCCAGGATATAAACTGAGTGAGTTACCAGAAGGGGACCCACTGCTGTTCAGGGACTGGTTGGTACCAGTCAGAGACTGATGGGCAACTGTGTTGCGTATCACCTGTTTCTTTTAGGTTCTGTTGCTCTCTCTCCCTCAAGTTCTTATCATTACAATTATTATTACCAGCATAATAATTAGTATTATTATTAGCATATTTTGTTTCAATTATTAAATTGTTCTTATCTCAACCCACGAGGTTTACCTTTTCTTTCCAGTTCTCCTCCCCACGGGTGGGGGATGGAGTGAGTGAGTGGCTGTGTGTTACTTAGTTACTTAGATTAAACCACAACATCTCAGTCACAAAAATATCCTCTCTGTTTCAAACTTCCTCTGTTTGATGACAGAAGAGTTGTCAGCATCTCTACCCCCTAGTCAGCACAAGGGATTACTGCAAAGGCTGACTACAGAAAACTGCCTTCTAGAAAGTGAGAAGAGTAAGAAGATTCTAGCATTTAAAATATATTTCAGTGTTCTTTCGTTGCACAATAAGAAAGACCCCTTCATATTGACTAGACAAGTAATCTATGGTGTACAACTAACATGCTTCTGACTGAGATTAACTATGTCTACTGTATAAGTCCACAGAAGCATTTTTATCGTAGCAGAATCCTTTTGCACTCTGGTTAATAACATTTACAAAAGGATTTCGAGGTGTGGTTCTGAATATAATATGGAATAGGGATAATTATTTCCTACAAAGACAAGAAAATCAAATAAATTAATAAAGTCTAATAATTTATCACCTTTCAGCAAATATACAGAACTGACTGCAAAGCCTGCAGTTATGAAATGATATAGTCAGTGTTCAGTGAGAACTGAATGTTGCAGTTTTCCTATATGATCAGGCTCACATTGGTCCAATCTGTATTTGTTACAAATCATTCCTATCCTTTGCATTAAGCTATTTAATACATATAAACACACACAGGCTGATATGATTTTATGCCTGTCATAACATCCTAGCCCACCCATTTCACGTGCTATATTTTCTGCATTCATTTTTTTCAATATGTTTCTATTTATTGTCTTTAGTAACTACTCAGTACCAACACTGAAAAAGTACTTTCAGAACATCTTAAGCACTAATTAATCAGACTTCATGATTAATATAACACACAAATTCATACTGTTGCAGTCATCCACACCATGAGTACTACAGAATCTCAAAGAAACAAAGATAAAAGCTGCTAGTGGTAGCTACACAAAGGCCAAAAAACAAAAAAGAAAAATACAGCATAGTGCTGATAATTTTAATATCTCACCTGAAAGTAGGAACCCAAGTTGTAAGAATTAGCCATTACTGAGCTACTGTGATAACTCAGAGCAGGATACTGTACAACCTTCTAAGTCATGCTCTCTGAGATGCTCTTAACAGAATTTTACAAGTGGTTTCATTATGCTAAGTCTCAGGTTTCCACATTAACTGTACAGCATAGACTATCAACAAATCAAATTTTAAAACTTCCTCTAACAGCAAAGTACCTTAATAGTAAAGAGTAAGGCTTATCCATTCTATTGCCCACTACATAAAATCTTATATTGCTACACTGTTGCTACCACTGAATACCCCAAACTTTTAAACACAAGATGATCTTTCAATCTGCTGAATTCAGAGTGAAAATCCAAGCATTTCTCTACAGATAAACTCTCTTGCACTGTAATGTTAACTAGCAATACAGAAAAAAAACCACACAGAGACTTCAACGTTCTACGGCATGTACTTAACAAGATGTGGAAACTCCTCAGCCTTTGGGTACATTTATCATTACATCTACTAATTGACAGAAAATCTCCTACAAAACAAAGCCTTACATCTCAAAATCATACAAACACAGAAATGCATGCTTAAGGGCATATACAAGCTTATTATTCATTTTAACATAAGAAAGTTATGTGCAAGCCATACCACTATACCTTCCCATTCCACCACAGCATGTTTCTGTTTCAGCCCAGTCATTTAACAAAAGGAGAAGTGTGCCAAGTTGAGCACTTATCATACAGTGTTTAAAGCAGTTAAAAGTCAAATTATGGCAAAATTTATACAATGCACTGACTGACATCAACCAAGAACTAGAAATTTAGAAAAATCAGTCTGTTACAGAAAAAATTTACTTTTTACAATATACTAAAAATCAAGGTTTAATACTCATACTTCAAACTTTCCAGTTTATGGTTTGTTCACCTTGAGACACATTTAGAAAGTGTGAATCCATGTCTTTCCCCTGTTCTGAAAACCACTGGATCTATGCATGTCCCCCCACTTTATAAAGCTAAAAGTAAGCAACTTTCCTTATAACTAGTTAGGAAGCATTACTTTGCTATTCTATAAAATTAATTAAAATGCTATCACATTAGAAAGCTACCAAATATCCTAGCCACCCACAAATTTCTTTTACAAATTTTAGGAACAACACCACCACCACCAAAAAAACCTACTTTTTTTCATGATTTGTGATACTTGTAAAAAATCCACTTTTTTACAAATACAGCCAAACTCCTATCAAGACCTACATAAAACAGCTACCCATAGAAGAAAAATCTGGTGTGGAAAACAAGTGTTCCTTGTAAGCAAACTCACTAGATAAAGTGAAAGTTTAAGGAACTAGTTACCTCTGTCTGAAATTTTCAAGGTCTCTCTATTTAGTATTATACTCAAAATGCCATGATCTTCATCTTACATAGTAATAAGAGTTTTGTCTCCATCTACTGGTTGAGAACCATTAAGTTCAATCATCCACATGGTCTATGACTACACAGATGGTTAATACCACTGGATCTGTAACGTTTGCTATGGAACAGCACGATGGATTTCACAGTACTTTACTAAAGAAGCAAAATGGCTCAAGGCTTTCAGTGTATTGTTATCTACCCCATCAAGCCGTTTTTTGTTCCAACAGCTGTACAACTGAAGTTACTTAGCATTCAGCAGAGCATTATTAGGAAAAAAAAATCACAGTTTACCAATATTTATCTTTAATATGTTAAAAATCACAAGTAGCTAATGCACAAGTTTAAGTGAGTGATTTCTGAAAAAAACAAGACAGTGTGTTAAGTATTTAACAAGCCTTGCTTATTGAATTTAAAGTTGTTAAACCATTTGGAACATGAAATGCACCCTGGACAAAGAGAAATTTCTTCCTGCTGTATAAAAAAACCTCCTCCCTACAGTTGTTTCTCGTATGCTTTTCAGCAACTGTCACTGCACAATGAACAATGTTTTCACTATATTGTGCAATCTGCAGACAAGTACACTTGTCCGAGCACTTAGTTACTTTAGCATCCAACCCATACGCACTCTGAATATATTGTTATAAACTTAACTATGCACAGACTGTCATATGATGTCATACGACTTCTTAATTTTTGTCTTTCGGGCTTCCTGGTGCTCCTCAATTCTTTACTAGTCTGATTATATATGGTTTTCCAGTCACCTTAGGGTTGTTTGCGTTTTGGTTGTTGTGCTGTTTTTTTTTTAAACCAACAGGTATTCGAGATATTTTTCTTGTTTAACTGAACAGTTAATTGCATTTTAAATGGTTCTCTTCTTTTAGTCTGCTTAGTCTCATCCAAATAATTTAGATTACTCTCCTTTGAAGTTAACACAGACAAAATTTCCAATACTGATGTCATAGATACAGTAATTTAAGATATGAATATGGTAACAGTGTAATAATGCTTTAGATATTTTCATATTAATAAAAAATAAACATTTACATTTATAAACTTATTATAAGAGTAATGTTTCTATAAATGTTGTTTTATTTCACGGAAAAAAACCTTTTCATTTATACAGGTTTATTGTTCTGCTAATAACGCACTGAAGAAGTCTTTTAGCACTGAGGTTACAAGTTTGAGCATGTATTTTACAGAAAACCTTTTCTAATTATATTATTTGTAGGATTTTTTTTCCTGTAGTCTTTATCAATCTCTCAATTCTCCAATGTATCCTTCATTAATCAACCGTGGTGTCATAAATTTCTAATCTTACATGAAGCACTAACAAAAATTATTAGATTAACACATAACAGGATATTTTCCTGTTAGCATAACTAAAGATGTCAGGGAAAATAAAAAATCCAAGCAAGTTTGTCTGAGGGGTATACTTGCCCACATAACTACACACTAAAACTTTTTAAAATGTCCAAAGTGATCCATTGGAAATATTCTACAATTATGCTCATTTGGCTTCAGGAAGAAAAGCTATTTTGATCAAATCTAATATCCAGTTTGAGGCTTTACAAAGAGATACATCTTAAAGTACCCAGGACTTCACTGTTGTAAAATTGTGATAATAAAAATATGTCCCAAATGAAGAATTCCAAGGTACTGAGAACTCAGTTTGCCAAGATTAGATGGCATTGCATTTCTTAAACAATAAAAAGCCTCTACATGCACACAACACAGCACGAGACCATGCTAAGAATGAAACAAAACCAACCTTGCTGTTAGGCCCCCATGAGAGCTGTCTCAAAATAAATTAAAAAAACAAACAAACAAAAACGAGATTTCAAATAAGTGACAACTAGAATAAGCTTTCATTAGGCTTTTATTTTTTTAACAACAGAATCAACTATAACTGAAGTCAGTAAACAAACTGCTGAAGTGCTGTATTTTATTATGCACAGAATCATCTTCAAGTCTAATACTACGACACCTGGTAATGAACTCTCAGGACTCCCCAGAATTTAGGTTAAGCATTACAAAAAAATACCTGCTTGAAGTACACACAAAAATAAAGCTATGAACCTGATTGAAGCAGTACTTAGAACAAACATCAAAAACCTTAAGGCACTATAAACTAAAGTACAGCAGGGGCTATAGTTTTTCCAGCATATGCTATTTTAAAATGGGCCAAACTGGTCCGTGGGCACTTTAAGCAAAAATGTTTTAAATCTAACATCACAACTTCCACAGTGATGCAAGTTACATATGAAAATATACCTACTACAAACAGCACTGAATCAATTTTGTGTGTTGGTTATTAAAACTAAGTGTTGCTTTCTCCTTTGAAGTACATTGGTTAATTTAGCTATTTGTAACCAGTCTTTTTACTGATTACAGGTAGATGTGTGAATTTGGCTGACAGCACAGAAGGAAAAAGAAAATCAGGATTTACTCACCAAGGAGGAATCCCTGTGACACCACATTCCATCCTATAAAGGAAGTGAAAGTGCTCTTCCCTTCGGTCTGATTTACAAGAAAGAAAGAAAGAGAAGGTTGTAATGTTGCTACACTATGCACTGCTATGGAGAGGAGAAAGGACTACTTGGTCTGAGAGTACACTACCAAAAATAATGAATGCACCTTCCTTTTTTGATTGGTAGAAAGCTACACATTTTGGTGGCCAGGTGCACTACTTTCTCAATGAACTTAAGGTGACCATTATAGTCCTTCACAAAAAAAAAAAAAATTAGGCTTGGGAATAAGTGTGCAAAAGAGGTTCAAATCTATTTAATAATCTGACAATATGAACAAAGAAATAATGTCCTAATAAGAATGCCAGTGTGTTTTATTTTTTTTCTGAGATGCTTTCTTTCTTGAAATAATGTTGTTCTATTTATTTCCTACTGAAAAATGTAAATCTGTGAATTCTTAGGAGGGCAATGGGAATTTTAAGAGTTACATAGAATACAGTTGAAGTTAATGATGCTATTGCTGACAGGACCTAAATTAATTTCTTTCAGAGAGCAGAGTAAAAGCAAAATGCAGAACATGTATTTATAAACTATATCTACTTCCACATGGAAGAACTGTGAAGGTCTTGTCATTCAATCTTCACATATAAAAAAATCTTCTACTGTACTTTCTTGAGAATTTGGAGGAGAAAAAAGTCTCACTTTCCCTATCAAGTCCTTACTTGCTTTGTGGAGATGATGTAAAATGCCTTCAAGATAATTAAACTGGGAGTCCCATCAGAGTTTCACTAATACACAGTTTTAGCTTTCATATCATGGTGTTTTACAAATAATATAGAAGAGCTTTTCCATATTCCCATATGACCTTTTATTGATGTGCAACATATTTTCAACGAAAATTAGTTAGCTCTATGAAAGTTTCAAAACAAGCAGCAATATTATTCTACCCAGAATCTCTGGGTCTGAGGTATTAAAAAAAAAAATCTGCATTTAAAAGGAAACTGTACCTGTCAGCCACAAACAGCTATTTTTAGGAACCTGTCACCAAGGACTGTAATTAGGAAGACAATTCCACCAGGTCCACTTCTCTCTCTACCTTAGATTGGTTGTTAAAGCTAAGTATGTGTTTTTATGTTGTCAAAGAATATTTTAATAAAATGAGAGTAGTTTACAAGATTAAAGAGAGTAATTTAGGAAAATTCATGACTCAAAAGAAAATACAGTAAAACTGATTTTTTTTTTATTTCAGAAGATGTAACTTAATTTTGTGAAGTGTTTGTTAATTTTTTAAGAGCACAAGCACAGAAACAATGAAGTTGCACCTGCCAAAACTACCACAATGTGATGATTCAGCCTCTGCCAGTTTGATCACAGTGATTTAACCGGCAGTTTAGTTCACTTAATGATAGAATCTTGGATTCTTCTGACTGAAGAAGTTTTAGAGTCTTGCTAAAAACCAGCTTATTTAGCACCAATATAGCTCTCACAAAACCACCAAACTAAATCTGCTCAAAAGGAAAGATCAAGTGATGAGGAAAAACAAAAGTCAAACTGAAGCGCTTACACTGTCCAGGCAGAAAAAGGAAACCACTTTCTTTAAGATACATTACTCTGTTTCCTTTCAGAACTCTGTAAAATGGAATATTAAAACCCGTGGAAGAGGCTATTAAGCATGCCCCATCCACTTAAGCACTCTGCACAATATAACACAGACAGGAATTAGCCCATTTACATAGAATGTGGGTTTATTGTTTTATAGAAATAATGGGTAACAATCTTCTTCTACACTGAAAAGAGCAGATAGAATTATGAGGAAATAAATGAACTGAAGAGTAAACTGAAAGGGAGACAGAACACTCATTGCTCAATTATTTCACTGAGATGTTGAGAAAAAAGTCAAGATGAAGGGAGGAGCACTTTTATTTACTACACAGAATGGAATACGATGTGGCAGGTTCAAATAACAACTAGTCAACATTTATTTGATATTTGTGAGAAAGAGCAAGCTAAACAGCCACCTGCTTTGTAAGTACCTTTTGCAATTACAAATGTGCTTTACCTATTGAACTTGTTTGTTACAAACAAATAGAAATGTATTTCCTAAGCTACAAGAAAATCACAAATATTTTTTGCCATAATAAATCACATAGCATAACCAGAAAAACAACAAAAAAAACCCCAAAATCAAAGTGCAGGCTCTGAATATTTGGAAGTAAGTACATCTGAAAAAGTTCCATTAGATATCACAGACATGAATTCTAAATCTTTCAGTAAAAAGCCACCAACATTACAACATGAATGAATTAGACAAAGCCTCAAGTACTGAACAAGTAAAGAGATTCTAGGGATCTAAATTCCAAACACATTGGAGGAAACTGTGACAAAAGAAATCGCTTCAGCAGTTGTTACAAAAACAAAGCCTTCTTCACTCAAGATCATCTCATTTTCACTGCATCTTACCTGGTAACACTTTCAAGTTAACACAGGCAAGTTAAATAGATTAAACTGGATTCTACCCTGCCTCACAGACTAAAAATCCTGTCAAGCAAGCAGACTAAGTTTTAACACTGCAGGTTCCTGTAACTACATATACACACATCACGTATGTGTGAGTGCGTGCGGTGTTTTCAACGTCATTTGCTTCAGGATATTGAACAACTACCAAAACCAGCAACTGGTCTTTCAAATTTTTAATCATAATTTCAGAAGGGCAGAAAACTTCTTTGTCAAAAGCAAAACTGAGTTTATAGACAAGGAAAAACATTCTTGAACAAAAAAAAAGTAGTAAGATCAAAATGACACATTAAAATCCGTTACATTTACCTGAATTTTAACATTTTAGCAATACCATCCACATGGATATCTAAAAATAGGCACATAATTTGACTTGTCATCAGGTTAAAACCAAATAGCTGTCACTTTTTAACACAACTAAGAAAAATCTTTTGATCTAATCAAAGTCTGAGAGGGCTCAAAAATAACAGCACAATAAAACATTAGAGACTGCCACCTAGTGCCTATGTTAAGCATCACTAAAGTACAAACATTTCAACTTTAGACTATACTTTATAATTTCTTGTGCAACTAGACTAGCATTTGCTCTAATAAGAACGTACATTTGTAAACTACGCATCTAAAAGCCCTTCACATATAAAAGACAATATTAATAACACTAATTCAAGCAACTCAGTTAAAAAAAAAAAATAAAAAAATCTGTAACCATAAATCAAGTTTTGGGAAACCTGGAATAAAAACCCTGAAGTCTTTCTTCATTCAGGAAAAAAATTACAACACTAATACAAATGCTCTTTTTCTTTTGAGCTGCACTTAAGGCTTACAAAATCAGCTTTACTGTAAAGTAGCAAATTTTATGAAGGAAATTAATTCTATCCAATTTTTTATGCCTATGCCAGAAAGGCAAACTAAAAATCCTATGTATTAGCAACTTCTTCTTAGTATTGATCTGAACAGGAAAGCAAGGAGTTAAGATCTAAAAGTTCTTAATATTCTGATTAGTTTTCCTCTCTAAGAGTTACTCTCCAAGATTCTTCAAAGGAAAGAAAAGAACACATTTTATTCAGGGATCCTTTTGGCAAAGTTTACCATGAAAATAAGGAAAATTTTTATTGTTAACAAACAAACAAACAAAACCACCAAAAACCTTCTGTTTCAATATCAAAAAGTCTATCAAAAGACATGGGCCAAGTCAGTCAGCCTTAGAAATTTTGAAACAGTGTTCAAATAGACGTTAGATAAAAGAACATAACTGTAAGGTAAGGTTACATCTCTGTCCTTTACTAACCTGAATATGCCTAAGTGGTGCTGTTATCAAACTGTTGTGTCTGAAGGAAGCAATGATGACAGTTAGTGACTGGTGGCAAAGCTTAAAAGTCCCATACACACACCTTTGCTTTGGCTAGTTTAGACCAAAACTTCTATTCTACAGTGGAAGAAGTCATCAGTAGTTCAAAAGGTACAGAAAGGCAATAAAATGAAGCACACACATAAATGGAGAAACATTATTTAAGGGTATCAACACCTTTCTCTTAAATCAACTTACCGTAAACCATAGCATGGCAAAGTGATGAACCGGAACATTGCCAGAAAGACTCTCAAAGGAAGCAGGGTGAATACATAGAGAAAAGCATCCAGGCACAAAAAGATTCCAAAAAACATCAACTAAATTACAAAAATAAAACAGAATTATGTTAGTAGTTTATAAAGGGTTACAAAAGTTCATAAAGAATTATTTGATGAAAAATACAATTGCGCAAGGCTAATTTACCAAATAAGCACAATACTCTCACTTGCTCAATCAGCTGAACTGTAACAAAAATTAACATGCTATGCACTTTGAAGACTATTCAGCAAAAATTCTGCACCACAAGGTCCAAGCAGCAAAGGCTTTTGCAGACTTTCACAGCTCACCGAACTCAGTCTTTATCTAATGGATGAACTGCACTTGGATATAATTGTAGCTCATTTTCCAGTGGTGACTTTCCTCTAAGGTTACAAAAATTCATGTTTTAACCTTAGAGGAAAAAAGCTGTGTGTAAATGTGCACAGCCAGTTTTCAGTATTAGCCCCCCTCCATTTTTTTATTACCTGGTAAATTTTCTACTACTGCATAGCTAATTACAGTTTGGTAGATCTCTTTCACGGCATATTCATCTTTTTCATATAAGAATATAAACTATGAAAGAGGTAAATTTCCCATTGCCCTCTGTTTAAGTGCTTTATCCTTAAATTTACAGAAACAGTTAAAGCCATTTCACTACAGCCCTAAGCCAAGCAACTCTACGATAATTAAACTAGACATAAACTCTACAAATTGAAAGCTCTTGTATACCAGACTCTCTTCACATGACATTCCTTCTTCATCTGATCTTTGGATGATTCTATGAGTCTACCTGAATGGGATTCTAGGCACATGCCTTTATACTTCTGTCAGACCAGGAGCTAATACTTTTTCTTTCAAGGATAATCATGTAAAAAAGCAAGCTTATCTTACTGCACAATTAAGACTAGTAACATCTAAGCAGGCCTAATGTCCATGACAGATATGCATTTACATGTGGAAGTTGTATGTACCGCTGATGAGAAAGGAAGACACTGGGGTAGTGGGGTGTGTATAAACCAAAGTACAAGCAAATTACTTTTATCTCCCATAAGCCTTTCAAAATACCTTCTTTGTGCAACAGCCACATCAGTGTCCAAGGAGCTACATATCACTGATGTGTGCCCTTCTCTCACTCTTACTCCTTGTGCATCCTTATAACTTTGACAGCAATCCTACGGACTGCACTCCACTGCATCTATCCGTAAGCCACATTAAGAGGACTGGCTTGGGCACAACAGCACTGTGCCTAAGTTGTTACTTTCCCTGATAATATTATTTCAACTAATTCTGCAGTGGCAGAATATTTCAATACCATCATGATATTAAGGTCTCTTCCCTGACATTCACTCATTTGCCTCTAATACCATATTCTAAAATTTCAGCAGAGAGTTATCATTTAAAGTTATCAGGAGCAGCGTTACATGAATGGTGGATAAACGTATGCAGTGCATTAATATGCTATTAAGCAACCTATTTCTTTGCTAACTTTTAAACCAGGTGCTGAATTTTCAAGCACTGGGGATGACAGAGCTGAACACTTACCTTTTTTTTTTTTTTTTAACTCCTTAACCCAAGCAAAATAGAAAGATAGCCTGTCATTTTGCCTCTCTGTTCTTTGAGGACATTTTTATAATCTCGAAAACAACACTGCATTTTCTTTTAGATTTAGACAGACTTCTTCTCTGCCTGAGTGTAATGATGGTTTTTCACATTCTGTAAGCTTGTGTTAATATTTGCAATTGTTGTTTAATGTCCTCTTTTTTCTAATTTTTTTTACTACAATGCACTTGCACATTTACATGCATCCATTTAAATACAATCAGTACTGAACCTTCCAAATTTTCTGTAAACATTATTTTTGCTGCTACATTCCAGATACTGAGGAACTAACAGAAAAGCTTACAGAGCTTTTCCATTATCATAACTATAACTTAGAAAAAGAGCACAGTTTAATTTTGAGATCAACTAACAAGTCTTCCCTTAAGATGGCAGGAAGAGAGACCATCTTTTCATTTAGTATAAATACCCTACTACAAGGAACAGTTTCCACTGAAATTGCACAAAAAGCTTGAGTGGAAGTAGCACTTATATTGTACATTATCTAGCTTCCCCAAATAAAAAAGGGTAGTCAGAACAACAAATACAAAAATACTGCCCTTTTAACATCACACCCCCCTCTAAACTCTGGGAATGTAATAAGTGTATGTTAAATAATATCTCCCAATATTAGGCTTTGATAAATTTACTCCAGTTTATTCTCACTATGTGATTATAATTTTCATTCTTATTCTGTAATTATACTACTAGGTAGAAAAAGCCATTAAGAAAATTCTTCTGTTCCTTTCCTAGTGTCTTACATGCCTTATTTCAAGTAAACAGATTTTTGTATCACATAGGCAAGTGGTTCCTGCAACAGGTGATGATCTGTACACTATTTAGCTTTCTTTCTAGATGCTCATCATTGTATTTTTTTTTAATGAGGAAGATTCAATTTGACACAGCTAGTATGGGTACTAAACTGGACTAAGCCAATGCAAAGAACTAACAAATTTGTTTCATAATCTCCCTTTAAGAAGATAATTATCACTTTTTAAATCTGTTTATTATTCAGTTTCATAATATTTCATATTCAAAGTACAGACTGAAGTTTGATGGGGTTTGCATGGTAAATCAATTTTACTACAGCATCAATCTTACGTATAAAAAGACTGCTGGTCATTCCTTGTTCCTACACACTGAAAGTTTTATTGGAAATCTGAGGTGATGATCCTTCAGAATAATTTCTGTGCCTTGGAGACAGCATGTAAATCTATATAATTACAGTGGAGATGATGTAGAACTGCTGTATTGTTCAACTGAGTCTCTACCACAGGTGGAATATTTTACCATAAACTGGAATGGGTAAATAGTGAGGACGTGAAGACACCACCCCGGGAGAGTTCAAAGCCCATCTGCCTCTAATCCCCAGCAACCTGTTTGCTGTAGGTGACACAGCTTTAAGGAAGGGCATGGATTACATCATCTCAGAGGTCCATCCCAATCTCAATCATTCTGTGATTTTCTGCAGTAATGGACTGGGAATTTAGCTTTCTAAAACCAGGCCTTACCATGGTCCAGGGATCAATTTAATGATACTGAAGGAGGAACCAGGTGCTACTGACAAAGGGAATCCTACTCTCCCTCCTTCCTCCACTGCACTTTCATCTTTCTACCCCTACCCAAAGCTACAGAGGTCCCCTTCTGTAGGCTCTGGACTGTCAAGAATATTGGCTGAGCAAATCAGCTCAATATCCTAGCACAGAATAAACAGAGCAAGAAAAGTGAAGCATTCACTGCTGAATTATGAGCTGATTTAACTCTTGGAACAGTCCAACAAGCTCATGCAAAGCAGGCAGCATGCATAAAGCAGGAGACTGAAGTGGGAGGAAGAGTGAAATAAGCCTCTTCCTTCAATGTAAGTTAAATTGATTTAGTTCTATTTGTAACTTCATCCATAGAGATTCTGGAAATTTTAGCAATCTTAATTTTAATGTTATCATTACACTGCGTCCTAGCCAAACCTTATTACCAGTGTTGCCTTACTCATTATCCATGAGCATACTGCTGCTGCTGCCTCCCAAATCAACATGGTTATGCCAAAATAAAACTCTCCTCTACCTTACACCACTGGAATTGGCTCACTGCAGGGCCAGAATGACATCTAAGCTGATATAAAGGAGGTGGCTGGAATCCCTCAGGAAGGGCCACAGCACTGGGATAGAGAGGGAAGATGTGGTAAACAGTAGCAAGAAGCAAAATAGAAGACTATGAAAATTATGTCAAAAACCTTAGACAAACTCATCTATCACCACACTTTTATAAGACTGAAATCTTCCCATCCTCAAAGCATTAAAGACTTGAAAAAAAATCCGTACAATTTTATAATGCAAAATTACATTTTGCTACAAAAAGTTTTCTTTTAATTGACTATTCCTTTAAGCATCAGTGACATCTTTATATTTGAATTAATTTGTCATCATCTGGACTTGTCTGTCCCTGCTAATAAGCTGAGCTGCAAGCAGTAACAAGCAAACATAGGCAAAAAACCCCCTGAAACAAAAACATTTAAGTTAGTAACACTGAAAAATAATCATTATAGATATTTACATCTTTTTTTTAATATCAAAGGTGTTTTATACAAACATATTTCCTTAAATACTTTAATGCAACAGATTTCATCTCTAAATTGAATCAAACATTAAACATACTTCACCTTCTCCAGTTCTTTTGGTATCCGCATGCACGTGTACACTCTCTCTCTCCGCTCCGTGTATTTTGCTTCATTGTGTTCAAGGAAGTAACCTCTTGTTAGCTCAGCACTGATGAATCTCAGCAATGAAAGATCTATTCAGAAACACACAGAAGCAGAAGACACTTCAGACTTCAGGCATGATCTCCAAAGGGTGAGAAGCTGCTGTGCTTTTGTTACTTGTCTCTTGCTACATGTTTCATTTACAAGGCCTCTAACCCAGAAGGTTTCTGCTGATGGTTAAATAACTGTACGGAAGGAGCTATATGAGAAGCAAGTCCTATGCTCTCCCCTTCATTACCCTGTTGCCTCCCAACAAACAAAAGAAGCTACTTTTCCCAGGCAATCCTTTCCATCAGATAACCCAAAACATTACTCAAAGCTGCTACACTGAATGCAATAAACTTAATTTATTGACAGTCCTCCTAAATTTACTAAGCTCCATTTTTGACTTCTTAAAAGCTATTTTCTCTCTCAGCAACATTAGCAACCTTTTTTTTTTATTACAAAGAAAAACTTTCTGTAAGATCAAAATGTTCATGGATACATGACCCCAAGTCATTCAGTACACAAACAGTACAAGCACACTGAACATTTGGAGATCAGAACAAAGTCTTGCACAATCAAAAAGCCATCAGGCATGCACAAGTTTTCTGTGTTTTAATGCCTATAGGTAAACAAGCTGAAGGCTGACTGACCTATGTTTAGCCGACTCATATGGCTTCTAAAACAGACTTTGCACAGAGTAGTCTTGCAAAATTAATAACATATGAAATTATGAAAAACATATGAAATCATAATTATGAAATTCAGGCTGTCAGCACAAAGAGGTTGAGCTTAAGATTCAACACTCACTGACCAGGTCTGACATCACCACCTCCTTGTAACACTTCAGAGGTGACAGAACACTACAATGAAGTTCAGCATCTCTGGTTATTGGTATTTAAAAATAGAAACTCTCAGTGTTCACACAACCTTGAAAAGATGTAAATGACTGATCTAGACAAACAGGTGAAAAGCTACAGAGCACCTACCATGACACAAGCACATGTTCACAAACAGTAAACTCAGATTTTAGCCAAATTCTTAGTGACTATTAGAGGTGGAAGGGACCTTGCATGGTAGAATGCTCCACATTTCTCTCAGGATGAAGAGGCTGTATAGTAGTAATAGTAAAACTGCCTAGGTAACAGCTGGTAAGAGAGGAATGCAAGTATGGACACTATGCATGAAACATTCGCCCAAAACTATCTGAGGCAATGCCTTTTCAGTAGTCACCACATTGAAGATGAAGACCATTAACATAAACAGTAGCCAGAAAATTATGAAGTGTTTCAAAGCAGAGAAGGAATCAGCTTAAACAGACAAGGTGTGCTTATAACCTACACTGCCTTGGGGACACACACACACACACACATACTGAGCGTGACTAGAACTTGGGGGGATTACAAACAAGCACCTTGAAGTTTGTGGTGGTGTATTAACATTCTTTGCATGCCTGGTATTGTGATTTATCATGTTGCCTATACTGATCACAGCTATATAACTCAGTAAGCACAGGTTAATTATGTATTGTTAATAAATCATGATTTCCTTTAAACTAAGTGAACTGAATTGTTTTTCCCCTGTATGAGCTTGTTTGGATAGTGATTTTGATGCTTTATATATTACTGATCCACTTCTGTAAGGCAGGCCAACACCACTCTAAGCCTTAAAATCATTTATTTTAAAACAAAGAAACCAACATGTAGTTTAATTAGTAAATAATATTTACATGTAAAGTTTCAATCAAAGTTCATTCTGTGAAATAAAGCAGAAATTCATACCACTAAATCAGTGTTCAGATCTCTTGTGAGCACTATAACTTGTAATTTTTGGTTTTGCCAATTCTTCCTTGTTTAGAAACATGAAAGCAAAGAGATAACTTTAGGTGTAAACACACTGAGTAACCACTCTGTTAACTGCCTAGGTGTATTTTCTTCCACATCCGACAACCGACCTTCTCTAACTTAAAGATAATGCAACCTCAAGCAACTGAAGTTCCCTGCACAATAAATATATGCATATAGGCAACCACCATAGAGTAACTTATGGGTCCCTGTCAACTTGAGATATTCAATGATTTTAGCTAATGAGCTATTTGTTCCCACTCCTTCTTACCTCACACAAACTATTTCATAGGCCTATTACTGAAAAACAAATGATTTTAAGTTTTTGTCACCTGGCTACACTTTCATGCCCCGGATATTAAGGGATAATCATCCTCATGACTGAGGTTGATCAATACACAAGCTCCAGACTGTGAGTGCAAAATAATCTCCCCAGTGACAGGGGATGCACTGGAACAGTCACTCAACCACCTCCTTTCTGGGCACTCATTGCTGCCCAGCATCAGCCCTAGCCCTGTGCCAGCTGTGAAAAAGATTAGTGGCTGACCCTGTAGGAAAAACACAGTAACCAAAAGAACAGCATGAGACACCGAGGCAGGACAAAGCAATAAATCATTCGAAAAATGGCTTAATTCTGCTATCAAAGCATCAGGCAACATTTGCTTTTAAAAGTAAACACTCTAACTCCTACTTCAAATTCCTTCCCTACTTCAAATTTCCCTCTTTTGCAGTCAGAGAATTTTAGACTGTGGCTCAAGTTTAATCTCTTCAGACAGCATACTCTTAATGCTTATAGTATGCTGATTTATCTCCTCACCTCAAGAGAGGAAAGCATAAGCAGCTTCAAAAACATAAAGGGCCACAAATTTCTTCAGGGTAAGAAGATAATGATTTACCTAAGTTATATTTCAATGCATAGCTACACAAAGGATAACCATTAACCAGAAAAGCAGAGGAAAAGTTGTGCAAGCATGAAATGCACTGCGCTTCAATAAGTTTTTATTATATAATCATAACTTTAATCCCAAATGCAACAATTCCAGGCACTCACTTCACTCCCATCAATCCTAAATACACACTTCTTCTGTAAACACACCAATTAATCAATGAAGAAAATATATATTTTAGAAAGCATTTCCTTCTTCTCTAAACAACTTCTTTTTACAGTAGTAGTCCTGCTTCATCATCATGAAGAAAACTCTACTTCTATTATTCAACATATTACTACCCTTAGGTTAGTTAAGATTTTGAGTTGCTCTATCAAGAAGCCTATTCTCCCTATGTTTTCTTGCCCCGAAGAGTCAGAGAGCACCAATGATTTCTAACTATTTTTAAATTTCAAATCTATTGCTGGAACATAGTTAGGTATTTTTCAGTGCCTCCAATAACAGTTCCTTTATAAAGTTATTCAGCTGTCTGTCAGGCACATCAGTATGTATCTTGATCATTCTTTTTTCACCTCAAGGCAATTCATAATACTACAGTCAAGCCAATTCTTTTCTAACTATAGAAATTACATCACCATTACATTCTGTAGTGTTCGTCAACACCACAGAACTGCAGTCAATGATGCTGCATGTCCTATGACATAACACATCAGGAACAAACACAACACCCATCAAACTCAGAAGGAAAGTGTTCAATTGTTAAATTACTTTAATAAATCCTAATTATTTTCTTTTTTTTTGCATTTGATGAAACCTGTGTTATCACACTCAAGCAACATTGAGGGAGAAAGCCTGGAAAGTTGAACACTTCAAGCACTTTCCAGATTTTTAGCAAGCCAATCAATTAAGAATACGGTGCTAATAAAGTTATTTATAACTTTACCAACATTAAATCCACTCTGATACACCAACTGACAATTTTTACAAGAATAGCAGGACTATTTTAAAAAAATTACTTGGTAGATACCCGAAATAACCAGTTCAAGTGTGAACGTACACAGAGCTGCAGACTGACAGCAAAAGCAATGACCTTTTCCCTTTTTTCCCCCCAATAAATCCACAGTTAGTAAACTACACTTAGACTAAAAGACTTCTAATAATCTGCGTACAAGTTCAAAGCTCCAACAGCACCGCTACTGTCAGTAGTAGAGGCAAAGACCACTGTGCTCACAGCTGTGTGAACGCAACAAGAACTGGCAGGACGATGAAGCGTTTCACGTACTTCACCAAGAAAGTTGAGCGAGCCCGCAGCCTCCCGGCCCCGGCTCTCCGCTCCTGTCACACACGCTGCCGGGCAGGACCGAGCCTCGCAGCCCGAGTTCCAGCTCCAGGGCACAACGCACTCCAGGGGTGATGCCCGTGCTGCTCACAAACCTCCTGGCCATCACCATTTGAGAAGCTGCGGGACAGGGCACGGGGACCCCACCGCCCGCGCTCCCCTTCCCCAACACGCGCGGGACACACCGGCCACGCCGAGAGGCTTCTCCGCACCGACCGGGCGAGTTCGCAGGCCGAACCCACGGGCAGGGGCTGAGGGAAAGCTCCCCGCGAGCCGCTCCTCGGTCCCGCCTGGTCCCGGCGCACTTTCTGAAGTCGCTCGCCCAAGTTCGCACGGGCGGCGGCAGCGCCCTCAGGCACCACCCTGGCACCGGCCCCTCGGGCGGCGCTGTGAAAAGCCAGCGCCGGCCACCCGCGCCGGGCAACACCGCCTCGGCCACCCCGGTCCCCCGTGAGAGCCACCGCCGCCCGGGGCCCCGCGCTGCCGCCCGCAGGCCGCTCCCCGCGCCACCGCCGCCGCTCCTCACCCGACAGGCTCCTCTTCTTCTTCCTGCCCCGGTCGCTCTCGTAGAAGCCCAACGTCTCGGTTCGCTGCTGCGGAGACGGCTGCCCCGGGCCGGCGGTGGGCGGGCGCGGGTCGTTGCTGCCCCAGAGAGTTTTGGGCTCTCCGCGGCCGCCGTCCTGCCGCCCGTCCCCGGCGGTGCCCGGCGCGGTGGCGGCGTCGGCCACGCCGGCCATGTTCGCCGCCCGCTGCGCGCCCGCCGCCCCCGCGCCGCGCGCCTGCCGCTGACTCATCACCGCGCGACAGCCGCGGGACCGGCCGCGCGCCGCTGCCCCGCGCGCGGGGGGCGGGGGCGGGGCCGTCGCGCCGCCATCTTGTGCCGCTGTTAACCCTTCACGGGCCGGCGTTCCTCCTCGCGCCTCCCTCTGTGAGGCTCCCTCTGGTTTTGTGGATCCTGCAGGGCACGAATAACGCTATTTGCGTTGGGGGACAGCTCTAGGCTTTGTTCGTAAACTGGCTGTGATGGTTACGGTTTAACACACACCCCCCCAACACGTGGGGCTGGGGGACAGCAGTTCAAAGCAGCTGGAAACAACGTGATGAATCCACCTTGAGCCATAAAAGACCTTGTTCAAAAAATGGAAAGCGGGCGGTGAATTATTAACTCTAAAGCCAACAGGGGTCCGATGAACTGCAGGACGCGGGTTGGCCTGGACAGGGCTCTTGAGGTCACAGCCCCGCGCTGCCGCAGCTGGGACGGCGCCGGGAGGAGCCGCGGCTGCCGAGCCCACGGGGAGCGGCTGGAGCCCCCCGGCCCACAGGGAGCTCACCAGCCCCTGCAGGGCTTGAGGAGCCCGCGGAGGTCACGGAGCTCCACCAGCCCGAAAACCAGGTCTGAAAGCATGCGGTTCCTGAAGTGCTGAGGCTGGAAATGCTGTTCGCTGCTGGCAGCGTCGTACTGGCGGTGATGAGGCTTGCCACAGACCATACTAATGAAAACTAACTGTTCCTGCAGCAAACCGCTTATAATTAATACACAAGCAAACAAGAATATAAGTAGCAGGCAGCTCCAACGTAACAGTAAAGCACTCGGTTGCAGGGCAATTCACATGAGCACGAAGACAAAATACCTGGCCTGAATTTCAAGTGCAAGATCTCCTTCACATTCAGTTCTTGTGTTCTTATCAGGCATTCACAGGCCAGATGCAGTCAGCTTAATATTTAGCCACTCACCCTGGGAAAACAAAGAATGCTTTATTCTTTCTTTGCAAGGCCACAGTAGTTTTCCTTTATAACTCTTAAGTTATAAAGTTGTCCCAAAGAGCATTCCAGGCTTTGGATAGACTAGAGGTTCCCGTTTCCATTGCCTTTAGTGGTTCTAAGTGCCCCAAATCTGGTAGGATTAATCTAAATCTTGTATTTTTGGGCAGTAGAGCACTTTTTACAGGAACTCATACTGTGTAATAAGAGAATCATATAGGGAGCTAATAGTGATAACTACTACACATTATCAATTTGGACTTTCATCTTTTCTCTGTAAATGTAAAAGGCAGTTGGAAAAATAGGATGTAGAACAAAGAGCTCCAAAAATAGCCGACAAATTACCTCAGTTGAAAGCTGCTGCAGTCTGTGCAAAGTTATATGACAAACTGGGAGACATTCTGCTTCTCTCCTTCCAACTCTGTATAAACTATAAACTATAAACTTCCAACTCTTCTATCCATCCATAAGATGCGCTTCATGATATTTAAGGACAACAAATTGTCACAGCCTTGTTATCAGTCTTACCAAAAAGAAGGTCCTTGCAGCATCAAACATCATCTGACCCAGGCACACTGAGAAGCTATCTAATGAGTTGCCAGCATCACTTGTGACAGCACATACATTTTCTGTTCAGGGGTTGACCCAAGATAACCTTGCTTAGTTTAAATCTTCCAGTTTTGTGCTTGAAGCACATCTTCCAGTTTTGTGCTTGAAGTAGTTCAGCTGAAGGCACGATAATAGTATGGCTGCAATATGGTTCAGCTAAGAATTCACTCGTCTCTTTGGCACTTCAAAACCACATTGAGTAGCTATCAAGTTTCTACCCATGGAATCCTTCTGTATGCTTTTTTCTGTATTTATGTACAGTTTATAACCATCATTGGCTGAATTTATAATATATTCTTTTTCACATGCAAATATGTATATATTTCAAGTGATATTTTGGCACAGTGGCCACTTCCAGAAGGTTAATCCAACTGCAGCAAAATCCAGTTTTTATGTATTTGAGTCCTTGAACTAGGGGGGAGAAGTTGTTTGGTGACGAATGTTAGCAGTGTTCATATAGGAAGTAGTGGCTCATTATGATACCTACAGTTGGGAGTTATCTGGCACCGTCTGCTGTTTGGGCACAAAAAGCAGTACTTTTTTGCTTTCCATAGCTTATCTGCTATGAGACATGCTGTGGACTGACTCTGCAGCAGGTCAGAATCTGCTTTACAGTTTCATAACCGTTCACCAATCTTTTCCTGAAGAGATTTTTTAGAGCAAGACACAGTCCTGTCTATGTTCCCACAGCTGCAGTTCCCCTTTTTTCCCCAAAAGATAATCAACAGGTGGAGAGGAAAGGGAGGATTGTTTCAAAACAGTGACTGTGTGCAGGAAAAAAAACAGTTTCATTCACAGAACAGCAAAACTGATTAGTATAGTGAATACAGTCCAGGAAGTAAAGGCTACTTGAATTTTATTAGAAATGTCAGCACGACTGGTCTTCGGGGCTTTGCACAAGCTTATTTTTTTGCCTTAAATTTTCTATTCATATAGGTTAATGTTTATATACCTTTAAAGTATATTATATATAATCATCACAGAGGGACTTTTGCTCATTTGATATCAGGAAATCTTTTCAGGCACTTTTAAGTATTAAAATTTTATAGTGTCCAGCTCAGCTGTGCTTTAGTCCCTGAGTACTCATTGCTACAACTGCTTTCTCTCCTAGTGAGGATGGTCTTTTTCTGAAGAACATTTTACTTGGTTTAAAACTCCTTCTTTTTTTGTAATGGATCTTTTTCCCCCATAAGACCCAACAAAAGGTCATTAAGAAGAAGATTCAGAAAATGGATAAAAATTGTTTTCATAGTGCTTTTTGGTGGCAGAACTTTGTTGTCTTTTCAGACTTTGCCATCTGTGTCATCTACTCCCACCAACTCAGATAACCCCCTCTTAACAGAGATGGCATATCAGTGATGTGTGCTAAAAAGAGGTTAAGTAAGATCTTTTTAGAGAGTAATACAAACATGGAAAAAAATCTGTCAACAAAATTATATCTCCTATGAGATGCAAATTGTGGACATAGGTTAGGAAATGTGAAAGAAGTATAGAGAAAAGTTTGGAAACTCAGTGTACTACCAAGAAGAGGTAGGTGAAACTGGAGAACACGTTAACTAGCAATAAAGAAGATGCAGGTGTTAAAATGATGGTAGTAACAATGAATACTCATAGCAGTATGAAACAATTATGAGTAACTGCAATACTCATAACCGTGAAAACATTTGATATCTTTCCATTGTAAGCTTGTTGTTAGTGGGGGTCAAACTTCTTTAGACTTTGCAATATTGTTTAAAACAGACTAAATACTAAAAAGGTATGGTTTAATGGTTTAATTTCTTGAGTATCCTTCAGGAATTATCTTGGATTATTGTCTTCATTGTTTTCAATAATTTTTCGTTTTTAAAAGTGTCATTGCTGAGTACACCTTCTGTGAGGAGGCAAGTCAACAAAACTTGTGGCGAATTCAAAGTACAATAATGCCAATTTCTTTCCACAATAAAATATTTTCAGGTCCTTTTGTAATATAAACAATTTATTTTGCATTAGGTTTGTGACTTTTAGTTCATCGATCCACTTATTATGTGGGTGCATATTCATTCTTCTACTAAAGGCAATGAATCTCTTAGCAACAACTGATACTAGCAAACTTAGTTCTAAATCTCTCAGAGTCGCAGCTGTCATATATTTGCAAGGTACAAAAGTATTGGTTAGAAATATAATCTAATTCTGTCTCAGTCAGTTGTGTTTTGGTAGCTGAAGTTAAAAATATCTGTTTACGCCCACAGGAGAAAAATCATGTAAAGACTGTTTCCTTCATCTTATGTTCAACATCTAAGGAGTACATTAATGTTTGCATGGAATAATCTTCACTATGAAAAATAATCAGTATAAGGAATTGCTGTATACACACTAGTAACCTAAGTGTTTCCCCCCCCCTTTTTTTTTTAAATCTCAATAGAAAATATATGATTCTAGAGTTTACCATATTTTTTCCTGAGTTGTAGGCTCGCTCACTAAAGATTAGGTTGATTCCTAGGTAAGCTAAGGGCATTACTCAACATTAGCATGTCCTTGAATAATGAAAGTACAAATCATGTTATGCAATACCATAGTACCTGAAAGTCGGGTTTGACTTCTCACTGGTACATTTCCATTATTTGTTTGCTTTAGAAACTGTATTATATAGCACAGGAGCTACTGCACAGTTAAAATCAGTGGTGCTTTCCGATGACACCATGATTTTCCACACCTGCCATCTTTAAAATTTTTAGAAGAAATAATTCTTTTCAGACACTTTTGTATGGTATTTTATCCTGGGACTATAGTTCAAGCAGGATTGAAGGGCAGAGGTACAGAAAGTTACTTCAGTATTACAGGTTTTTAAATGCATGCTCACATTATCTTAAAAATAAAATTGAAAATATTCTTTGATTTTTGTTGACTTCTAAGAGTTTCCTAGTGTAATATTTTTTATATCTCTTTTCCTGTCAGATATCTTGATTTTTTTTTGTAATCAAGCAAATACTTTTTCTGTGACCATCAATGACAGTTTTTTCCTGCTCATGGTCTGATCTCCATTTCCCAGTGTCAAGATTTCTTCAGGGTTTATATATCCTTATCAAAATGCCACAACTAATACTTAAACTGCTGACTCTATTGGAGTCCAGATATCTGAATCTCTGATGCCCTTTATGTAAAAAAGCAGCAAAGGTTCTTTTCAACATCAACATCACTGAACTCAGTGATATGTGGGGCATTTCCCCATAAGGTTCACACATTTGAAAGTAAAGTAGCCCCAAGATTCCTAAATCTCTTCAATTCCAAGTTACTTTTATCACAAGCTTCACCCTGAGATGCTGTAAGAAAGGTTTTGTAATCTCTTCTTTCCTCTTTTTTTTCATGTTACATATCTGTAGCTGCATAACATTTAAAGATGGCTCTATACATGGCCATGTATAATAGGTGTTATAAAAAAAGAGTGCAGCTGCCTTCGACTGAATCCTCAGCTGCTTCCTCAGCAAAGCTTAAGACAGACGTGAGGTGTGAGAGAAATAGGTGGGAGGAAATTGGTGAAGAAAATAGAGATGGAAAGATGCTTATAAAGAGCTCCAAAAATCATGAAATGGGAACAGAAGAGCAACTGGAGTATCGTCTCTTAACATCAGTTCCTTGTACCTAAAAATGAAACACCCAGTATTAGAAAGTGATTGGTGTTTTGGTATCAGAAAATGTTGCCTGTAAAGTATGTAATTTATGTAAGTTTCCTAATATATAAGTTTCAGTCTACCATTTCTTCATTTTTTCAGGTTCAAGTAGCAAAGGTGAACCCCCAAATTTAGAGTGTCAGGGTGACTGAATTTACAATACGAGTTTTCAGTCTTGCCAAACCCAAGTGGAGATGGAAATCTGTGTTATAAGAATCATTAGCAATCAGGATTTCTGTAAATGGTCCTATTGATTTTAATTAGTTGAAAGTCTCAGCTCAGCAAGAGTATTTCCATTATAATAATGTATGAAGACAGATATATGTATATATACACACAATTAGATTGTGAGATCTCTGGATAGGATCTTAAGTCTCTCATTTCTGGAAAGCATCTCCACTCAGAAGAGAATTTAAATATGCTAGATTTTAACATAATGGTAAGTGTTTTTCTGACTTTAGGCAATAAAAGTTACAGAATCACAGAATCAAAGAATGGATAAGGTTGGAAAGAACCGCACTGGGTCATCTGGTCCAACCTTCCTGCTCAAGCAGGGTCATCCCAGAGCACATGGCACAGGATTGCATCCAGATAATTCTTGAATATCTCCAGTGATGGAGATTCCACAACCTTTCTGGGCAACCTGTTCCAGTGCACAGTCACCTGCACAGTAAAGAAGTTCCTCCAGATGTTCCTCACCAGTGCTGGGCAGAGGGACAGGATCACCTCCCTAATGCACTGTGGGATACCATTGGCCTTCTTGGCCACAAAGGCACACTGCTGGCTCATGGACAGCTGGTTGTCCACCAGGACCTCAAGTCCTTCTCCACAGAGCTGCTTTCCAGTAGATTGACTCCCAGCCTGTCCTGGTCCATGGGGTTAATTCTTCCCAGGTGCAAATTTTCCTTTGTTGAATTTCAAACAGTTCCTCTCTGCCCATCTCTCCAATCTGTCAAGGTCCTTCTGAAGGGCTGCAGAGCACTGTGGGGTACCAGCCACTCCTCCCAGCTTTGTGTCATCAGTGAACTTGCTGAGAAGGCATCAAACCCTTCATTCAAGTCAGTGATGAATAATTTAAACAATACCGGGCCCAGTATTGAACCTTGGGGGACACCACTAGTGACAGGCCTCCAACTAGACCCTGTGCCACTAATTATGACCCTCTGGAATATGCCGTTCAGCCAGTTCTCAATCCATCCCACTGTCCACTCATCCAATCTACACTTCCTGAGT
Source organism: Pseudopipra pipra (assembly GCF_036250125.1). NCBI lineage: Eukaryota > Metazoa > Chordata > Aves > Passeriformes > Pipridae > Pseudopipra > Pseudopipra pipra. The sequence goes on along the minus strand of NC_087552.1, from coordinate 60,444,766 downwards.
TTGCCTGTGAGGATATTGTGACAGACAGTGTCAAAAGCTTTGCTGAATCAAGGTAGACAATATCCCCTGCTCTCCTTTCACCCATCCAGGTAGTTATTTCACCGTAGAATGAATCTGGCTGGTCAAGCATAATTTACGTTTAGTGAATCCATGCTGGCTATTCCTGATCACCTTCTTGTCATCCATGTGGATAGATATGGCCTCCGGAATGAGGCATCCATCAGCTTTCCGTGGATTGAGGTGAAGCTGACTGGCCTGCTCCCTGGGTCCTCCTTTGAACACCGGGGTAAGATTTGCTTTCTTCAGTCCTCAGGCACCTCTCCTGATCTCCATGACCTTTCAAATATGATCCTGAGCAGCCTCACCACAGTGTCTGCCAGCTCTCTCAGTCCTTATGGATGCATTCCTTCAGGGCCCATGTGTTCTTCAAAAATGTTAAGCCTCCTGTAGGACTAACTGAGTCAGTTAAGAGGTTCTGGTATCCCTAGTTTAGATTCCTGTTTCTGAAAATCATGGCTCATTTTGTAATTATACTTGCACTTGAAAACCATGAACCCTAGCATATACAGAAAAGGAAATATATTGCTTATAAATGTGTAACTAATGGTTTTGAGACCAAATCTTCAGTCATTGTAAGTCAAAATAAAGTCATGACCTTCAGTGGGCTCATGCAGTGTTCATGAGTTTGGGACTGGTTTTGAATTATTTGAAGTTTGAAAGAGTAAATGTGTTATTGTTTAATTGTTATTTGTTATTTAAACAGTGTTAGAATAGGTACACCTAATCCACTGTGCACGATATAAAGAAGGTGAAAAACATTATACAGAACTGCTCTTCATGAACACAGATATTGTTTTATATATATATAGGCATGCAAATATTTATTTAGATATATATTACAACAAAATACTAAAATCAAGGTCAACATTAGGAACTAAGTATTGTTTTAGGATTAGAAATGTTCTAAAATCAGCCAGTCTCTTTCAGACAAGAGTTCAGTGCTGTGTTTTTTAATAATTGTCATCCCTTGAGACTGATTTTTTCTTTCTTTATTGGTTTTGTTATTAACTCTTACAATTCAGTTGTCAAATGTGAGAACAGCATTTGGATCAAATTCAACTCTAATTTAATTCCAGTAACACCAGTATAGCCTGCGTGATCTTTTATGTGTTAGTGTGCAGGCGTAGACTTTTTATGAATTCACAAACTCTGTCTATCAATATATTAATTTGTGTTTATAAATAGCACAGTTACAGCATCAAGGGTGTGATTTCTTATGTCACAAGCCAAAGACCCTCTGTAGTAGCTTGATGAGATAAGAACACATCATCAACTGGAACTCAAAATTTCCTGTCCTTTTTTTGCTTAAGTTTTATATTTTAAGCAAGCAATTTTAATTTGGCAGGCCCCATACAAATCCAATTATCATTTGGAACTCCAGGAGGATTGCTCTATCTTAATGAGTAACAAGAGGCACTGCAATGTATTCGGGATTGCTCTTTCAGCCCTGACAAATCATAAAGAATGCCGCTTACACTGAAAATGCTTAATATTCCTACAGAGTAACCCTACCTGCCCTACATTTGCATCAACTAGCACAATATTAACTAAACATGTTTTTCCTTTCCATTTTCAAATTATTATTGTTGTGAGATCCTGTAATTTTCAACAAGTTGTATGCCCCAAAGTCACATTATGAATTGACAGAATTCATGGAGAGACATCAAGAGTAAAAGTTGAGATTCTGTTGTCAGTCCCTGAGTTCACATTTGAAATACCAGAATATAGGTATTGGGGTAATCATCAAAGGTTAAGGAATCCAGAAATTTAATTGAAACAATATGAAATATATTCCTTATATGGAAAATATTCTGAAAGCACATTTTCAAACACAGGCTTAAGATGACTTAAGAAGAAGTCATGTAAATTATGTATCTTGACACTATTATGTTTAAAGTACTGTCAACATTTCAGTTAGTGGGATTTACTGTGGAGTGCTAGATTAACTTCTATCTCAGCCTGATGAATATATGATTTTTTTACATTCTAATGGCTTGTTTTGGCCTAAAAAACTTGCACCAGTGTGCATTGATATTCATATGTTTGTTTAGAGCACCTGCACACAGAGATGCTTGTTCACATAACCAAGTACCCAACATTCCATAGAGGTGTTGATAAAAAGAACCCTAGACAAGCAACTATCCAACCAGCTTGCACAAAGATGTCTCCCATGCATACAGATATTTTTGTGGGCATTAGTCAGCTGCTTGGTTATGATAACTTGATCCAAAGTCTGACTCTGGAGTTATTTTAGTGACCAGGATGCTCTATTTTAGTTCTGTATTATAAATCCTTCTAATATGATTGTTGACAGAACCTTTATCACAGCATTGGTAGCAGGTCATTTATGATCATTATGGCCTGCTAGCAGATCATTTATTCATTCAACGCAGGAATAAATACTTGATACATAAATTTTAATAATTGCACCCCTGCCCAGTCAGGACTACCCTTTCCGAATGACTGGAAGTTACATGACTCATTCCCTCCTTTTTATATTCCCAGCTGGCACATTCAGTTCCCTCCCAGTACTCCTATATTTCACAATCCATAACAATCATTCTCCCATTTTCTTAAGTGAGTTTGTTTGAAATGAAATCAAGAGATTTATAAATTGAAATAAGAACAGTTGAGTGCCTGAGTGTTGCCCCTTGGATGAATGCAGAACATTGCAAGCAGCATACTTTACGGTAATATGCAACGTACACCTTCTTATACATCTGCAGAGCACAAGCATACATTTAAATTGGAGTCCCTGATATGGACAAGCAAGACTGATAAAACAATACCTGAAAACTGGAAGAAAAAAAAGTTAATAATATTCACAGAATTACTGTGCCTTCTTGTTTACTCTCCTGCTCGCAGCATGCTTTTGGCTTCTGATGCTATGACTTTAGATTGCTCATGATGTCAAATCACCCTTTTTTTCTACAGTATGCCTCCAGGGCACGTCTTGTTTTTGTCCCCTTAGCTGTGTTTGCCTCGCATCTTCAGCAGCCAAATTTTAAAACTTTGCCTGAACAGTGTTACGGAACTTTCAGATCTCTAGCCCAACTTGAGTGAGCCTGTTTAATGCTTGGCTGAATCAGCTGCATGATGAGCATCACAGTGTCCTGAAGGCACAGCCAGGCGTTGAGTGTTTCACTCTGGAAAATAACTGGTGTCCTAGGAGAGAGGAACACTCTCCCATTTGTTTGCAATGACCAGTCAAACATTGTTATGCTAGGAGCCGTATATTTTAGGAAGTTAAGGAATAGACTGATCCTGGGCCAGCTCTTTTGTGCAACAAAGCCCGATTTCTGTGGGCTTTCAAAGGATAGTTGAGTAGATAATTCAGGGCTGAGAAAGTGAGAGCACTGTGTCTTACTGGGCTAGAGGCAGTTGGAGGTGGCAAGCAGTTTTGCAAGGGAGCCACTTGTATTTAAAGTTTTAGATCTGGGTTGAAGAGCGTCATTTTAGACACCTAGGCTTAAAAATTTTAACTTAAATTTAGGCATGGGTTAACAACTGAACTTCTTTTGTGGGAAACTACTCTAACAGGTAGTTTTCCCATTTACTAAGCATAGCTATTCATTTTAATTTGCATAAAAATATGGATATCTAAGTCCCCAATTACTTTAAAAGCAGTATTTCAACTGATATGATGAAGTAATTAGTGCAATGAGGATATGATATTACATAGTGGAAAGCTTGGTTTGCCAAGGATCAATTTGTTGACATTTGAATCCAACCAGAAATGAAATGCATAGAACAAAAAGTAGAGTATTTTATAAAAGGCCATCTCATAAAATTGGAACAAATTAAAAGCTTGCCTGCTTCTCAGCCAGAGGGGCTAAGTAAAGGATTTCTTTGCAGTAGAAGACTCACAAATGATCATTTAAAACCAGAAGAGAGAGAACATTAAGGCACAGGGAACTGACATGTTTCTTTCTTTATTCCAGATGTAGAATCATTATTTTTACAGAACTTTTTTCCTGTATATAAAATGAGTATACTATTACACATCACCTTCTACTAGAATTGTGATGCTTGATTCAGCAACACAGAATCATATAATAGTTTGGTCTGGAGGGGACCTTAAAGATCATCTAGTTCCAAACCCACTGCAATGGGGTGGTGTGTGGGTGTATGTGTGTATGTGATGTGTTTATGTGTAATACCTGTTGTATTAACATTTGTTAATATCTCTGAAGTACTCAAACAGGAATTACAATAGGAAAGTAAATACTATAACTTTGGTTTACATCTGGATTTCCTTTATATGATTGTAACAGTTGTGTATGTAGTCATATAAGTTTATCATATCACCCCTACAAATAAAGCACAAAGAAATTTTGTTCCAAGAATTTTCGTGAACTGGAGATTATAATAAAAACAAATCAAGTGATAACAATGAAAAATGAGTGAGCTACAAGAGAATGAAGAATATAGCTGTGAGAGGTAATAAAGCAGTTACTATGATATACATATTTTGTTAGTTCTTCCAAGAAACAAAAGGCAAGGACAAGGTGCTTATTAAAAACAAGGAGGTTTTCTTTCTCAGTACAAGAAAGATATGAAGGTTGCTGATATAACAGGTAAATGAAGGATTACATCAATAAACCAAAGCACAATGACTTTTAGTTATTATTGAAAATAATAGTTTTTAATTTTTTATCAAGGCAAGCTTGGATTTAAAATATATAGGTCCTAGATGAAAATTTTACTTTTGTGTTATTCCTAGGATCATATTGCTACAATAAATTAACAAGAGCCATTAATTTCTATTCTAATTAAAGAGAATGGTAATATCTAAGATCATTCATATCAGTGTTGGATAAACACTCAGCAAAAAGCTAGTAAGGGTCCACTTTGTCATCTAAAGATTGTGTAATCTTTCCTGCCAGAAACATCTATATATATTTAAAAAGAAAACCAAAGAAAACAACCCTGCTGAACTATCTCCCCAACTGAAATTGAGTCAAAATAGGGATAAAGAAAAGCTCTTTTAACAGCGTATAGCTATGCTGCACAACAGCTTCAAATAGGAAATGAAGCTATAATAGTCAGAATTGCATTGGAAAAGATTCAGTTCTGTTGTAAGGATTAATTTTCATTCTTTCGGACGTGAATCAAATTTTAACAAATGAGAGTTAGAAAAATCTGGCTATAGGAACACTTTTTCTTCCAGCCTGGTATGCTTCAGGGTTTCGTGCTCTTTCCTCATAAGAAATCAATTGGGTTTGATGATGGGCTGCTGGAGACAGGATACTTCTTCATAGTAAGGGGAGGTGTCATCAGCTGTGGCCATGCTTATCTTTTTATCCAAAACATGCCTAGATTTTATGAATTCCAGTATGATAGGTCTTTTAAGAAAGGATGAAGATATTCCATTATGTCTGAGTATGCATAGATTATATGGGTATTTTGGAAACATCAGTGAAATAGCTTATTGGATCTGCATAGCTGTAAGAATGGTAACAGGCCGGGAATCTCTGTTGACAATAGGTGATTAACACCTTTAGTAATAGTACAAAGCATTGTGAACTGTTGAAACAATTTGCAATTAAATATATTTTGTATTCAAGAGGTTTGACTTGCAGAGGCATGGTGAGATGTGTCAAAGCATTCTTGGGTGAATATTTGCAGTAGGAGAAAAGTATGTTTTGAGTATTCTATCATTCCACCTGTGGCTTGGCTCCTCCAAGTTCTGGGGGGAAAAATAAGGAGACAGGCCAAGTTATGGAAGACACTTAGACTGGGCCAGTGAACTCCAGGGGCTGCATGCACCTGTGGTAGCATATATCCTTTTTGATTATGGGTTTTCTTGGCTCTTGACCTCAGGGACCTTCAGCTCAGAACTCTGTTCACTACTCTGTCTTACTGATGCATCCAGTTGTTTATGAGTAACTCCTTGAGTTTTAAAAATGCATATTTCACTGTACTGTATTTTTTTATTTTCAGTGTGGACTTTTATCAGCTCTATATAATTGCCAGTGAAGAGTTCTTGCCAGCAGTTGAAGTATCACACTCTGTTCTCTAATTCTGACATGGATATAAATTTTCTGTGCTTGTCTGCTTATAAGAACAATTCTATTTGAAAGACTCACTGTGAAGAAAATCCAAAGGTAAGCAGATTTTTAAGGAAAGGCCTGAAATCTTGCTGGAAAATGTAAACTAAATAGTTGACTAGTCTTCTGTAAAATATTTAATGAATTTAGTACCAAAGGTAAAATGTTTTTGGCGCTGCTAAATGCACCATTTATAGTATGAATCAAACTGAATTTCGACTAAATCACATAAACAGCTAACACAAGGTATCAATAATATTTGATTCTCTGCTGCCATCTTGTGACTGCAAATGTGACCTGCTGGTATATAGCAAAATCCAAGCACTTCAAGTACGGCCTGTACAGCTTGGTGGGGACGTTTTACTGCAATACTCTTTCTGTTCTTACGTAGTTAGTCCACACTGAACCAACAGCAGGGAAAGAACGGAGAAAATACTTTGAATATTTGTGTTAATGCAGTCATCAGTGAGGAGTCGCAAGCTTGGTTGTTGTGTATAGGATAGGTACAGAGTGAAGTCATTGTCCATGCACATTTCTGAGAAGGAACCATCTCTAAGCATCCACTGACTATAGGTAAACAGATCCACCAGAAGCCCTTTTCCAAAACTCCCTGGAGAACATACCAAGTTAGCTTTTCTGTTACTGTGGGAAAGCAACATGAAGAAACAGCCAGCCTGTGAGTTCTCTCTCCTCTCTGTAGCATAAACAAGCAGACATTTAGCTTGCAAGAAAATTCGAGGTTAAATTAGAAGATGTTATAGAGCAGAATATCCTGCTGTTCCTGCAGCTTGGCTTTGAGGAGTCTATTGAGGACGAGTGAATTAGACCCAGTAAAGAAGGTGGCTCTTAGCTGCTAAACATGCAGTAAGATAGGCAATGCCATGCACTGTATCACTAGCACAAAGCAAAGCCAGCCTGGAAAGTGTCTGGTTTTGGTGATGCCACTCAGGTTGAAGTTTTTCACATGAAGACACACCAGCTTTACAGTAGAGGGTAGATGGAGAGTAGGTATCTATACCTAATGCTTCCCATGAACCATAATGTAGAAACAAACTTGGAAAGCTGGAGGACATATTGAGTAACAATAACTCAAAATTGTTTGAGGGTGGAAGAGGTAATTTTTGATGCAAAAATTATCCAATAGAATCAGGGCATAAATTGTCAGAGGATAAATTTAGCCTGAAATTTAAAGAAAAGTTTCTCATCCCTCAGTCAGTGAGATTCCAAAATGGCCATCTAGGACAGCAAAGGAAACCTGACTACAAACAGGATTCATCTTGTTAAAGTTGATGAAAAATCGCTGTCCAGAATTCAGGAGATTGCCTACAGTCCAGTCCAGTGGTTGCTGCAGTTAACAAGACACCAACTTGTGAAAGCTCAGTAAGAATTACACTTATGTGAACAAATGGAAAGTGCTATTTCTTAATGAAATACCGTAAAACACCCTAACAACTTGATAGATATAGACGTAGCTTGAATTGAAAAAGAGGAGACCTTGAAGGACATAGACCTCCATGCACAGAGAGGACTACGAAAGGAAATGGATGGGAAATGGAAGAGAAATGGAAGACAGAGGCCTCTGTTTTACTCATGCTGTGTTGAAACTGGCAAATTCAAAGTTAAAGACCATTGGATCTGTGTCCCTAAATTTATCTCTAACGCTGATGAAGCCTGGCAGATTCACTTTTTCCTGGAGAATTGCACCTGTAGTGAGACAGAGAAACTTCTTGTTGGAAGAATTTGTGGTGTGTAGCTCCAATGTGGAAGTTTCCATGGGGAAGGGTGAGAAGCCCAGTTCATGCTATTGAATTACTTTAAGTATTTTCTACTTTAATTTGTTGTTCACCTTCAGTTTTGATCAAATAGTACATGATCACTGTGAATTGAGAAATAATGTTATTTAGAAACTAGGTGGAGCTGTTTTTTTAACACATGGAGCAGGTCTGATATGTTGCACTCTGTGTGCAGATCCTGTTTTATGTACATAGATGATGCATGTATCACCTGTATTTCATGACATACACATTTGGTAAACTTCAGTGAATGCAATGGTGCATTTCATGGTGTATCTGAGCTGACATATTGAGCACATTGTGTCCGTGGACAGAGTGGCAGTTCTTTTCCTGTTAGGAGGTATTTTCAGACAGCTTGAAGAAGGTGGTGGCAACTAATTAACGGAGTGGCAGAGATGGAGACTGCATCAAAGATTGACTGGAGAGGAAAGTCTTAAAAGGAGCCAGATGTTGCTATAACAGATATTTTGAAATTGTTGAGTAATAGCACAGGAATAGGTAATATCTTTTGAATATTCCACTGGATGTAGCAAAGTAAAAATAAATACACTGCCATTTACAGGTGCTCAGAAAATAAGCAGCAGGCTGCAGATTGAAGAGGGGTGTCAGACATGGGACATTAAGCTCTTGAACCTGTATGTGCCATGATGTTCTTGCTTTCTCAATGTTTGCTTTGCCAAATGCTGGTAGCATAACCTGCTTTCTCTGAACAGAGTGGAGAAATATATGTCCCATATACCAACTATATCTAAATCCTTTTATGAACCTACTTTGTGGTTAGAAGGCAAAACTGTGAGGTAAGAAAACTGGATTGGGTGCCATTTAGTAGGTCCTCATGGCTCTAAAACCTTTCCTTCACCCTGTACCATTCCCCAGGGCACACCTCCTTCTTTCTTCACCTTGTAGATACCTCAATAATCCAGTTATGCTGAAAGGTTATATGCAAGTTGCAGCCATCTCCAGAATCCCAACTTCTCTACATGTGCCCCTGAAGTTCCCTGCATCTTTGGCTAAACAGGGCTGTGCTATTGCTGGATGTGCTACACCTTGGAAGACTACATCTGCTGCTTTCTTAACAGCTTGAACTTGCAGTAGAAAAGCTGGCCTGTGTTTGACTTAGTGCACTTGCTGGCTTTAGAAAAATAAATATAGTCATATAGTGCTGATTTTTGGCTGTGAACCTTTGTGACTAATTCAGTCAACAAAACAGGGCAACGTTGGTTAAAGTAATTACTTGGTAAAGTAATATATCTTTTATCAGCCATGAGGCTTCAAATAAATTGAGGATTTTCTCATATATTATGATCTCTTGTTTATGATGGAATTGTTGAGTTTATTTTAGTTTTTAAGGACCACAGACATTAATGATATTGCTTAATAGCTGGCTAGATACTCATATTCAAGTTTGACACCATTCAAATAAAAAACCTGATTCCTTTGGGTCATACGGTCATTTCTGTATCACTGTTTCCATTCTCTTGACTTTGAAAAATAAATGTCATTTAGTAAAATTATCTTTTCTCTCAAGTTTTCTGAAAGTTTTCAATGCTTGCAATACTGCCCCATTGGCGCCCGTGTGCAGGGACCAAAGAGGGGTCCCTAGGGGATCAAGTCGGATCTCCTGGGTCGGAGTCAAGTCGGACTCGGAGTCAAGTCGGACTCCCGAGAGCCAAGTCGGGTTCTCGCAGCCACGGTCGGACGTAGGAGTTTTGGTCGGTCTTGCCGTGCAGCACAAGAAGGCGAAAGGGCTGGAAGCAAAAGAGCTCAAAGTTCCGTGCTTCCAGGGACCGGCGCCCGGGACGACTCCTGAAGAAGGAGGCCCGCCGACCAAGCCGCAAAGTCTCGTGGAAAGGGCTGCACAAAGCGTGGTAACACGTTTTTTTTAGGTAATGGAAAGACAGGCGGCACTATCATTGCTCCAATGCTTTCTGTGAAAGCGGGGAGTTAAGACGACCTAGCTTTGCGGCAGATGCTGCTTTCATGTAAGGGCCAGGGATATGAAGCGAACACTGTAACTGCCTTTACTATCTCTACTTGGAAAGAACTTAGTGATAAACTCTTTACTGCTGCCTATAAGGGAGAAAAAGTTGCTGCTTCCCTCCTTACAATTTGGCGATTGTTATCTGGAACAGTAAAAGGCATTAAAGCACAGTCTGAGGACATTAGGATGCTACTGGATACCATCATACGGAGAAATCGTGTAAAAAGGGAGTCGAGCGGAGTTGAAGGGAGCCGGAGCGGGACCAGAGATCGCGGAGCGGGGCCGGAGACAACGGAGCGGCCCTGCCAACATGAACGCGGTGCTAGCACCTCGGCAGTGCGTATCCAGGACGATCGGAAGCGACGGCTGCAGTGTGAAAGTACTGCTAACAGACCAGAGATGAACTTTACGAACACTATGACTGAGTTCCACCTTAAGACATTTCCAGCTTTTCATCTGAACTGTGCAGCGGGACTGCGCTGCGCATTTGTGGCTGTGTTCACGGCGCTGTGTGCTTATGCCGCCGTGTTGAGTGAACCCGTGCCGGCGCCGGGTCTGTCCGCCTGTGGCGGGTGCCTACGGGGCGGTGCCGGGCAGTGGGGCAGTGGCGGTGGTCGCGCCGCCTGCGCGGCCCCGGCTCGGAGCGGTGCGCCCGAGTGCGTGCACGCCGGCGGCCCCGGGCGCGGCGGGCGGCGGGGGGGCTCTGTTTCCCCCGCACTGCTGACAGCCATGGTCCCGGGCGGTGTGCGTTCCCCTTCCCTTCTTTGCAGCGAGTGGTTTTTCCCTGGTGTTGCTCCTCTTCCTAGAGTTAATGACGGTAGCAAAAACATTGGGGGGTGCAGTCGGGGGAGGGGGAAAGCTGTTTCTCTTTTTCCCCCGTTACACCAATCACCCCTTCTCTGAAACGTGCCTGTTTGCAGCTGTTCTCTCCCTCTCCTATGTTTTTGTCTTTTCTTAAGCAGACCCTATGATTAAGTTCCTTCTGCTGATCTCTCTGGGTGAGCCCAGCCCCTCCTTCCCCTCCTTCGTCCTTCGGCAATGAGGAGCGTGGGGGGAGGCAAAGATGGTAAAACACGGAAAAAGGGGAAAAGAGAAAAAACAACTTAAAATTAACAATATCCCAACTTATAAATCAAATAAGATTGCATTGTTTTTACAGCAATAGGTGTTAAGCATGCAGTGTGCTCATGGCATTCTCAAATGTTTTCTTCAAAAACAGAAAGGGAGACTGACGAAAAATCCTTTGAAGTAAGATTAGAAATAACGCGACATCCGTGCTTAGCTTTTGCATATTGCAGAAGGTTGTTAAGAATTTCCTATAGTTTGCCATTTTGCTTCTCTTACATGAAATTTGGCTGTTTTCCCCAGGGGCAGGGTGCAGGTAGAAGATTTAGAGACGGAACGATGAGACAGAAGGGGATATAGTCTTGCCCCCTGCAAAAGTAGCTTTATTGCCTTTATGATAAAATAGCATTGCTCTATAAGAAGGGTTAAAGATTTCCAAGATAATATTCTGTTCTTTCTTGCTGCATTTGTCTTTTACATAGAGAGTTATGCAGGATTTGCAGATTGCTGATGGCGGCTATGCCATAAATTTCCTTTGAATTATGAAACTGACAAGAAGTGCACAGCCAATGACCACTTGAAAATGTGTGTGTGTGACTGAGGAGCGTGTCTGAGGTGGCCACCTGAATGTTGTGTGAAAGAAAAAAGATACATGAATGTGTGAATATGTAAACTTAAAAATACTTTCTGCCGGTGTCAAGATTTTAGAGATGTGTAACGTGATTCTGTTGAACCATAGTGATTCCTTATTCTAAATGAGCTCTAAGTTATATTAAGCAAGGCCTACGATAGATATTGACAGTTATTGTAATCTTAGTAGTAGCTCGTGTTGCCTTTTCTTGTATTACTAGACGTGTAAATACTACGACAAAGAAAGCATTGTTGGCACAAAATAAAAACGGGGGAAATTGTAGAGGATTGGTTAGAAATGCGAGGACATATGAACATGGCTAAGGCTATGGATGAGCTGCTAAAGTATAAGACGCAGTCTGACTAGGCCCATGAGAAAGTGTGAGATAGCAGGGCCGTGAGAAAGCAGCAACGTCCTTGGGTATTCTAAATTGGGCTGAAAAACAGGAGCTAGGCATTACCAAAACAGAGACACTTAACGAGCCACCTGTGTAAACAATGAAAGACAGTTAAGATGATATCACCACCTAACTGAGCACCAATAATGAGCCTAATTTCTGTAATATTCATGAACCTATTATAGAGTGTATATTAAGCTGTTGTCAATCTACAATAAACGAAGTTCCTGGATTCTCACATTGAGGTGTCTAGAGCTTTCCGTCGCGACACCCCATGGCTCATTTAACAGAGGAGGCTGGTCTGCTCTTTTACCCCTTTCAAGTTACAAATCTGGCAAGAGCTCCCATTTCTGCTTATGTTTGCCTTTTCATAAAGCTTAATTCCATAACCTGAGTTTTTCCTGAAGTCTTCTATTACTGCTTACTCCAGCTCTCTCCTCCATAGCTCAGAGTGTAGCCATTCTGTATTTTTTTCCCCTTTCCAAAATAATCTTCTAAAGTCAGTTATCATTTTCCTTTCTTCTTTGCTGCCTTAATCCTGCTTCACTTATGTTCTCTTTGCTATATCAGTTTGTGAGAGACAAACACTGTTATTTTTTTCTGCTTGATACAATCCATCATGCACTATCTCCTCTGCCCAGATTTGGAGGGGCCAGCAAATACTTCTTGTGAGATTTCCATTTTCTGCTCAATGTTCATTAAAACAAAAGAGGTAATGCCCTCAACATTAGGGTTAGGAAGAAGAATATGTGAATATGAAAGAAGTCCGATGAACATGTATTCTTTCTTGGTTTAGGTTATGCTGCCTAGGTAGATCATAGGTAATGCAGCAATGTTTCCATAAATCATTTCCAAGAAGTATTTGCTATCCTGCAATGTGTGTAAGAAAAGAAAGACAAGCTTTCAGGCACATGGGGTGTGCTGCACAGGTCCAGGAGTTGGACTCGATGATCCTGATGGTTGTCTTCCAACTCAGCATTTTCTATGGTTCTATGTTACAAGTACTGTCAGTAATCTTCCTTTGGAACCACTAGTGAGAGAGACTGCCTTTTGCCAGTAGGGAAGAAATCAGAGCAAAGGGAGCTTTTGAGTTCAACTCACAATATCCAGGAGGATACCATGTTTCCAGGACAAAAAAGTGGAAATGAAGGAAAATTCTAATGGATTGCTAGCATAGAACATAAATAGAAATAAAGGTCTAGTTGAAGTGACAATTCTCCATGGACAGATGGGAAAAGAGCCTGAGCATGTCTTCCCTGAAAACACAGTAAAGGTGAAGAGTCCATCACTTTTGACTCAGTGGCTGAAATGCAATTTATAGAAATCTAATTTTTCAATTAGAGAGAATAGAATGAAGGAAATTAACCTATTTTGTATCAAAGATACAAGTAGGTGGAGAATCAAGCACTCTGCATGCAGTTTAAAGGTAAATACATCTTGTCAAAGTAAGCTGCAATGAGGCTAATTCGTTGCCATACCACAGTGCCTACTGTACTCAAAAGGGGAGGGGAAGTTACCAGGAGTGCTTTTGACCAGTCAACTTCTTGGCAAATTCTCTAAGCCTCCAAGAATCGTACACATCTTATAATTTTAGATGATAATGGAGCATGGGGTAAAGATGGAAAAGTGCATGATTACATACAACATGTTACATCCTGGGAATGGTTTTTCTCTATCACTGTTATAGTTTGGACTAATGCAGGATGCTAAATTTAAGTATGGTTTGCTAGTGTACTTAATAGAATATTCAGTAAATTTGGGTAAATCCAGAATTACCATACCTCTAGCTTTATTAACAGCCCAAATTAAGGAAGAACCATGTAGCCTCACAGGGTTTTGCTATGCCTAGTGACCAAAAATAATGAATTATAATAAAACAATGTGGCCACGCATGAATATCGAATTTGTGCAGCCCTATTACATTAGCTCTCCTCAGGAAGAGGAGGAGTATTTGCTCTCATTTTCTCATCTAGTTGATAATCAAGGACCCCATCTCCCAAGTCCTGTTTTATTCCTTGAAAGAGACATAAATCTGAATATAGGGTTAAAAATCCCTTTCAACTGAAATAGGAAGAGACAATTTCAAATAAACCTAAGTGTTTTGAAAATACATTCAATACAGGTTGCTTGATATGGCCCTGGAACAGCTAGTAGGTTACTGTCAGATGTTCTGCTAAGTCAGGCATCAAGGAGCAGCAAGCTCCCTGTGAGCTCTGGAGCTGCAGGAACTGGCCCATCGGCGGAGTGGGAGCCTCGCCAGCATGGGCTCATTCCCATCACCCCAGAGCTCAAATACAGATCCATGAGAAGAGGGTGCATAGGAGAAATCCCAGGCAAGGCTTGCTCCAGCTCTTTCTCACAAGTAGATGTTTTCACAGCAGCCTGAGCCAGGGACACACAGCTGTGCCAAATCTGGGCTGACATGAACTGCAGGATCTGAACCCGTCGCACGAGCCACTGGTGGACACAGGCTCTAGTGCTAGGCATATTAGAGGTTAAATCAGTGTGATCAAGAGATACTTCACTACACAAGGAAAAGTATTTTAAGAAGCTTGGGAACCTTGAATAACGTGGATCTTGATGAAAAAATGAATTTGTCTTAATAAACATGGGAATGATGGACTGCCTACTGATGCTCCAGTTGTTTCATTGAAGTGATACACTGCAGAGGTAGCAACTGATGTAGCTACACAGAAAAAAGCAAGCCAGATGCTGAAGAGCAGGGTAGCAGCAAGCATTAGTAGTAAAAAAGCACAAGCTAAAGGGTTTGAATTCATCAGAGCTGCATCAGGAAGCAGCCTCTGGAGGAACCGCCATCTTCTGCTAGACAAGGATGGGCCAAGATCTTGATGTGTGACATTGCTAGTTCACAGAGTTATTTGGGGGTGATCATAGCATTGCTTGCCTGTATCTCACACCTCTGCCTTGATGGAAGGCAGTACATTGTCTTTCTAAGCTGGAAGGGTCCCATCTGCGCTCCTGAGTAAGGCTAATAAGTTGAAGATGACTTTCACAATCCACTCTTCAGCAAGACACTGTATCCAACTCCCAATATAGTAAACATGCACTAAATTCATCACTGAATTCATCACTGCACAACTGCATTTTAAACCTCTCTATTATCTACACTTCTATCTAATTTAAGCATTTAAATAATTGAATGCCCTTCTCCCAGTTCAAGCCCTATCCCACCTCAATTTTCTACAGTCTTCATATCAAAATAGTTAATTCAGTACCACCTTACTCACTTTTTTTTGTGTCTGGATTCAAAAAGACTTGAGCGATTCCTTGTGTCATTTAAGCAATTTCTTTTTGTGCATAAACAGACAATTGACTGGCATACACACATCTGTACTGCACACTCACAACAGATGAGTTGAGTTTAATGCTTTTCTAGAGAACTACAGCAAAAGCACTTCAGTTACCCACTACAGGACTGGCCAATCTCTCTCCCAGCCTCCTTCACACTCTAAATATTGTTCCTGGTATTAGAAGAACTGCAGGAACTGAGATTAGAATTCCTTTAAAGAAAGTATATTAAAACCTCAGACAGTCTATATATGGCAGAAAAACTTTCAAAGCTAAGGTTAAAGTTGGCACTTTAATAAAGAGTGAGATGCCTGAATAAATTGATGGTCCCACAGGTGTTGAGCATCTGCCACTAACTTTAAGTTCCATACCAGCAGAAACCAGGTAGCATGTATGAAAGATCCTTGAACGTGCCAAACCCCAAGACTGTGCCCCACATTTCCGATCCCTTTGAGCAACCCAGTTTGGCTAACCTGCTTTCGATACACAGTTACTGTACAGCTGTTCATCACAGCCAACCAAGATCAGGGTGAATGTTCACTCAGCTATGCCCTTTGGAAATACTGTCTCTCCCCCAGATGTATGCTAATTGCTTATGCCAGAGGATACTGACCTCAGGAGGAATCTTGTCAGCATTAGCTACTCTGCTTCAGACAACCACTGGGTTAATTTAAGCAGCTGATGAAACTGGTTTGTGCTAAGGGGCTAAGTTTGCCTGAAGCATTTTAGCAAATCCACCAACGTCCCTTCCAGAGCCTCCAGGACAGTGCTGACTGTGCAAACAGCTGGGGCAGAATGGGTTTCACAGGCACATGAGATCTTGTGGAGGATGTCTGTCCATGGCCTAACAGTGAGTTATTTGAGACACTGGAAAAACATATGAGCAATGCAGAATAAGAATAGAGGCCAAATCAAGGCTTTGTCTCTCATTTGATTGTCATGGATGGAGTTTTCAACTAGAATTCACTGTTGATGTCTAAATGTCTTTCAGCATCACAAGGAAACTTGTCCCTTGTGAAAAAGTCTTTAATGCTCCAAGATTACTGATGGTTCCTGAGTGTCTGACTTTGTAACTCAAGCACCCTCTTCTGTTTTATCATTTCAGAAGACAAAAGAAAGTGAGAGCAAGTAAATAAAATTGAGAGCAAGTAAATAAAATATAATATCTCTTCAGTAAAAAATCTTCTGTATTAAAGCTCATGAGTACACCTGTTAGCTTTCAGGCATCATTTGCAGTAGCAATGTGTCCTTCTTATCCTTTCCTTTCAGTAGGAAAATAAAAAGCTGAAAAACAACCATTCCTCTTCCCTCTCCGCAGCATCTAATATTTTCACCTCCTTAGTCAAGTATGTAACTTAGTTCTTGCATCCATATTTTCATAGTTGTGGCAATTCAGCATTGTCTGGGCTACCTTTTGCTTTTTTTCCAAAGTATACTATTACCTCTTGTATATTATGCTGTCCTCCTTCCCACCATATTTGTGGCATGTTGCATGCCCCATGTGCTGGATGAGGACACTGTCTGATTCCATGACTGTAAATAACTGTTAATAGATTCAGATTAATGCCAGATTTAGTATAATGCTACTTCTACAGCTATCTTTCAAGTGTGTGAACACAGAGTGGCCTCATCTAGGCTGATTTTGACTGTCACGGTGCTTTAACCTCTACATTGTAAGTAGGATCCTGTGGCCTGCATCTGAAGACAGGATCAAAGACAAAGCATCAAAGACAGAAAAATATCACCTATGAAGCAATAAAAATCAGTAAACTTCACCATGAATCCCTCTAACCCCTCATTCTCACACCTCCATGTAGCCTGGAACATCCTGCTAGATACGATGTTTTTACGTTATCTCCAATTTATATTGCATTAGACAGCAAAGTTACATGGTCTGATGTATTTTTCATGGTCTAATGTGTTTTGCTAGGGCTACACTCAGTGGTTATTAACTGGATAAAACCTGATATTAGCTTGGCTTTGTTTATTTTCTAATGTTATTTACTCTCTGATAAGTGACTAACCTTAGTTAACATTGTGAATTGTTTGCCCTGTAATGACCAGATATTCCATTACAGTATGTAAATTATTTGCATAGTGATCATGATTTAATGTTATTGGTATTTAGAATTATTTGTCTGCTGGTAATGCTGTATAAATGATCTGTCATTAATCACAGGGCACAACTTACCAAGAGCTCTAATGAGGAAAGCTGCAGTTTAATGTCACTAAACTATCGGTCTCCTCTAGGCCATTGTTTTACATCACAGGGAACTGTTTTCTGTATTTATTGATCATTCATTGATCATTACCATAAAGACCTGGGGCTTTGTAAATGTCTTTATTCTTTGATGTAAGATATCATCAGACTTTGAGTCCAAATAATTAAACATGTAGCTGATAAATCATGCTCAACAGATTTTCACACTTGTAGTTTTAAATCACATTAGAAGTTCCTCCTCTTGAGAAGAAAGAAGTTCCATAGACCACATTTCTCATATTAGTACCAATAGAGCCAAGGACACATCTTTGCTAAAGGAAAATTAAAAAGGCAAAAGCAGATGAGAGACTCCAGCCAGCAGAGCATCATCTTTAATTCAGAAAAAGACACTTCCAAGGGGAAGCTCCTCTTCCCCCGCAAAAAGTCAAATGCGAAATGTCATTGCTCATTTTTATTAGGAACCACTTTTATTCACTGTATATTCTTCTTGCAACACTAGTAAACTATTCACTCAACATCCTTCCTACCCTTACTTAGACTTTGCTATACACAGCAGAGAATCCCACACCCTTGGAAAGTGGAGTGTCCATTTAAAGCTGAGTGCCAGAGAACCAGAGCTCTGAGCTCTGCAATGATGAGCCAGCATGCAACAGCAGTATCCACACTGCAAATGTCTACTGACAATTTCTGTCTCTTGAAACCAGGACAGAACCGTTGCTAGATAGAATTTTTAAGGTAGGAATTAGAGCTTAAGGCCCAAAAAAGCAGGATTTAAGGCACATTTCCAAACCCTGCACTTCCATGCATTCAGACAGACCATGAACAGGTATGTTTAGGTCATATGAGAAGTCTGAGGAAGATTTTCACATATCTACAGTTGATGCAAAACCTGAATGCTTTTTCTTCTCAGGCTCTGAAGTTACTTGAATTCAGACCTATCTGATTAACTAATGTTAGATGAAAGAGTTATTCCCAAATGAGAGACTTTTTGAAATGAGACTCATGCCTAAGAAGGAGCCTTTCCTATGACTTAACTGCAAGGCATTTAGTGTAAATACTTTTCCTGAGTGTCTGAAAGAGCTAGAACTGTATATGAAAACTCAAATACTTGTCACAACACTTTCTATAATTTTTGTGGAATAAACTATTTACCTACATAGTGAAATTCAGTCAAATTGCAACGCCTGCTTATCATGCTAAAAGATTTGAATAGTTCGAAAGAAATATTTGTACTGAAAAGCTTTATTTAGAATAAAAAGCAAAATAGTTGAAACCTACTGAATCAGTAAATGTATGCAAAGGAAGATCAATGTGAATAAAATATGTCTTTTAATATTTTACCAGGGGAAAAAACAGAATCATTAATGTTATTTTTAATTTTGAGCCTCTGTAACAGTCTTGATTTTGCCTGGTAAAGTTAAATTAGAAGAGTAGTCAGTTGTACAAGGGCGAAGTGGATAATAGAGGAATATGAAGAAGAAATTAATACATCTAAAAGATTAACTGATGATTGATAAATGCAAATAAATGTAGAATATGAATGACTTTGATGCGTCTTTCTCATGGAACCTGTGTGCTTCATAAAAGCTGAACTATGAAAGACAGTAAAAGATTTGGAAGACAAGTGTTCATGCATTCTTTATAAATAAAGTCAAAAAGAAGGAGGTGAAAGAATTTCAAAGTATTTGGAATCCTTTGCATCAGTCTGTACCCTTCATAAAATATCTACTGACAGAATTAGGCAGGCAAAGAGTGAGATGTGCACACAGCAATATATTGGAAGCATGGTGGGTATCTTTAATTATTCAACATACAACAGCTACCTTTTTTATTGAAGCCAAATAAAATGAAATGAATAGTTTGTCCACTAACATTGTGCTTTTCTCACACAGTAACATGTTTCTCTAAGTATTTTGATACCATGATAACATGGAACAATTGTACAATAATAACAAGAAACCGAGGAAATGTGTTGTATGAGTTCAGTGAGCATTCTGCTAAAATACCAGCAAATGATTTTTTGGTGAATATAGAGATGTGTTTTGCATTTTAGTTATTTTTATTTCATTTACTTTTTTCATCAACAAATGAAACCATAGATGAGTATATTTTTTAATTTAGAGTTAGATTTTTTTCCTAACAGAGATTCTAACAAATATATTTCAATTTAGATTAGAATAGTGCCATCAATCAGACAGTGCGTTCAGCTGAAAACACTGGAATCTCACAAGCATGAGTATTAGGCAGATGTAATGGGTAGCAACAGTCCTGCTGCAGATCAGCTGTATAAGAAAAGCAAAAGCACAGGTATGATTTAAAATGTGGAAATCCACAGTCACATATTAGCTTTCTCAGTGTCTGTGACTTTTTCTTCCCTAACAAGGCCAATTAATGAGATTAGGAGATTCTGTTAATGAATTCTCTGAATCTTTGCACATAGTCAGAGAAAAAGAGCAGTGAGCATAGAAAGGCATTGGAGAGGAGGGGTTCTTAGAGACCTTGTAGTTTCTTGAGGGTTTTCAGAACATATGCACTGTAGAAAAACAGTCCAGCTACACCCATGGATTCATTCCTTGTCCAAGAGCTGAGCTAATCAGAGTTTACTAGCTGGAGTTTGTACACAAAAGGAATACGAGAGGGAAGAGATAATGCACCACATCCCAGACCCCTCTGATTCCTTTGGCAGTGGAGGATCAGGCTCTGTGCAAACTGAGGCACGATGATTCTTCCTGCTGAGAGTCTTTGGACTCTCTTTTTCTCATTCTCCCTGAAGAATTTGGAGGATTTCTAGCCCCTATTTTCTTCTCCAGGCTGAAGAGACTAGATGATTTGTAGATACTGGATTGATGCCAAACTGCAGAGATCAAAAAACTACCTCAGCAAAGAATGGAATTATGTATACAAATATGCTAAAATACAGCCTGTACAGAAACTTACATAGCACAAATAGGGGAATAAGTGCCAGAAAACACTGATAAATTTACCGCATAATAATTATTGAATTTACAAAAAAAATTTGAAAAGCTACTTGCAAGGACATACATTTGTATGTTATAAGATAAAACATATGATACTCTTCTAACAGTTTAATTCTGAATAATATTGACCAAATTTTGCTTGGCCTTCAGCTGAGAAGTAAAAAAAAAAAGGTAGCATCTTAGTATTACATATAATACTACCTCAGTGCCTCCTTAATCCATAACAGAAGCATTAATCACTGTGTCTTTGTCATGGCAGCATGGCAGTTTGCAGTCTGTCTGTGTACTTGATTTATGAACAGCTGATGGCCATTGAACTGCATCAATCCGCCAAACAGTATTTTGTGCTTCCTTCTGCTTGGAGTATAAATGTTACAGAGCACCGACATTATATTCTATCTAATATACACAAGGTTAATTTTGTAAGCTCTTAATTTTCGCCTCTCTTTGCACTGGTTTTCATGTCTCGCTTTTCTTCTCCTCAATCACAAAAGGCACTGCTGATCTCAGACCCCCAGCTTACCACTTTGCTTGAAAGTCTGCACTTTGCTGTGCTCGAGGGCAGGACAGCACACTTCTACCTCCAGCACAACCAAGGTGAGTTCCTGTCTCAGCTGAGAAAGAATTGGCATGGTCCTTCAGCCTATTTTCCTTCCTCTCTCGGTAGATTTCCTCTTGTCCCATGAGTTTCACATGAAATTTGGAGGTTTGAGGTCTGGCGTAGATGCTTTTGGGCATGAGTGCCCAGTATGGCTGAACTACTTCACACAGTTGCTTTGGAAGGAAAAGAAAGTGGAATAGATTTGTGTTTTGTTCTTTTGCAGATCCTTAAGAGGTGGGACACTCAACTAGAGCTACCATTTAAAACGATCTAGGGGGTCAAAAGGAGGCCCCCCTTCAGCTCACCACCCTCCAAACCTTGTATGCAAAGCGTGAGTCCTGAGTCCAATACTATCAGACTCCAGTCCCATCAGTGTGTGGGGGGAGTGGGTCCTTACCTGTGCATACCTGTGGTGGCACAGCAGCCATGGAAATCCACACACTTCATTAATGCACTCATTCTCTGTGGGTTTTCTGTTGTAGTCTGCTCTTTGGGGGGGGGATTCTGTCCATTTTTAATGAAATATCCGTGTCCTCCCTTTTTTGATATTTTCTCATTCCTTAGGCCCCCTCCTTTCTCTGGTTTGCAACTTTTAAAAGCCAAGGCTGTGCCCAGATTTCTATTAGTCACAAGCTTATGACAGTGCATCAGATTGCTGCATTTGGTAGTGTTTAGGAGGGTATTGCTTTGTAAACTGCACAGTGCTATTCACTATTGCCTGTAACAAAGCACTTTTTGTTAGTTAATGGTGTCTAGAAAATACTGATTAAATTTAAAGCATCTCCAATTCTGTAGAGAGAGTTAAGAAAAAGAAAAGAAAAATCCAACTGCTAGAAAAGCTTGGTTTTTTTGATGCTTTATCTCACCTCTCTTGGTAAGAGAATGAGGGATGTATTCACAAATATTTGAAGAGTGGCTCCAAGAGATAGTGCTGCCCTGAAGGAACTCCTGCCATCAAAGGGTATATATCAAGGCATAATGGGATGAAATTAGGCAATAAAGCTAACCAGATAAGTAGTCTTTCATCTTTGATATACATTCCAAGTGTTGCATAAAGGAAATAGCAATTGCAAACATTTTTTTGGGGGAGGATTCCTACCAGCGAGATCTGCCAGGTGTGGGCGGGGAGGGAAGGAGGAAGGGGAGGCTGAGTGCACCCTTATCCTGGCCAGCACAGAGCTGGCTCCCACGCAGCCCTCTGCCCCCCGGAGCAGGTCGAGCTGTGTGCCATGAGGACTCACTCCCCAGGGAGCTTGCTGGAAGCCCTGACCGCTGTGAAGCTGAGCCGAACCAAAGCGCTATTAGGAGGCTCCACCTCACACTGGTGGAAAAATCCCTAGGGTAGGACCAGAAACAGGGCTTGGCCCAGATATCTCCATGAATCCCTTGGCCCAAAGCCCAGATGGCTCCGTGAGAGCCCATCACTGCCTCCATGGGCATCATGCCAGCGGCAGGGAGAGCAGGGCAGGGGAGGCACGGTCCCCATGCACTGCCCTGGCAGGCACCGCGGGCAGCGCTCGGCTCTCGAGTGGGGACGCAGCGCGGGTTGTGAATGCCAGTGTGCATTAATTGTTTAGGCTACAACCACCGTAAGTGATGAGAACAAATTACTGGTCCATTTCTAACGAGGGAGTTCGGGAGAAAAAATGAGATGCAGCAGGGCAAAGTCAGGTTGTGGGGCAGCAGAAGGGAGTTGTGCTGGTTTGCTTTTCTTCCTTTAATTTGCTGTTATTTTCCAATAAAGAACTTGCATTATCGTAATGAATGTTTTAAATGACTGAAAATTAAAAAAATAATAACATTGCCATAAGCAGAAAACCACTCCACCTCCACCGCCCCCCACAAGATGGAGCTCACAGCTCAGGAGCGGTGATGATGTTCTTTGTGTCGCTGAAAAATGAAACGGTTTTACTCTCACCCTTTTCTAATTTTTATCTTTTGCTAATATAATGCAGATTGGTTTTATACATTATTTATAGAGCCCAGAACTAGTATAGGGAACACTGTCGCTCATTTTAATGATTTAGGTATGTTTTTTATTATTGTTGTACTGTATAGACTTTGGAAAACCTTCATTTGGATCCCATTTAGAACACAGGAAGTTGCCCAAAGCTTGAATGTGAACCTTAATTTACTGAAATCCTTGTAAGGCTGAGAATATTTACTGCTGGCATTTATTGCTCCTGTGAGAGTTAGAGCGAGAGCGAGTGGGGGGGAGAGAAAGAGAGGAAAGGAAAGACAACAGTAACTTCAGCCAAAAAAGCAAAGAACATATGTTGGAGTCGTGCTCAGCTGCGCGTGTGTAGAGCAGGATAATCTGCCTCTGAGCTGCTCTGCTGGGACAGGAGGTGCCTTACTGCCTCTGAGATTCAGAAGAACTCCAGCAGTACTTGTCCTTTGAGGAGCTGAATCTTTGTTTTCTAAAACCTCTCTATAAAGTGGGGTTCATGAGCAGTTAAAATGCTTGGTTTGGTGTACCCCATAAAGGACTATGTTCTTTTTGTGCTGCAGTAGAAGTAATTTTGGACTTCCCCCCGTGCTCTGCAGATAAAAATCATAGGGATTTTAGCTGTGCAGAGTCGGAGAGGTTCCAGGAGTGCCCAAGGGAAACCAGATGCAGGACCCCAGGCAGCCTTGGCTAGAGACACAGAAGTGCTGCAAACCCACCACTATGTTTCAGGAGGCTGGAGAAGGTGACCCAGCAACCAGCAATAATGAGGCAGGAAAAGATCTCTTAATTTTCTTCCTTTTTCCCCTTACTTTGTGCTTGCAGAATGATAAATAAGCTTATTCAAGCTTTGGTTACTAAAACTTTTAGACAAAAATATTCCTAGGATGGGGCAGTCTTTGCTCAGACTACAAGTGCAGGTGATCTCAGCAGTCTCCAGCCTTTCAGAAAATTGGAGTTCTGCACTTTAGGAAAAAGAACAGGTGCCCCAGTAATTCCTATAGTGTTTTTTACTTTAAAGAGAAGCATAGCAAAATGTTTAATTTTTTTTTTTTTAGGGTATTTGCTTTATACTCCCTTGTTCCTCCAGCCCCCTTTCATTCAGCTGCTTAACCTGCCTTTCAACTGGTCTCTCTGGTGGCTTGTTTGTCCTGCGCTGTGACAACTAAAACAGCTAATAAAGCAGCTGGCAGGAGGGTGAATGAAGGGACCATGCCAGCTACTGCCCCTATGGTGGAAAAAAGCAACAGTGAAACTTTGATATGTCTATCTTGACATTTCCTCAAAAAACTGTAGATTATGAAGGTTTCTTAAATGGAAAACACTGTTTTGTGAATTTCTGAAGAAATGCAATATGTTTTCTGAAGAGCAGTTTAATTTAAAAGATTGCCCATTAACATGATATACCCACAACCGTTTGTTACTATTATTACTGAAACAGCTTTTGATGATATACTCTCATTATTTTGAATTTAGTTATGCTTTGTTAGTATATATTACCAGCACTGTGAAAGGATCAAGGCATTACTCAACAAGGCATACCAATGCGTGGTGAGAAGACAGTTTTCTTCTCAGAGCTCACAGCCAAAGTATGGCCCTGCAAGGAAGCAGGATGGGGTGAGCAACTGGGAGATGGCAAAAGCAGGCAAAATCTGTCTATGGAAAGCTGTCCCTCTCTTATAGGCTATACGTTGCATGCAACAGTTGAGTGAGTCCCAGATATAAAAGGTCATTGCTAAGGTCTCAAATATAGCTCAGTTAGAGAACATGATTGAAAGGCCCAGTGCATAAAACTGGAAGATCTGTGTTCATGATACACATTATGCTTCAGTATAATTTTAATCATAGCACCAGATTGTCTCCTGCATTAACATCTAACATCTCCTTGGTAAAGACCTCCTGAAGTACCTCGAAAGACATGCAGGTAGTTCAGATATGCAATGTCTGCTCCTAGAATTAGGAAAACTGAAATGAAGAGAAGGGGTTTGCAATTGCTTGTAGACCTGGAAGGTTAGTGATTATCCTTTATCTCTCATTGTGTGAGTGGGAGGGCACCCATCTTGAACAAACTGCTAGGCACAGTTGTTCATTTTTACATTAAGATGTCATTTCACATTAATTTAAAGGACTCCAGTGCAAAATGTGGCGGCATGGTTTCATTCTTAATAATCTCATAATGATTTCAATTTTGGGAAGATATTTAAGCATTAGAATAGATAAGGAGAATCTGGAAATTCAATCATTAGAACTGTTTAAAACAAGTTGGACAAATATCTATCAGGGATGACATAGGTATAGTTGATTCTTCCTTGAGGCAGAGGAATAGACAGGATGACCTATTTACTCTGTTTTCTAGGACTTGTATGCGACTAGCTGTAGGTGCTTAAGTGCAGAAAATATTCTGTGTCAGAGAAAAAGACCAACTGCATTGAAATAAAGTTCAATTTAACAGAAAGCTAAACAAGAAGTTTGTAGAAATAATGTAATTATCCCAAATCAAAGATAAATAGTATCTAAAATTCTGAAGGAAATTGAAATTCTAAGAAAATATGTAGAAGATAGCATGAGAAATGCTCAAAAACAGCATCCAAGAAACCTCAGCTCTGCTGTCTAACATTATCAAATAAAATTATTCCAGTGAGGGGCATTTTGTGTTTCTAGTTCCAGATTCAAATGTTTGCCTAAAAATAGAAATTATCTTTTCCTTTTTTTTCCCCTTTGTGCCATCATAGTATTGCCATTAAGAATATAGCCAGCAGCTACTTTCATTAAGAGAAGCCTCTGATCTCAGCCGTAGGAAGAACAATGGAAACATGCTGTTCTTCTCAAAATGCCTCTGTGGATATAGGCTTCTTCTGCTCGGCTTTTTCATCATGAGCTCTCTTTACACCAGCGCCGCAAGCCTCAAAGCAGCCAGGGAAGAGCAGGGTCAGGCTGGGTTTCTGGGTATCCCCATCCCTGGGCACGGGCTGGGGACACGCAGCAGTGTCTGCAGTGGAGCCACAGGATGGCTGGGCTGCTGTCCTGCTCTGCTTCTGCCGTGCCAGTGCCATGGTCTGGCTGACAGCCTGGAGACAGGATTTCTTGGCATCTTCCCTAGGAGGGCGCTCATGCTGTATATCGCATACTGTATGCTAGAAAGGCCGCTGGGACTGATGGGCAGCCTGAGTTTTGGGTACTGTGGACACTGGGAGCTCAGCTGTAACCAACCCTATATCCATAAATACGCCCTCAGAGAGCCAGGACAGGGAGTCTGGTGGGCTGTATTCTCACCACTTATTTAGGCAGAGTAGAGTTGCAGCCGTATATTGGAAAAACACTTCCACTCAGGAGAAAGCAACCATTTTGAGGACAAGTTTCCCAAACTTTCCATGAGATTTTCTGCAGACAAACTCCTAAAAATAACAATGTTTAAAAGGGGAAATGGTTGTTAATACTAAACACTGTGTTAAAGTATAGGGCACAGTCTTCCATAGCTTTACCTACTTGAAGAGTGTAAAGAATAATCTATTTTACTAAGATCAGAAGATCAGAGGAACAGAGTAATACTTTTATTCAAGATAACCTTTTAAATGAAAATTAACTCCCAAACTGACCACCCTGGTTTATTTATAAAACTCTAAAAATATATAGCTATTTTATGCTTTCCCCCTTAACAAGGTGGTTTTTATTTGGCAAGGCCATGACCTTCTATGATCATTTGTTTGAGGTCTTCACTGACTGCTTGATGGACCTTTGAGTTGACACCATTTTACATCAGGATATCAACTGCTAGAAAGACATCGTCTCGTTGGCTTCATTTGACGAATTCTTGCATGTGGAATTCAATCGAATGTGTAACAAGCAGTGTACAGTGACCTTATTATTTATCTTGTCAAATGAAGTCCCTAGACACAACTGTCAAGCTGCCATTGACACTAGAGTATAACCAGCTCTGTATTAAACTGTCCAGCTGTGATGTGGAGACCACAGCAATTATTTACTTGGGAAGCATAACACACAGTGCTGAGGATGTTTGAGAGACATGAGAGCCTGTATAACAGTAACTGTTTCCTCAGTGGCCTTTTTGAGGATGTAGAGGAGAGAACTGGAAAAAGGGTAAAACTCGTGGCTGAGAAAGAGACAGTTTAATAGGACAGAAAAGCAAGGGAAAATAACAGTAATGATGAAAGAATATACAAAACAAACAATGCACAATACAGCTGCTCACTGACCAATGCCCAGCCTGTCCCCAGGCAGTGGCTGCCACCCCCAGCCAACTCACCCCAGGTTTTTTGTTCAGTATGATGCCATATAGTACGGAATATCCCTTGGGTTCATTGGAGACTGTGTCCCCTCCCAGCTCCTTGTACATCGGCACACTCCTCACTGACAGGGCAGTATGAACAGTTGAGAAGTCCTTGACTTGGTGTAGCCACTGTTCATCAACAACTAAAACATCAGTGTGTTAGCAATATTATTGTCATCCTAAATCCAAAACACAGCACAGTACTAGCTGCTAGGAAGACAATAAAGTCTATCCCAGCTGAAACCAGGACACCCCAGTTTTCCTGAAAGGGCTTTTTCAATATGCTATTGAGATGAGGTAACAATGACATGAAGAGACCTTTCAGTCACTGATGTCAGATTCAGACAGCGAGACTTATGCCAAAAATTGTACTAGTACTGGACACTTCTGACATGCCCAGTCTACTGCTGAATCACTGTCATATCTAGCAGACTTGTTTGGTGAGGATCAGCTGCAGACGGGGATGCTGACCAGTTACATCTCTGATATAACTCCACTTCAGAGTTAACTATTGACCTGATCCTCTTTGGATACTCTATAATTACAACAAATAGATAAAACAATAATTACTAACATCTTAATTACAACTCATTTTTATGAAATACAGCTTGTGCCTAAATTTTCAATTAATTTTAACTACATGGACACTTGAGGGGGGTCTGTTATTTTAAGATTATTCAGGTCGAAGAACAGATGTTAAATTTCTTTAAATAACCAGTTTAATTTTAGCACAAATTAAAAGATTTGTTCATTAATGGTCAGAGCACTCATCCTGTTTATAAAGGATGAGAATTGTAAGATTGGAGAGGTGTGCTTTGTCCATAATAAAAATGGTAAATCTCTGCTTTAGAAGCAAGAGAGAAGTCTCCTAAACTGTCGGGTTATAGTCAGGGTCTCCATAGCAGAGCAGAGAACAGGATAACTTTGTGATCAGGTGGGGGAAATGGGCCCTTTTCAAAGAGATCCTTGAAGGTGAGACTTTTTACAAAGGATTTGCTGTGAATTGGACCCATGCAGGGTGTCTGACAGGCAGCCCCAAGAGCAGGGGGGCTGCACATCCCTCTAGTGCCGCCCTTCATCCCTGTATCTGCTTATCCTTTAAGTACCCTGGTCATCATAAACTTGTGTGTGATCCCAAGCTATGAAACCACACTTCATTTTAGACACTAGACTCAGCTTTGAGAGGTCCCCTATGTTTGCAGAAAATCTAAGCATCAAAAAATGCTATGCTGTATATTAACAACTATCAGAGTCTGTGATTCCTGGTATTCATGGGAATTAATTAGCTGTGTGAAATCTGAGAATTATACAGGTTCACTGCTAGAACTAAGTCACAATTAGTGCCAAGTGCTTTTACCAGTAAAAAAGCCCCATGGATTAGGCCTTTCAGAAGAAAGAAAACCTGCTTCTGAACTTTTTGCCGCAGTTGGATACTCAGTCATAGAATAGTCTACATACTGCCAGTACATTTACAATGTAAACGCTTTCTTTTCAAGGTCAGGGTTTTAAAGTACTAGAGTGCTATTGAAACTGCAGGGGCAGAGCCTGAACAATTCTACTGGTTTTCTAAAAATAAGGAGCTTTATAGCTAAACTGCAGGATGTATTTTAAAAGAAAGAGTCTCAACATTTTTCTTTTTACTGCTACTTGTATCCCATCTCTACCAATTTTTACTGCTTTACACAAAGAACATTTATCACAAGGCATGGTATAAAATCAACACTCTTCCATTCTAGCAGTTAAGCCTCATCTTACAATATCTGTGATGCACCACAATATTCAAATGCATTAAAACAAAACCTGACCCACCAAAGGGAATATGGATTTACAAATAAAATGACAGAAAGGGAGGATGCCTACTTAGCTAGTTCAGACTTCTTAGCTGCAACTACTATGTTGAATTTTACATTAAAAATGTCATATTTTCATTTAAAAGCTGCATTCCTCAAATACCTCTTGAAATCCTAAGGCACCCTCAAGACTCTGAGGCATGAATGAGGCAATCAGTTCTTTCATTATAAATGTTTAATTCTAATCAATCAGGGCTTAGTATTCCCAAACCTTTAGAGCTCTCTTGTTTAGCTTTTGCAGCACTTGAAAATGTTTGTTGACCAAAGGGTGAAATTTTTTTTTTGTTATTGGAAAAGATTTGCTGTTAACTATGATAAATTAAAATACCGAGGACTAATTTCTGGTCAGTTTGTAGCTAGGTGTACTGACATAAAAACAGTGAGGTCTCACACATAAGGTTACCAAAAGATTGTCCAGGATTGCAAGTAAAAGATCATATACCAGTTTATATCCGTATTTTCCTGGAGGCTGTGGCGAATGGTCATGTGTTTTCAAGTTTAGAGGACAGCTCAGTGTGTACTTGGCTGTACTTGCTTTAAATTTCAGGGTGAGTTACTGTGTCTGTAGCCTGGCTGACTGTTTCACTTGGCCCAGCTGCTTTACTGTCCCAAAATAAAGCTGAATGAGTGTATTTAATTGCCACCAGTCTTGCTTTCCTGTTCCTCACAGAGCACCAGGACTTAGGAAAAGCAGATGATGGTAAAAACTCACCTGTGTGGATAACAGTGACTCATCTCTCATTTTCTTCTGCAAGATTTTCTCTTTGGCTTTTATTACCAGATTAAAAGCTGAAACACAACCTCTCTTTTATACACGTCTGAAGATCTTCAATTCCAAGCAAGTCAAATACTAATGGTGTGTTATCTGTCATTAGCCAATGTGGTAAAGGGGTTTCTACACACAAACTTTTTTTTCTCTATTTTTGTAATTTAATAATAAAATAGAGATACAGATGTAGTATGAAATCAGACAAAGTGTGGCAATTTTATTGTCCCAGTCCAAGTATGTCTCAGCTGAATTTGGGTATTGGACTGTAAAACTTCATTTTTCTTCTCTGAACATTTTCAGTTGCATCTGCATATTTCAACCTTTTTTTTTTTAATTGTTTATTCTAAAATATGCAAAAAATATAATGGGGACAAGCTGTTTGATTCTTTTAGAAATAACAGAATTGTATTTGGCGAAATTGATACAATTTTTAGGACAAGGCTCAACTAGGAAATATTTCCATTTTTTACCATATAGAAACTTACATACAGTTTGCTATCACTGCTGCCCAGCACCAAAGCCAACATCTCAGTCTGTGCAAAGAAACAGGAGGACAGCCAGTGGGTGGGCTCAAGGCATGAAACAGAAGGAGGGAGAGGGAGTGAGTGGGAGAGAGACTGTGTGCATATGTCCAGAGGAGTTAAATAGTTAGTGCATCCATTAGGGAGATGAAGGACCAAGATTCATATTCTTCTTATGTATGATCCAAAAAATTTGCTCTACCAGGTCCCCTGTGGGCAAGTTATTTGGTTACTCTGTACTTTCCAAATGTCTCTCCTTAGAGATATTCTATTATGAATAAATAAAAGATATCCCTTGGAGCAGGGATATTCTGTTCATGTTAATTTTCAGTATTCTGTATGTTCTGCCTCTTTTCGTTCCTGTGCTAACTATATCAAGTGAACGGCAGCAGTGGGAAAAATGGCAAGTTTCATTCTAAACTGACCCAGAGGATGGAAAATGTTGGTTCAAGTTCTTGCTGTGAACAAGAGCAGAGCATGGTTGCAGAATGTTTCTCACTCTTTTGGATCCTACTGGAGGAGCATACCTGATCTGAGTTAGGCGCCGAGATCTGGGTGGGTCAGGCTGTGTGTCCCCTGGGGCTTATCCTCTCCTCTGAACAGAGATTGTATCTGGCAGAACAGCTCTCTCTTCTTCCACAAGTGCTCTCTTCTCCCACGGGTTCCTAAATTAGCAATGGAGATGGTATTAGATGGCAATCATCTATGAGTAAGATATTTCAGTGGCTAAGTTACTTTGCAGATTTATTCATAGCTTTTACTGAAATCAGGGGGAAATGGTCATCTAGATTCCTCTGCAAGTCAACCCTTAGGAGTTTCAAAGAGAAAGGAATGTCTGGGCATCATCTGTGTTATTAAATTTTATTTTTGATGCCTCCATAGATTTTATAGTTTTGCAAAAACACATAGCAAACATGGAATTTATTGCTCATAGTTCATCCAGGAAATGTGTCATAGTACAAGATGGACTGAACATAAAAGATAGTTAACGAGTATATGGCAATGGTCTGTAAAACTGTTAAATAGATCAATAAATAATTCCAGTGATAGCATATTGAATTTCAATAATCAGTGAAAACCAACAGTTTAAAAAAGCTGAATTTTGCTTTTCTAATGACTAAGTCTGTGTCACTTTACCATAAATACCCAACTTTAGCAATTATCATCAAGGCCCTATTCAACAAGTTCCTAATTTTAACAAATATGATTTACTGCAATAGTGAATTGTTTATATGGTACCTATTCTTTATTCCTTGATGAGTTTAACCCATGAGTTGATTATATAAGTAAAAATATCCGCAGGGAATTTTTTTCAGTAAGACTAAGGAAAAGAATGGGGGGAAAAAACAGTATTTGTTTCACTCTGGAGATATAGAACGAAAGGTCCCATAATATTTGAGTTGGCAAACTGACATCCAAAAAGCTGGCAGCAACCAATTCTTTAGGGAGAAGCTCAGCTCTCCCAGCTTGCCTGGGTAGAAGGATTTGTTCTAGTACCTTTGCTGTGGTTAGCTGGTGTTTACCTTTGCTGTGGTTAGTTGGTGTTTACATGGGGAGACCTTCAATACTGTAGCGCTGAAAGTTGCAGCACCTACCCTTGCCACCTTCTGTGTCAGAGATCTGAGATACAAGATCATGAACTGGAAGAGTTGGACACTGAATAAGTGTTCCCAGAAGGGAAAGAAGAATTCCAGACCTGAACTGGGAATCACAGGCAGCTTTCCAGGAACCAGACTGTGAAAAAATGAATCATTTCAAAGCACTGATTTTAGAAGAAGTTAACTGAGAATATTAAAAACAGACTGCTGTGAATCAATTTATGTAACAAAAATACTGAATAAAATATGTAAAAGAGCGCCATAATTTTAAAAATGCAAGAGGAAGAAGCCTAACACCAAAATTTTTCTTAAAGAACATAAAAACCCAGTAATAGGCAGCTAGACGGGCTTAAGTCTTGTCCAAGCTCTTGCTGTTAAGGTATGAGGAAGTGAGAACCTTTCTTCCCTGCAGGTGAGGAACCTTTCTTCCCTTCAACTGCACAGGACTGCTGCTCTAAGGCATATAGATCTCTATTATCTAATCATTAATACCTTATTATACAAACATTAATACAGGCTGCATTGCTACAAATAAGGCAAATGGATATATTCCCAGGCAGACTAGAACTACATGCATTAGTGTGTATTCTGGGATTAGCTAGATCAGCCTGATCTCAGTCTGTCGTCAATCCTACCTGCACCAGTCTGTTCCTTTTTTTTCACTTTGATTTTTCTTTTCTTGTCAGCTCGTCTGACCGAACTTTGGCAAATAGACTTACTTTTTAAAACACTTTATAAGGAAGTCTTGTAAAATGTGCAAACATCTATTAGCATTGTTACATCTCCTCAGGCATACTCTTTCTGCCTTATTCTTTATGTCAGGATCAATCTCTTTTTTTTTTTTTTTTTTTTTTAAATTGATGTTTGTACAGCACCTAGTCTAATAGGGTTTTGGTCTCTTAGGTGCAGCTGCATGGAGCAGTAACCCAACAGGATTTATGAAGTACACACGTATAATTTAAGGCCCTGGCCAATGAAAAATGAAAGGGAAGCTGAGCAAAAGAGAAAGAACACCACTACTCTCTGAGCTAGTCAGAATTAGCTATGAGACCAGGCATCAGACAGGTGGTCAACAGGGACTGTACCCATCAGATGTGTTCATATTAGGCATGAAATATATCCTGACAGTGCCAAGAAGCTTAGAGCTCTGTATGGTACTTAAACAGGCACCAGATTAAGCTTCTCTCAGAAGGGGAGTGTTCACTGTGAGCCAACTGGGCTTCCCACAACAGGAAAATATTTCCAGGTACAAGTTTACAGTGAAAAAAATTTGTTAATTTGGACACAACGGTCAACAAAGCTACCCTGTTTCACGTGTCTGTTGCTAGGCTAGAAATGAAAAAGTACAATTGTAGCCACCAAAAAACAAAAGTTGCATATATTTCATGCTTTCTTCTCTGCAACCCACTCAATAACTTCCACAGGTAAACAGCCTGGAGTATGTAACACTGAGCCTACAATCCACACTTTCCTATTAGGACTAAATTGTCCAATGACAACCTTTTCCTTCCCTTTCAGATAAAGCAAATTGATTTGCCATGCAATTCCTCTTCCTATCAGACCATATTTAAGTCTGTATGGCTTATAGAGTTTGAACAATTTTCCCAGATTGGTCTGGTTGTTTTCACTCTGGTTCATCCCATTTGTCACCATCCTTCCCACCCAAACAGCCCTTCTGAGTCTTACAATAACCCTTTAATGGTTTCATGATCTACTAAGCATGAACATTGTGAAATGTGTCTGGAAGCTGTAGTTCACTACCTATATTTTAATCTAAATGTAGTAATTTAATAAAAAATATTGGATTTATATTCCAGTATTCTGATGTCTTTGATGAGTTACTAAAATCTCTTAATTCCACAGGGAATTAATTATGTATGTGAAAAGTAGAAAACTCTGGAGGAAATATTAAATATTGAGAAAAAACATGGAGCCCAATGGCTACTACAACAACTTTTGTATTATAACAGCAATATTCTGCATGCATGAGATATATTGATAAAGCAGAAAGTTTCGTACTTATACTGCTGAAAGTTCCATGATTACCTGTAATCCCACTGCTTCCAGTAAGTGTGCTGGGTACTGACTTCTTCTAAATAAACAAATATATGTGGAAAATTACATTAGTTTTTTGTTCCCTTTTGCACATTATTTAAACAAAAATTTTCATATTCATATCAGCAATTTTTGCCTCTGAAAGCAGTATATGATTAGGTCTCTATTACAATAATAGGAGAAATATTATTTTTTGATTTCTAGATAAGTTTTTATTCTTTATGAAGTACTAATATCTAATTGCATGTTTCAGCAAATAATCAAGTTTTGTTTCACAGGGCAAATGTTTATACCATTTGATTTGTCTTAGTTCTTCCTCATTTCTGTACACATACATATATGCCATGGTACTCAGCACCAAGCAACTCAAAATGGCAAGAAAATATTACCTCACATGCACACTAAAATGATTTATAAAATGGAATCAGTAAAAAAAACCCAAGTGGACTATTTATCCCTCAAAAAGATCATAGTTTCTGACACTATATGCTGGTTTAAAGGTAAACCGGCAGGAGGAATGAACCCAACTCAAAAGAGATTATAAGTCAGAGTTACAATTTAATAAAAATAATACAATAATACAATTATACAGGCAAACAATTGGTTTTAACACACAAAACCCAGAGGTATAACGCAGCACCCTGGGGCACAAACAGAATGGTGTTCATTGGCCCCCGTGCTGAGCCCCACGTGGTCCCCCTGAGTCCAAAGTAAAAGGAAAGGAAAATCTGTTGGTGAGAGTGCTGGTTGCAGTCTGGTTGAGAGAGGTGATCGCAGTCCGCTCTAGAGTGCTGGTTGCAGTCCACTTGAGGTTCTGTCCTCCTCTGGATCCAACGAGTGGGCCCCAGAAGTCCCAAGACCCCAAGATTATATACACTCAGGTTCGAGTGGGAATGTCCTGTACCTCCCCCAGGGCGAGGAGTTCCACAATGGGTGATTGTGAGTCATGAGATATTTTTGGAATCCTTAATGGCCCATTAGCAGACATGACCCCTCAGGCTGGGTGTGGAGGTGCTAATGGTTCCCCAGCTGGGAGTTATCACACCTGAGTCATTGGTGTGAGAATAGGAACATCCTCCTATCTCACAGGCTTCTGAACACCCAGCTTATAGCCTGAGGGGTCAGGTGTGCTCTGGGCAGCTGCTGCAAATGGTCTATTGTTGACAGTTCCTGGGAAATGACATAGACGGGGTAGAATACACAGTTTGGGTTACACCCACACAGTGAGGAACTGGTCCTGGCTGCTCTAACTAGGACACACTATTTTGTTCATTTATATACCCTGAGACAGAGCTCTAACTAAAACTAACTTTTCTTGCCTTCAGCAGAGCTGGTCTAGCGGGAACAGATCACGAACCAAATCTTTGATCTTGATTCTAATTTTGGTGCTAGCTAAAACTGAGAGCTGCTGTTTCAGTTGTTCATCTCCACATGTTGAAGCTAGGCCAGACCTTTAGGAAAGTGGAGATTTCCCTGGAGAGTCCAAGTTTCAGCTCCACTCTGGCCTATTTGTAGAAGCCTTAACAAAGGTCTCACAGTTTACTAACATCGTGATTCCTGTAAATTTAAGTGGATACTGTAGATCTTAAAGAGGTCAAGGGAGTTTGTTTGTTGTTTTGTTTGTTTGGCTGGGGTTTTTTTCTTCTTTTTTTTTTTTTTATTTTTTTATTTTGTGGATGCTCCTGCTCATGAAAGGTCTTGTCTTTTTAGGGACATTTTAGAGACTGTTCTGCTCTACTCAAAATCACCTGTAGCTGTATAAGAGCATGCCATGTTATGCCATCCTACACCACCCAAAATTTCTGAACTTGCGGTAGGACTTATTACTGTGCTTGTGACATGTTATTCTCACTTCTGATCCTGGAGCAGGCTTGGACTGGCACTGCTTTGGATGTTATTTGCACTGGACTCAGCTGAGCTGCATAGAAATACTTGTAGCCTAGGACTGATCCAAGCCTGGATCAAGGCCCAGGCTGATCCTGCTGAGAGGGAAAGGTTTTCCAGTGCCCCAAATCCTTTCTTTAGCATTGCCTACTTCATGCTGCAGCCTGAGTGCTGACTCTTTGATGACAATCTATACAAGAGGACCTTGTATTGTGCTGTACCCTAAAGGTTGTCAAGTCAAATCATCTCAGGTACTCTTCCCAGCCTAGGTCCTACCCTAAAACCACCTCAGAGTCAGTTATGTCTTTTCTGTACTGCCCTTTAAGGCACCAGGCTTGTCAGAAGTCTTTCAGATTTGTCTTTGTGGGGAAGGTTGATGCAGAGGGACACAAAGTCAGGAACTAAGATTTGAGGGGGTTTTGTTGCCTGAACTTCCTGTGTTCCCACTCCTTGAGCCCAGCCATGAAAAATTACTGAAGGGGCTGTTATAGATTATAAATCCAATAGGGGAATTTTTCTTCCCCTACTCCACTGTGAGAAAACGGAGTGAGAGGGGCTCTGGGGGCAAGGGGGTCAATTAGCCTTACAAAAGAATCTAGCTGACCAGACCGCATTCCTAATGGATGGCCCATCAGAGGCTGGGGGGAGAGGGGAGAAGTTTTGAAAGGGGGTGGCTGGGCTCTTCTCAGAGGGGAGTGATCAGATTGCGGAGCTCTCTCTCTGGGACAGAGACAGGGTCTGTGTCCGGGCATTTTTGGAGAAAAGGCCTGGAAGCCAGTCTTTCTGGCTTTTCGTCCTGGTGAGACCTGACCACTGGCCTGGATCGGCTCACATGCTGCCTCGTGACTCCAGCTGGGACCTACTGGGTTTTCATTAGAGAGTTGTATGCTCGCTGGGAGAAAAAGGAGGACCCTTGATACACCGTCATCTGAGAACAACAGTGAGTCCTGTGGGGGTGGACTGCTTTTCCTTCTGCCCTTCTTCCATTGGGGGAAGGGTCTCCGTTTTCTTTTCGGCTTCTCCCGCGATCTGAGACCACCCTCTGGATCCCCCTTCCCACATGGTGACCGCCAGAGCCCGACAGCGCCCCCTGCCGGCCAACACTGCGTACTGCAGGCCCTGCACCTCCAGTGATCCAACAGCGCCCCCTGCCGGCCGTGATTAGAACTGCGCTAAAGACAGAGAAGTGCTCAGACTTTTTCTTGTGTTTGAAGGGGACTTCTGGGTACAGGACTATTGTTTAGTTGTTTTTGTGTTCTGTTACTGTTCTTGCCAATATACATCTATCTTTTAATAAAGGGTTGTTATTTCTTCTTCTTTTTTTTTTTTTCCACACTTCCTCGATTAAAGCCCCTTAATTTTTGAATTTACAATTGCTGAGAGAGAGGAGTTTGGTCTGTCTCATAACTCACCCTCTTTAGCAAACATTCCAGTCTCTTCCAACTGAGACGGGGGCAGATCCCAAAGGGAAGGTAGTTCACTGGCTGAGAATCTGTCACACTTGTCCAGTTTGATGTGAGAGAAAAGGAGTCGCAGTGTTGCAGCCCCAGGGATTGCCAGGCATGGTGCTGACCTCAGTTAGGTTGGTGCCAATACTTGCATTCCACCTGCACCCCATCTGCAGTGGAATTATGCTTCACCTGAGCGCGTGTTTCATTTAGGCCTTCTTTTGCTTCTTTGTTTGCTTTTCTTCATATGAGTATGTAGGCTTAGGTAAGGAAAGGAACAAATGCCTAGTCCAATCTGGCCTCCTATTTGGATATGTGTCTTGAAGCGACACTGCTCATTCCCATAGGATGCCCCAGATAAGTCAGCAGCGCTCTGCTGTCAGTGGCATTGAAGAGCTACACCTCTCTGCTGCAGGAAGGGCTCTTGCCCTCTCTCACAGATGAGAGGAACAGTGTAAAAGACTCTCACCACTAACAGGTTGATATGCTTTGTCTTCTTTTTTGTGTTCATTCAGAGTAGGCATTGCTCACATACAAGGATACTCTTTTCTGCTTTGGAAGTTTTAAGCAGCTTTAAGTTCTACCAGTAGATAAGTTTTGAATGGATCCTTTCTGCTCTGCCAAAACTCTACTGCACCAGTTTGGTCAAGCTGCTGGTTTTATTTGCTTTTAGGCACATTTGCACAATTTGTTAATGCACTATAAAAAGCCTAAATATCAAATTACACCATCTTCACATTTCACTTATGAACTCTTTCACTTCCTACAAATAAAATGCTCCATATTCTTATAGTCCAAACTACTTTTGTGCATGGCCTCTGTATTTGCTGTTTATTTAGGAACAAGATTGGGGAATTTCAGCCTATTTCAAATGCTGGTTTTGAAATATACTCTTGGCATAATTTTTTGATTATTCCTTTTTATCACATCTTAACTTTGAATATCAGAAATCCTTCTTCTGTGGATAACGGCAGTTATTGCCAAGCTAATTTCAAATGGACTATGAAAAGTCAGTCTTTTTAGCTCTTTAGATTTGATTCTGCATGGCTTGTAGGATTATAGCTTCTTAGTTTTAATGTCTATTTTTGAATGCTGGTTTGGGGTCAATGGTTAGAAACTCTGAGTATCATTTTTAGTTCTGAGATATTCTTTTGATTTACATGTCTGAAGCGACAAAACCTCTTATTGTTATCATTTTTGAAAAATTGCCAAGATACAGCCAAATCTTTCACTGCTTGCTGCACAGAACTGGTTCTTGCCTTTGTCGTGTACTGTAGAATTCATTATTGTAATGCCTTGTTTACTTACATTTCTTTCTGGTGATAATAGGCTTTTCAGCCTTCAGCATTCAAGGCCTTTGTCCACAGAGGAAAAGAAAAATCAGGCAAAACATCAGGCTCTTTCATCAAGCTTTTCAAATCTGATTTCAAAAGTTTGCTGTTAACCATTTCAGTGTCACAATAGAGGAACAAAATGTTTCACAATAAAAGATCCAAAATGAGAAATACCTGTGGAGGGAAACAGCTTTTGTTCCTAAAGCTGTTTTGATGCGAAGCTTATTATCCAAGATTCATATTTCTCTTTCAGTAGTAGGGGCTGTCTACCTTCACATGCCTTGTCCAGTGTATTTCTTTCCACAAAGTCAGAAAGTAATATGGTAGCACCCTTTCTATTGGCATTCTGTGTATAGTAATAAACCCAGCAAAGTACCAGATTTAACTACTGATCTGTACTTCCCTAAATACATGAGTTTTCTTGTGCCTTTAAGAATGGCAACCAAGCTACCAGGTTTCAAGAAGCTGTTGAATAATTTTCAATCACTTATATTTCTTTTTAAAACCAAAATATTATCTGGAAAAAAATTACTAACATTATCAAACATGTTTTATAAAAAATGTTTTTTCCACTTTTTAAAATAGAAAGTGTACACAAAATGTTATTTTTAGCTAAAACATATGTTGTGCTACCATTAAAGAAGTAAAACGAGCTTTCTTTGTCATCAACAAACTTATATATCCGACAGTGCATGTGAACTTAGGATTCTGCTTTTCAAATAATTTTTTAAAATTAATTTTACTGCTATTATAGTTCCTCAGATTTTCCTATTTTAATACCTGCTTTATGATGCCTTTAAGTTTGTGGTACCTTGTTGGTTTGATATCGTTGATGTCTGGCTCAGAAGAATGTTTTAGAACTTCTTTTTAATTTAAAGATTTGAATCTGAAATAAAATATGTTTGGAAATGTATTCATTAATGAGTGCATGCTGCAAGCACATCCATCTGTAAAGCTGAACTTTAGCATCCAGGTAATAACTGTGCTGTCAGTTAGGCATCTGTCTTATGGCCAACACTATGGCACAAAAATAATTAAGAAATATTAAGTGTCTTGAGATCCTCCATTTGAAATGCTACATTAGAAACAGAGTTTTCCTAATTTTTTAGTTATTTTTCTTTATGGGTTTGGCAGATAAGTTTCTTTTCCTTTAAGGCTCATGGAGCTTGTTGAAGTCCCCACATTCTGTGCATTCCTGTGGGTTTTGAATTGCACTTAATGGGTGAACATATGAATACGTAAAAATGCTCTGCCCCCAGCCATAAATTATTCATACCAATAGGCCACTCCTGCTGCTTCTGCACAGGCTGTGGAAGTTGGACACATGGACAGAGTGATATTTCTAAGTGCTCTAGCATGAATCATGTTGGAGAGGTGCTAAGACTGCCAACAATTCCCTAAAGAAAGTGTGTGTGTGCTTTCTTCTTGGATCATTTGCTCATAAGAAACTGTCGACTTATTCCTTGACTAGCATGCATTCAAAGAAATACTTCTGCCTAC
Organism: Pseudopipra pipra; assembly: GCF_036250125.1. Lineage (NCBI taxonomy): Eukaryota > Metazoa > Chordata > Aves > Passeriformes > Pipridae > Pseudopipra > Pseudopipra pipra. The sequence goes on along the minus strand of NC_087552.1, from coordinate 60,404,485 downwards.
ATTAAGTAAAACACTTCAGCATTCATTAGCGGGTCCAAAAGTGAGCAAGAGCATTAAAGAAAAGACTTGCAAACAAATAAGGTATGATCCCGAGTCTGCAACAAGCAGCTTTCAGAAGGCATTAAAGCAGAATTGAGACTGCAGATTGCAAAACACCAAATTCACCTGACAAAGAGAAAGTGGGAGAGGGAGAATGAGTGTGTGAAGCCAAGGCAGGAACGTTCAAATCAGCTTAAGTGTGCAGCAGAGACCTGCAGACTAGCTGGGACGGTATCCTGGAAAATGCAAGCAGAGTACAGATGTTAGTTTTCAGGTTATACATGAAAGTCTTGATCATAGGGGTTTTTTCCCCCCATTTAATTTTGTGGTGAAGGCAGATCCCAATTCAGCAGAGAGTGACCCTCTGTGGATGTCAATGGGATTCACACACACACACACACAAGTGCTTTGCTGAATTAGGGCCAATGGCACCCATGATATTGGTATGTGAGAACCCCCTACACCAGTAGGGGTGTAATTGACTCATGAACCAAACCCCAGAAAGCTGGTATTAGAAACTGCAAAATTAGTTAACATTTTGTCTTGGCATCCACAGGCAGTGGAAGGCAGATATATGAGATTTTAAGCAAGGACTTTAAAGAGATTTTTAATTGCTTATTTTTTTTTAAACTTTTATGTCCTTGATTCCTTTTTACTCATGTGTTTAAAACTAATAACAGTGTTATTTAAAATAATTTTCTCTTACACCAGAAGATATGAAGCTCTACGACATAAAACTAAAACAATTATTTCTCCCATTAGGAATTACTTCTTGATGAAAAAAGCAGTATGTCATACTTAAAAGAAAAAAAGATACAGTTCTTCAAATCTTCATTCAGAATAGAGGAAGAACTCTCAGAAGTGAAGATCCATTGTACAGGCAGATCAATCTAAAATATAAGGTCAATGCACTTGTGTAGAATTTAAGGATTACTGTAGGGTCTGGATGTTTCCTTTTCTTAGTTTCGTGTTTGCTCATCTTTAAATAAAACAGATTAAAATTGATTGAATTTTCTTACATTTATGTAATTAATATATCCTCATTAGAAATCAATTAGCTCTGATAATTCCCATTGGTGACATGGTTGATAAACTGAATGCCAATCAGTGTAATAAAAACAGTGAAATATAATTTCTTGCTGTTCCAAGTGATGATCAACTAATCAGCAGTAAATTTAATCAGAACATATCAACATTAATCAGTCATATTTGTGCTTGAAACCTACAATAACAAGCTACATCTGACAAGTTATGGGTATTGAAACAATTGTAGCCCATGTGCACACTTAAGTATATGGTTTATACATACACGTGCAAACAGTTTAAATATATAAGAATATAAAACTCCCATGAATGAAGTAGTTAGCCTTGTAAATGTCTTCTGCTTGAACAGCCTACAGTTTCTAAAATCTGTACTGTGCTTTACTGTTAATAGATCCAAGAGGCTCTTATAATCAATGCCAGCTTTTCTGTATGTCTGTACTGCCTGTTCAAAGAGACAAGCTTTAATCTCTTCCCCCTTGCTCGTGGGCAGTAAGTAGGGAGAGAAATGGACCTAAGTGATAGATTTTCCTGGACTTCCCTTCCTTACTTAAACAGTAAGGAGGAGATAAACTGCATAACTCCACCTGTATAGAGTCTGCCTACCACTGGAGACAGCTAGATAATATAAGATGCCCTTCTGGAGAAGAGCCTGGCAGGACTTTGTAGCAGGGACACTGGCAACAGTCAAAATGGCATCTAGGGGCAACTCCTAAATTTTTATTGGGCTTTTTTTCATTCCAGTCATGAAAATTCATGCTATTTAATGAAGAACTTAATCTCAGGTATGTAGGATACATGGAAATTTATTCATTCCTCTGGTGTAAATACAGACTTCACTATTCAGGCCCTGACCTTTAAGATGCACATATTTGCAGTGTTTAATTCTGCACCACACATGTTCATGGTAATGACTCAAAATCTGAAGCAGCATTTTGAAGGGTATTTATTTGATATTAAGAGAAGCATTTTAATTTGTCTTCAAATAGACCACAAGTGTACATCAGAGGAGTGTACATCTGTTCGGGGTTAGTTTCTACGGCTGAATGAGTATTTTGTGATAAATAACCTATTTAATTGATTTAACCTTTCTCTGTTTGCATATTTTCAGAAGATACTTTAAAATTTTCTTGAATTAGGGGAAATTACTCTTCTGTAGGCTCTCTGAAGATCACCTGTAGGTTTTTTACATTTGAAAGACTGACAATTCAAAATTAAAAATGTAAGATGATTCTGAACTTCACTTGCCACATATCATCATTTCTCTTCACAAATTAGGAGAGATTTCTCATGAAACTGCTCTGAGCTACAAGTTTAAATCCACTTTGTGAATAGTGCTGTTATTCTCAAATGTTCTTCAACACTCCTGCCTGTGAACTCATCTGCAAGAATAGTCACAGAAAGTAAATGGAAAGAAGACAAACAGCCAAGACACATTCACTGTTTCACTTGAGTGAATATTCTTAGAAAATATTTAGAAATATTGGCTCTGTTATTAGTTATATAAATATTCATACAAATCTGTCTATCAGATTGCCTCCCTGAAATTACTCAGGCTTTTTTAGGAACTTGGAGAGAAAAGTCTCTTAAAAATATATTTCTGCACATTTTCCAGAAGTATAATAGACTGGATATGGCCTTATAAATTACAGGCTTTCCCATACTCATCCAGTCATGGGGCCAAACTTTAATGGGATATTGGCTCAGCAAGGTTGGAGGAAGGGCAGCAGAATTTAGCCTGTGATTTATACTGCTTTCAGAAATTGCTCAGTGAAAAAAAAAATACAGTAGTGGTACTTAGGTAGTACTGTTGCATGTAATTTATTTTCTGCATAACCCACATGAAATTTAATAAGATATAAAAAAGTCACATTTTTGACTGAAGTCTTACATATTCTAACTTTAGTGAAAATAACTACTGGCTTCTCAAATGAGTTGATCAAGTAAGGCAAAAAGTGGAAAACATCTATTCATTGAAATGTGCTTTATTTGGTTATTTTTATTTAAAAAAAAGGGAATCGCATTTCACAAAATACACTAACATATGATAGAAATTAGGAAATGTGCTGTAGTTGTGTTCTCAGTGGGGATGAAAAATGAGAATGTTCTGAGAGCCTAGGGAGATAGGGTTCAAGCTCCAGAGCCAGGAGCTATATTAGTCTCCAGGATAAAAAGACTGATTTTCATTAAGGACAGTGGTACCCACTGCCTAAAAAAAAATAAATTAAAAAAACCTCTCTATATGTAGGAACTTGCTTTGTAGAATATCATAAGTTGGAACAATTACCATAGAGAAAACTTCAGTAAGCTACCAGCTTTGATAACTTTTCAATAGATTTTTATACACACTTGTGTGTGTTTGATGATCAGATACCAAGATAAGGTGGCAGTCAAACCCTGATGTAGCCAATTCTAACAAGTTTGTGGCAAATAAATGGAATTTGGTGAATAATATTGTTAATTGACTTACTGAGGTAAACCTAAAAGCAAAGCAAAACAAAAAGCAAAGCAAAGAGCTGCCTGAATCCACTGGGGATTACATCCAGCCTGCCACCCAAAGAAGAGCGGCAGCCACAGAGGCTTTGCTGTGCACCTGAGGAATTTGGCATCATCTGCAGAAGAAAATTATACAAAATGTGCAATTATATATATAATTTTACTTAAGTCCAGTAGTAATTCTTCTTATGGAACATATATGTTGATTACAGACCCAGGGACTATATAATAAAACCCAACCTAAGCCAAACCAAACAAATAAAATGCCTCAAATTTTAGTTACCAGCAATTCAGTAAAACTTGTTCCATGTAGCCACAGGGCTAATATGTTCCTGTTTTTCTCTGCAACCATACCATAGCATCTGAGAGATGGGTTTACATTTGGAGCAAGGATGACTCAGATTAGACATTGAAACAGATTGCCTGGGGCATCTTCAGTGCTGGAGGTATGTAAGAAGGAGTTAGATAAATATTTGTCAGAAATGCAATAGATATGGCTAATCCTGCCTTGGTGCAAGGGGCTGGACCCCCAGGAGCTTCCCAGACTTATGATTTAAAAGACAAAGCTATGTATATAAAGCCAAAACTTAGGTCAAAGTTATAAGTTCAATAAACAATAATCAGAATATCCACATTATTATTTGGCACCTAAAATTACTTTTAAATACAAAGACAAACACAGATTCTTTTATTTTTTTTTTTTTTTTGGAACAAGGATGCCATTGCCTTATGCTCAGAGGTCTACACTAAACACTTAAAATTCCACTAAGGGTAAAATCTTTCCCTTTCATGCAGTGTTCTCAGAAATGAGGTCAGGCATTTCTCAATCCCTGGCAAGAAAACTTTCTGACTCATTACTCCACCACAATGCATCCAGAGTTTTCCCTTGAGTCCCAGTTAAATTGTTCAAATGTTTTGGAAAAATATATCTTTGACATCCCAAGAAAGGGAATATAGAAAAGATGTCTTCCTAGCATGAAAAGATTAGAGTCTTCTTAGATTTAAAGCAGAATGTCTTTCAGTTTCCAAGCCATTATTATTTATTAATTCATGCAATGGGTTTCACAAGCACTGAAGTACTTTATAGAATTACAAATTCTACTGTAAAAACACAGATGCGAAAGTCCCATTATTGCAGACACTGCTGACACGTGACCAGCTTTCTTGTAGGACCCAGATATTATCAGAAATCCCTACTAATTTGGCATGGAAATGACTGAGCTCCTCTTGCATGATTGCTGAGAAGTTCCAAATTCTGCAAAGCTTCTGGGCCCTGAGTTTAAGACATAAAGTGCTCACTTCAAGCACTTTGAAGGCCTCCTGCATTTTCCTTAATGATTGAGCCTATATACTTGTGTCCTGAACCGAATGCAGCTCATCCAAGCCTGCCAGAGTACACAGCTTTCTGGGAGGTCTGGGGTCTTTTTCTGAGCCATTAAGCCTCACATTCCTTTTTCTTTTCCTTATGACGATCTGGGCATGTCCATTGCAAAAACATATTGATGCATTTCCACTCCATCCCTCCTTCCACACTCGGACTCTGGCAGGTTGGACAGGACCTCTAAAGGTCTTCTGGTCCATGTTCAGAGTAGGTACAACAATAAGCCTTTCCTCCTATTTTTCCTGGGAGTCTGGCTTAAATACTAGCTTTGTCCACTTTGTCAATTTAATATTTTGTTGCTAATACCTTGTTTATATAAAATTCCTTAGAGACTTCTTGTGGACAGAAATGGACTAGTGCATCCCATGGTCATAACCATGCAGGTAATTTCTGTCTTTAGAGGGCCTATATACCCTGAGAATGGCTCACACAAGAGGCATCAGAAAAAACAGTGTGAGGGCTCTGGGCTGGGGGGGGGGTGGGCAGAGCAGAGACAAAGGACAACATTGAGTTGATGTGGAATTCATATTTCTACATCGTGTATCCATCTCAAGCCAAGGGATAAAATGGGGTAAGGAAGGGCCATTCTCAGTGTGCTGGACATGGAAAGAGTTGAAATCTACCCCTTAATAAAATGGCAATACCAGAAAAAGTTGATAAATATGTAACATTTTTCCTTAGTAAGAAAGCAGGTGAGATCTCCTGCCCTGTAAGTTGCTACAAAGCAGCTGTAATTCAAGACAACTAATAAGAAGATTTTCCTGAGAAGGAAAGCCCTCGAGTGTGTACACAGTTGACCACCATCTTCTGTCTCCTATAAACTCTGACACTGACTTTGTTACTGTAAGAACAAGGCTAAAATGTTGTAGGGTCTCCAGGTGGTCCCAGACACCAGACATGCCTAAAGGATGGTGTTTCTGTTTAAGCTTGAAACAAGTAAACACATAAACAAAATCAATTATATTTAGACCAATTTGTGATCTTAAAAATGAAGAATTATGCTTTCACAATTAGGTGCTTTCGAGCCAAATTTAACGAGGCATAAATCAGAAGAAAACAGCGCTTTGCTTCTTGCACAGGACTTTTCTTGGAGCTGGAGAGCCTGAGGGCTGGAGGGCTTCAGAGTGGCTTAACACCATTTTATACCTCTATCCTCACACACACACAAAGGCCAGCTCTTACACATGTACCCCTCTACTGCCCCCTCTAGTAACCACAACATGCAATCTTGTCTGGAAATTTCTCTCTGACAAAAAGAAAGCTTTTCCACCCCATTTATTCCATACTGGAAAGCAGTAACAGAAAATCATTCATTTAGTGCGTGATTATATATCAAGGGCAAGTGGCAACTTGCTTTAGAGAAGGTGAGGTGTCATGCTAACACATTATATTCTAATATTAATAATTTGATTTAATATTTAATATTGTTTTTTGGTGTTTAGATAAGAGTCCAGCAAGCTTTCTCAATCATCTCCCACACTTCATTTTCTGGAATATTGTGTGCCCTGTCCCTCACAGCACTTATTCACACATTAGGAAAATATTGACATGGTGTTGTTATCCTATTTGTGCAAAGGTCTCATCTGCTGCTGACATGTCTGTTTCTTTAATCAGCCGTAAGAGTGCCGATGTGTCACACAATCGCTGACAGACATTTATGAGCTCGACCCGGTAGCTCTTCAGTATGCACAGCTCCCATTGACTGAAGTGGGAGTTTTATGTATTTAAGGGCAGTAGGATTGGAGCAGTTCCAGAAAATGATCCCTGCCTGCATTTGTGAGGACAAAGTGAAAACTCTTGACTTTCAAACAGATCTTCACTGGGACTCTCTTCACTATGTTTTTCATCCTTTTTTGGCTTTATGTAGCCAAAGATTATCCTAATTGAGAAAGGGCTAGACTTTATTTTTCATTCAGGGTGTGAGAAAAACTTTTTCTTTTTTTTTTTTTCAGTGTACTATACAGTGGTTCCTGGGAACTCAGCCTCTCCCACATTTCCAGGATCAGTCCCTAGTGATGTCATTTCAGGAAATCTCAAGATAAGAAAAACTGGCTTTCTGCCAGAAAAATGAGAAGCATAGATTTTGTTGCTTAGACCAAAAATATTAGGCCCACCCTCCAGAGCTTCCTGATCAGTTAAAGATGTGCCTCTTCAAAACACTTTTATCCCAGAGTAGCATTAATGTTTCCCCCTTTTTTACTGCTCTGCTTTTGTCATTAACAAAACCTGGCATATATTTGCTTTCTGAAAGAGATTTTTTTCCTTTACTTAAAAAAGTGTAAAAATCTGCCCGTTATCCCTCACTCACACAGAGCTGCAGCCCAGGCAGCCAAGCAGTTGTAATCCAGCCAGTAACTCACTGAGCTCCTGGGCAGACAGGTCAGACAAAGCTCTCTCTGTGAGCTGCGCTGGTGTCCTTCCTGAAGCAAGGCTTGTGGGAGAAAGCCACAAAACCAGGAGTATCGAGCTGTTACACACCTCAGCTGCTTCCCCTCCTTTTGCAAAAGAGATTGTTGTTATACTGGACACTGAAGAGGACAGTAGTGGTTGTTTGCTGCGCTCCCAGTGACTCTTACAGCTATTGAGAGTTTTCAGAAATTTGTATGAGAATGAAATCTCACCGATTTAATTCTATTCTCGTTTTGCTACCTCATGATAAATTCATGAACCGTGCCACAAGACAGACAAATTACATGTTGTTTGTGTTAAAATTGCAGTGCTATTCCTCCCACCTTAGGCAATAAATTGAGGTGCTGAAGTTAAAAGCCTCATTTTCCACTTCTTATCTGAGCAATGGATTCAGGTAGACATCTCTGGGGGGAAATCCTTGGATTTTCGGGTGAGCTGAACTGGGTAATAGGAAAACCTCTCTCTTTTCCCTAACAAAGACAGTATCTCCTCCTAACTTATTTTTGGTGAGAGACTGAATACTTTAAGCTCTTCTCTCACATCCAGACCAGGTTCAGAAGTTTTGCAAGACTGAAGCAAACTAAGGGAGGAAACAGGGCAGATAACAATGAAGGAGTGTCAAATAACAGTCTTGCATATACCATTTCAAACAAGGATTTTCTGGAGGCTGTATTTTATTTTTATGGGGTGTGTGTGTAATATAGGCTTTGTTTAGCTTTTAAACTGCCAGTGAAAGAACAGGGAGCAACTTAAAATACACGTTCACTTGGGCTCAACTCACCTTCAGCACTCTTTTGGTGCTTTGTTACTACATTTTAAGAAGAAAAACTACCATAAGAATGATTTCAGGGCATAAAGCTTTGATTTGGAAGTGAAATTTCTCAAGGCTTCAGAATATGTGAAGTGAAAAATGTTCTTCTGCCTGTTGTGAAGGCGAGGAAAGAGAGCAGGTCAAATTTAAACCTCAGTTCTCTTCCCGTCCTGGCATAGTCAGGTATCTGCATTTTCATTTAGCCTTGTGCATGTCTATTCAGCTTCCCTCTTCTCTCCTGGGTATGGAAGGAATGGAAGGTTTGAGGGGGGAGAGGAATTTATTTCATTAATGAATGGAGAGGTTTTAATTTATTTTTCTGAAGTATCACAAAATTAGAAAATGAATGGAAGGAACAGTCATGACATCTTGTCATTCCTACTCTGCCTTTCCTCCAGCTCCCATAGGCTGTACTGATGTGCAGCTATCTGCAGATCTGAAAGGTATGAATCATCTCACACATTGCCGAGGTGAAACCTGGCAACTATTTAACTCCACCGCTGCAACACTATGGAACATTTTAAGACAGGAAATTAAGAATACCTGAGCCAACTAAAGCCACAGGGGGAAGTTTAGATGGACAGAATTTAATTACCCATTTTGGAATTTGGCCAGGACACCAAAACTTACACCTCAACCCTCCTGTAAAGTGCCATCAGATCTTTAATACTAACAAGTGGTCAAAACATCGGCTTTAGGATCTACTCCAAATGAGAACAGTGCTAAAAGTCACCTAAGACCTGTTAAGGTATTCATTTCCTACTGACTGACAGGAAGGGTACAACATACTGATTCACATACAAACAAGCTAGAGCACAGTTAGCAAAATATCTTTCCTAGCAGCACTAGAGGCTTTTCTTCCATAGACATAGCTTAATGTTTTTGGGAGGATTTTCTGTATTTTCAGAAATGCATCAAGTAAAAAAAAGACCCAACATATTTCATTATCTTGCCAGTCAAAATATCCTTGTGCTCCCCTTGCATAGCCCCCAAATATACTTCAGTGCTCAGCCTCTTGTTTATTGCCATTTGTAGCATGGAAAAGAGACATGCCATAGTGAATAGCATTCACTAAAGTGTGTTGACTTTAAAGGGAGGATTAAAGCCTGGAAGTCTACACTTTTTCAGTTCTCATATTATTTTTCTTAAGCAAGCTGTATACTATTTAATGTTTATTTGTGGTGATGATGAAAAATTCTTTCTGTGGGTTATCTTTTCTAGAAGAGTAGGATTTCTACAAATCACCATTCTTGAAATTCCTTAGGCTGAGGAATTATGTCAGCCCTGAAAAGCATGAATTCATTATTCTCATCGTGTTACTCTGTTGACATAATTCCCTAACAGACTGGGACATGAGGTGTCCCATTTTGATACTTCAACCTACGGCCACTGCTTTTGCCTTCTCTAAATAGTAAACACTTCTGTGTCTGTGCTCCTGTTTTAAAAAATCCTTTGAGCAGAATATCTATATAAAAAAGAAAATCTGGGTTAGCTGTGGTCCACCAGCAATTTATCAAGTAGTATTAGTTATGTCTGTGGGATATTTTTCATTATCTGAGGATTATTAATAGAGTCTCTATACATAGTGAATATTCCTTGACTAATAATTGAGATAATATCGATATGAAGCCTAGTTTCATTAACACCTTAGTAAAGAGACTATGATGTGAAGGTGCTTTTCCCCCCTCCAATTTGTAATCAAAAGTTACTTAATAGTAAAATCAGTCTTTACTTATAACTGAGGTTGTGGACTTTGGGAGTTGGCAGAGCCAGCTGCTGGGCTGCTGGGAGCCAGACTCTTTTTGATCTTCATATTGAATGGTTTCCTTTGATCACCTAGACAATAGATCATAAAAGAACAGAGCTTTTACCCATATCTCCCTAAATTTGCAGGTAAATAATGAGATGGTCTGAACTGAGGCTGGAGTGTAAGATTTTTAACAAACAATTCTCCCCTTTGAAGTAGACTTAGTAAAATTAGCATATAAATGAGCAATGCTGCTACATAAGGACATGTGGCTGAAGAAAAGGGATAATTGGACTGAGGGGGTTAGTTTCTAAATGAGGTCTTTTGCTGAATGACCGGCAGTTAAACTACAGGTGTGTTCATTTTGTGAGTTGAAGATGAGAATTGAACAATGGGCTTTACTTAAGTTGGGGACCGTGGCCGGCGTGGGAGAGGACTGGAGCTTTGTAGCTGGCCTGGAAAGTGCAAAGCTAGGTGTGAGGCAGGGCAGATATAGACCATACCTCTGTGGGAAGAGGCATTCTAATCGGTGCTGTGAAGTCAGGCTGTGGTCCATTACACTGGCATTCTCCTCTGTCATCTCCAAGTATGCAATGCTATGTGATATGATCCTCCATAAATATCCTCAGAGCTCCCTTTGCTGTGCCTGTGAGGAAGGACCATTATGCTGAAATATCTGTACCAGTGGCTGCTGACAGGAGCTGCATAAGCTGAACTCACCTAACTCAAAAAGCCAGAACAAGGATTTAGTGTGGTAGCAGCAAGTTAACATTGGGATTTTTGAGCCTCACAGCTTTTCATTTCACCAAAATCAGTGGAATTGCCTACCCCAGTGGGAAACTGCCACCTTGTTACAGGCTGCCTTGGACTGTCTCCTCTCTGCATGGCTGGGACAGCCTCCCTGGCACCAAAATGACCTTTTCCTTCCATAGCAGGGACACATGCCTGGAGCTCTCTCAGTAGTGCTGCTTCCTAATATACTAACTGAAAAGAAAGTTAAATTAAGTACAAGGGGTTTGAGTCAGCTTTCAACAAAAGTTTCTCAGTGTGCTTGAAAGAATCACGCTCAGTCCTCTTGCTCCTTTAATCAATTTAATAAAAATCAAACTTGAGACTGACAGGGGACAGTACATGGAAGAGACCATGATCCCAGTGGCACCTGAATAGCAAGCAGGATAGTTCATTCTGTGTGGTACAAAAACCAAGCCCAAATTCCCCCTGTGACTGGCTTTGAGGAAAGATATGGGCTAAGTTTCTGTGGAGACCACGAGTATATTCTGGAGCTACTCACTGGCTGTCCTCTGGCCCAGATGCTCCTGAGATCACCTTTGCCCTTCGACAGGAGATGGGATCAGCCCCTCTTCAGTGGATCAGCCCTCTTGTGACATGGAAGGCTGAATCCAGTTCTTTTAAATTTTAAGTGAGTGTTAAGGGCAGCATTTTTTCAGAGATATAAATGACATTTCAGTCTCTTGTGAATGTATCCTGAAAAAAGAGTTTCTGTACATCAGATTTTCCCTCATCATAATACTCCTTTCCTGCCCTTGGAGACCTGTGAGGACGGGACTTTGTCCTACTAGTGAGTGCAGCATCCTTCTGAAATCTTTGACTTGCAGCTGGAACTCTGTCAGAAGCTTTTTCAGGAGGTGAAGGTGACCACAGGGGGCTGCAGCAGCCAGCTGTGCTGGGAAGAGCCAGGTACCTGCTCTAACATGGATGACTGAACAAAGAAGGGGCTTTGGGGACGTTTTTTTGGAGGTGCTTGAACTTGAGGAGGTCTGGGTGGATTTCGACAAGGAGAGTTTAGTGTAGAGCTCTAGAAAGATAGGTGTGGGATGGCAGTGGCTGGGAGCTCTCCAGCTGGGACCTGGGCATGTTCCTGAAGCAGATCAAGGGATGAGGAAGGTTGTAGTGGATGGGTGTAGAAACAGGAGCTTTGTCACAGGAGAGGCGGGGCAAGGGCTGGGGCGGGAGGGCAATGGGCAACAAAGGAAATGGATTTATTGAACACCTCTGACTTAGATGTTGTGTTTGGGGCAATCCTCTGTCCCGTTTTTCTCCTCCCTGCCTGGGTTGTTCTTTGTTTGTCTTTTTTGTTTTTGTTTGTTTTTTTGTTTGTTTGCTTGTTTGTTTGGGTTTTGTTTTGGTTTGGTTTGGTTTTGCTTCTGGCAACAGGAGTAGTCTGGCCCAACTAAACAGAGCTGATTTGTTCCAGAAAAATTGATATGAACTTTTCCTGCTCTTCTGAAATCTTTCTGTCCTCGCCTCTTATATTTATTAGTGTTAGTTCAAAGTGATTCAGCAAAAGTTGACCTGAATTCTCAAACTAGTTTTTTTCTGGCAAATAAACTCTTCACTAAAAACATATGTGCCCATCACTACACTAAATGCATGCAATCTATTTACTTGCTGTTTGGCTGATGGCTGGCCCCTTCCCAGCAGCACAGAGGAGATGGAAGGCATTAAGAAAAGCCCTGAATATTGCTGGCTGAATAGTCTGCAAAAAAAGGATAGGGATGATAGGAATGAAATCCTATCACTGTTAAGAGGCACTTGGAAGATTTTGCTAAAATTTCTATTAAAAAAAAAAAATCAAATGGAAATCACACAAATAAAAACCATGCACAGCACTTTGAAACCAAACTAGTGTGGCACCATAAATACGTGGGAATTAAAAAAAAATAAATAAAAAAAGGACTATAATTGTAGGCAATGCACTTTAGTGGCTCAGCTCAGTATGGCATAGCCTCAAAAATGCATTTCAGAACTGATCTCTTCATCACATTGGGGAAAGGGGCTGACAGAGCTGCAAGCACAGAGGCACAGCATCTGCTAAGACTTTACTGCCTGGCCACTGTTCTAGCACACTTGCCATCACTGCTAAGCCTGTGACACGGTGGGGCTGAAGCCAGCCTTGGACTGATGGGTCACTCTGAAAACTGCAGGTAGAAAGACCGGGTAACAGGATCACCTTTGTGAGAGCAGAAAGGTGGCAGAGAAGCTGAATGTGGAACTGGTGTTCAGCAGCCCTGTTGGTAGAAGATGTAGGGGCTCTTGATGAAGTTAGGGGGTCAGTTCAAAATCTTTTCAATTGTAAAACAGAGGGTGAGGAGGCAGAGTCTCTTCAAAAAGGAACTGAACAATTGTCCTGGTTTTGACTGAGAAAGAGTTAACTTTCTTCAGCTGGTACAGTGCTGTGGCTTGGATTTTGTGTGAGAATAATGTTGACAACACACTGATGTTTTGGCTGTTGCTCAGTGGTACTTACTCTAAATCAAGGACTTTTCAGTGTCTCATGCTCTGCCAGTGAGCAGGTGCACAAGAAGCCACGAGGGAGCATAGCCAGGAGAGCTGACCCGAACTGGCCAAAGGACTGTTCCATTCCATAGAATGTTCAGTATATAAACTGAGGGGAGCTGGCTGGGATGGGCCAACTGCTGCTCAGGGTTGGACTGGGTATCAGTCAGTGGGTGGTGAGAAATTGTTGTGTGCCTCACCTGTTTCTCTTGAGTTTTATTCCTCTCCCTCTCTCATTTTCATTACAATTATTATTTTTGTTATTATTATCACTAGTATAATTATATTTTACCTTGTTTTAATTATTAAACTGTTCTTATCTCAACTCATGAGTTTTACTTTTTTTCCCCTGATTCTCCTCCCCATCCCACCAGAGAGGGGATGGGTGTTTGGGGGAGTGTTTAGTGTGACCAAGGAGCTATGTGGTATTTAGTTGCCAGCTGGGGTTAAACCACAACAACTGTGCAATGCCAATAGTTTGATTGGAGACACCAGCAAGAATTGTATAAGGGTCTCCTTATTGGCTAATGCAGTAGCATTACTAAAAGGGTATATATCCTCTAAATGCATTCCCCAGCAAAAAGGGCAGGCTGCTGGCTCCAGCAGGTAACAGTGCAGAAGGGGGATTTTCCATTGAGGGTGTTGTGAGGTGTTTTATTCAGGTTTAAAGCAGGTGACACCTGCTCTTGGGGCTTCCATAGAACTGAAAATGCATATCTCAAAGGTTGATGAAGAGTGGAACAGAAAAAGACCTTTTTTTTTCCATATGGGGGATCCTTTTGGTGGCATAGGGAAGGAGATATTTCACTAGGAAATAGGAATAGTCATCAAGGAAAGATGTAGAAAACAGAAAAATTACAGGATGAAATAGGCTCAGTAGCAAAACAACTGGGGGGTTGAAAAATTACCAGAAAAGCGATATTCTCAAGAGTGCAAGCAATAGCACAAGCTCCACTGAAAATGAGGTTAGTTTTGGAAATTAACATCACATCTGTCTAGTTCCAATAATCCTTGTCCATTTTAAAATGGAGCTCATGCCACAAGATATCTGCTATAAATAATCAAATACATTATAACCTGGACATATCCTCTACATCAAATAATCCTGCCATAAAAACTGAGAATAAAGGAATTTTCTGGATAACTAGCACTTAAGAAATTGTTCCCCGGTGGGTTATTTGCAGCCTATTCTCTACTTCAGTAGGAGTGTATGTTGAATAACTCACAGCTGTGGAAATACCTGCACAATGGAATTTAATACTGCTAATAAAGGGATCCAAATTGGTACAGCTTCACTCAAGACACACTAATATCAAGATATACAAGTGTCTTGGGTCGTGTAAAAGGCTGAGTGGCTTCAGTGCAGAACTGTGGATGCTCATGTGGAGGGGTGGTACCCACTGCTGAAGGATGGGATGGTGCAGTGAGTGAACAAGGCAGCCCCGTGCTGTCCTGGAGCCTCATCGAGGCACTGCTGGTTTCCTGTGAGGGACCATGAATGTGCCATGAGGCCAGATCAGCTCTGAAGCCTTTTGTCTTTGTACAGGAAGTGGGATTGTCATCATAGTCCTTTTGAGGGAATTATAGGAAACTGTGTTTTTTGGGAACTGCTGCACTGTATACACAGAGAGTGCCATAAAGCCACGCATGTACACAGTGGCCACATTCCAGTCAGGGTTAATCCATTCTGGTCACATTTAAGGGACCAGCTGCCAAAAGAACATCCCAAGATGAGCCCTTGCAACTGGAAAGCCAGAGCTGACAACTCTGTATGCCTCTTTTAATTTTTCTTTTTTTTTTTTTTTTTTTGACTCTCCTGGATTAGTCTATTTTCAAATATTGAAGGGAATTGGGGAAGGGAGGAGAGGAGAAAGATGGAATAACTGATGTTTTGGATGATCTACATCATTCATATGTCCTTCAACTATCTCTCTGCAACATTTACAAGCATATTTCTGTAGAGAGCTGGGCAGGACACAACCTGTGTAATTCACTCTGCAGCATCATGGGTTAGTCAAAAGCCTTGAGAAGGGAACCTCATCAGCCCACCCCTGGCTAGATCAGAGCTGCTTGTATTTGATATTTGACTTCCAGCTCAAGAAATTTTTAACTGTTTGTTTTAAACTTAAACCAAATTTGTAGTACTTGTAGTTTCATGCAAATCACATCTGGAAAGAAAATTATCAAAGTACAAGTTAAAATTTCAATACCTAGAAGAAACCAAAAGAATAAAAGGCATTCAAACCAAACAAAAAACTTTTGGTTGAATAAAAAAAAATAAAGAATTATGATTTTGAGGAAGCATTACTTCTGTACATATATTCTGGCTGTTTCACAGCAGCCTGCAGTTGTATATGCAGATATTTTGCAGTGATAGTCAAATGGCCACAAACCTTCCCTCAAGAAAGGCCCTGATCTGGAGGAGATTGCAGGGTACTCGGATGGAGGGTGAAGTATTGGTAAGGGTATAACAGTCTCAGAAAAGCTATGACTGCAGCCAGGGTTTTAATGTGACAAAATGACTCCCCTGGTTTCAAGGTAGAGACGTCCCTGTGTTTTCTTTCTTCTACCTTAAAGGATATATCAAATTAATCTGCCTGTTAATCAGCTAAAGGAGATTGTTGCAATTAAAAA
The DNA here is from genome assembly GCF_036250125.1 of Pseudopipra pipra. Classification (NCBI taxonomy): domain Eukaryota; kingdom Metazoa; phylum Chordata; class Aves; order Passeriformes; family Pipridae; genus Pseudopipra; species Pseudopipra pipra. Next base: position 60,388,630 of record NC_087552.1, on the reverse strand, counting down.
ACAAGAACAGTTTCTGGCACTAACCTGCATGGTCACAGGTGATTAAACAATAAAACAAATTAATAAAATTAATAAAATATAAAATAAGATCAATTTTCCATTTTCCCTTTTGAGTCTTGACCTTGCAGCTACATGTCTGCTCTGGTATGGGGAAGTGCCTGCATGAGGCTCATCTCTAGAAGTTTGCTTTCATTACTGATTGCAGTTTTCTTAACCAATACATTGAGTTTTCTTGGAAACTGCTGTCTTGTAGATTGCCGCTTTCAGAAGCATCAGACTGTTCGAAGGCAATTAGTATACGGACCATCCTTCCTTTCCCAACAGTTCCCCTCCCTGCTTGAGAACTGGCCATGTCATGGGTCTCACAGCAAAATCATAGGACTTGACAACTCTCTTTCCATTTTAAAAGCCCATATCCCACTATTACATGGTCTTGAGCTCAAAAATGTTGCCTCCCTGCAGAGTGCCACTGTTCAGTTCCTCATTATAAACTGGCCATTAGTATTTTTTCTTCCCTCTCAGGAATGTAGCTGGCATCTACAGAAAAGCCAAATCCTGCTGCGTGAAATTTGTGAGTTAGGCCCTTCTCAAGGAAATTCTGACTTAAAAAAAGGGACTATATTTAAAAATAATACATTTTCTGGGAGAAAAAAGGCTGATATAGGCTATATTTTTTGAGCTCTTAGGCTGAAACAGCAGCAAAACTTGGAAGTTTGCTAAACAAAGTCAACTTGAAAGTCCTTGTCCCTGTTGACACAAAGGCCAGCAGCAGAGATAGCTGTGGTATGTAAAAATGAAATGGCATTACTCCTACACAGCTCAGAAACCACAATAAAGGTTCTTGATTGCTGTCCAGAGTCCTTAGCAATATGCCCAGCTCCTGGAGCACTTCCCACCTGATTCACACTGGAGGAGCTGGTGGTCTAAGCACAGATACAGACATAGAGCTGCTGACAAACACGAATGAAAAGATAGCTGTCTCAGTTGTTCACCCTTTGTTATCACCCTTTGGAACATGAGTTTAACCTGAAGGGGAGATTTCAAAGAAAACAGCTGAAAATTTCTTTTCAGACTGGAGTTTGCAGTTAAAGACAGGCACAAGCCCCAGTATCGATCACAGTTCCTAAATTTCACACCTTCTGTCTGCTGAATTTGAGCTCTCTTGGCAAGCTGGGAGCAACCCACCTTGGTTTTGATGGGTTTGTCTGTGTGGAGCACACACAGGTCCTGCATTCTGTATTACACATGGCCAGAAGATGGAAAGTTAAAAACTTTGTGCAAAATGACAAATTTTCATAAGATATCAAAGATTGATGGAAGAAAATAGAATGGAAAACCCCCCCAGCATCTGAAAGCACCAAACACCATTTCTTAAAAGCTTTTTCAGTACTCAGACCCCCCAAGAGACCACTCAGGGAGGATAAAACTTCATGTGATGAAATTAGAGTTGCAGTTGAATGTGATAAGATGTGTTAAATGCCTGCTTCATATCAAACATTTGCTAAAATGTCTCCTAATGCACATACAAAAGAGATTCTAACCTTATATATTACAGCTGTTCAATATGAAATTATACGCAGAATCTCTGATGAATTTGGAGTTGTTGAGACAGAGCTATTAATTAAACTGGGCTGATATACAACTTGAGGATCTCCACAGACCAGGCAGAATTTCTTTTAGCATGGTATAAAGTACACAGTCTGAGAAATGCTCTGCAGGTCACCTTCCAACTGGTAAGATATTGGACACCTGAGAAGTGTTTCTGTCACAGGGCACTGTACAAAGTAAAAAAAAAAAAAAAAAAAATTGGACTCCAGCTATGAGCACTGACCTAAAGGATCATGAATTTGGGTGTCCAGCAGGCATGGAGGCACACTGTGTGGGCATTTATCTGCTTCAGCTGAAACACGTTCCCTTGCTAATGTGCGATAACCTGAATTATCAGGGATGGATTTAGTATCTTATCAAAACTAAAGCTTACCAGTCTCATCCTGCTTCCTATAAAATTGATGGAAACACAGTTGGGAATTTCTTGGGGAGCTGGAGTGCTTGTGCTCTGTTGTGGTTGGATGCTTTTTATAACATTTTTGATTCTGTATGCACGAGTGTATTATTTTCTGATGTCATCTTTAGAGCATAATGGTGTTTTAAAATGTGCTTATGAATTAAGACTTCCCATAGACCCTTTAAAATTATTTCTTGATGTGAGGGATAGTTCTTTTATTTTTCAAGTGATTCACAGGGTCATGGAAGAAATGCTTTTACGGTTAAATTGCTCCATCACTGTTCCCAATAAAGCCTCTCCCTTTGAAAGAACTGATACTAGTTGCTGTCAAAATAACATGGTAAATTAGAACAGATTTTAATACTCTGAACATTGAGTGGAAATTCATATTTTCTCATGAAATGTACCAACATGGTCCATAAATTTAGAGACTTCCATAAGTGACTTTCTATCTAAAGGTACCATCTGCCATTCTGAAATGCTAGGGTACCACCAGGCTTCCTAATAGAACATAATGGTATGTTGGAATAACAGCAGTTCTATGGGATGTTAAATATTCAGTAGCTTCTCTTACATAGTAGAAGATTCAGGCCTTAGCCTTGTATAAAAATATGCTGTCAAAAAGCTAGAAAAAACATACAAATCATCCAGTCCTACACAATAAAACCAGCTGCTGGGGTTACGTGTGCCCCAGGGCAGCTTTAATTTGGACATGCAATATATCACCATAGGGCTACTTGATCAGAGTTGCAGTCTCAGGAAATATTTTCAGGACTATTCAATTTCCATTAGCAGTTTCTCCAGGATATGTTAGACACAAACTGGGTTTCCTTCAGTATCAATCATTCGTGTTTTCTCTTTCATCCTGTCTTTGCTAAAATGGGATTTTCATGGAGGCTGTGAAATTGCAAAATTTAGTCTGTTCTATCATTTAGACTCCGTTAATGGTGTTTTGCAGCAACAGCTGGGTAAGGAGCCTCTCTCCACCCTGGTGCTAGAGAACACCCAATGATGTTCAGTATTTTCCTTTCCCTTTGGTAGTTTCCTCCCCCTCTGGCCCCTATGTGTTTCAGCACACTTTCAGACAGATCATCCTTGGTAGCTCTCTGGTACGGGGCACTTCTTGCTTTGTCCCCCAAGGATCCAAGTTGGTTACACTTTGCAAATGTGTGATAGCAGTACCTTCCCCAGGACCAAGGTTAAAAATGAGTCACAACTTTCACAGAAGCCTGTGATGCTGCAAGCATGCAAATACTAGTTATACCTCCCAAGGTCCCTTCCAAACCGAATTATCCTACTACATTATTACATTCATACATATCAATGAATAGATGATGAAACCTGAGGACACCTTTCTGAAAAGACTACAAAGCTGCAAATACTGCTTATTTTTGCTTGTTGTGGAAAGAGAAAAAGAAGGACATTGAAGAACTGAAATATTCTCACGAGGGGCAGCCAGTGAGACCAGCTGATGACTCATGTGAGTTGGAAGTTCCCTGAGAAGGGGACTTTGCTGAACAAAGATCCACAAAAAATAATAATCCCCAAACAAAGCAATTCAAAGAACAATCAAAACCCACCAGTGCTTATGACTCTTGCAGGGTTCAAGTCCTTTGTAACAGCAACCAGCTTGGTTATCAGTGTTCATATTCAGTCACTTTACTAATTATGTGATTCTGCTTTTCCAAGTAAACTGGAATTTCCTCCCCCTGATTTGTGAGGGCACTTCTCAGAGCCAGTATTTCCCTCCATTTAGCTAAAACAAACAAGAGCTTTCTCTTTGAAAGTATTTCAACATCATGAGATAAGTTTCCTTCCTCCTTTTAATAGCTGCAGGGCTCCCCAGAGGGAAGTATCAACAACATTATTCCCTTCCAAATTCTAAGAGAGATACAATGTTCTGGTAGGTGTTGAGATTAGATTACAGTAAAATTAATTATTGGTTTCAAGATTTCACTCTTCAGGCTGCAACCTGAGCTCTCACAGACCTGTTACCATACCTGTACCAGGTTACACCTGTGGTGTTTATTCACCTTTCCCACTGCTCTGTGCCAGACATTCATGGCGCACACAGAAGCCACAGTGTCATTTAATTGCAACCACCAACCAAAAGCCACAAAATCCATTAGTTCATGTGATCACTGTACTTTAATCCTATACCTGTTGGGGAGTGTTCCTGAGGACAGGACACGAGCACTTGGGATTAGAAACGGGATCACAGGCTCTTTCTTGATGAGTTTACCATGTCATTTGAAATAGGGTAAGAAAAGCCAATGCAGCAGCTCAGAGAACAAAGGAAGGAGCAGTGAGGAGACTGCATGTCCAGCTGCTGTACGTCTCGACCTGATTCATTGAGCTGGCCCATTTTGGACATTTCTTTTATGAATAAATAAGCGAATAAATAAAATTAGCTAGCTCCATCTGTTATTCACCCTAACCACAACAGGGTGGATTGATAGCTTGTAGACGAGGTTTTTGAGGAGATATGGAGAAAGTGTCCTTCCAGATTAATTCAAGGACAGGACCCCAAGGAGTCTGTTGCCCATTTTTCAAGCAATCCTATGTTTATTTACCGAAACAACAGGAGTAATATGACATCATAAATCTTTTAAAAATTGAAATAGTAGTGCCAGTCTTGAAAGATTAATAATAAGGAACGCCTTTTAGAGTGTGCTCGTGGAAATGTAACATGAATGATTAGTGGTGTTGAACGTTAGAATTACAGTGTATAATTGTAATGTTAGAGCAGTTATATAGGAGCCAGAGATTCCTTAATGGAATACATTGTGAATTTAATTATTTACATGGAAAAATCAGGACTGATATAGTCACTGAATGATAGACCTACAGTTTCCTACATTCTGCAAGTGTCACGAAGGAGATAGATTTAAATTCTACCCTACGACTGATATCCTTTGTGCTCTAGAGCCTGGAGTGTCTTTTAGGCTATCTTCCTGCAAGGCATACCATAGGTGCCAAAATTCATTGAACAAGGATTTTGATTACAGGAGCATGGACCCATGTCAGGGGCTGAGGTTGGTTCCTGGGGCAGAGAGGGAGCTGTCTTGCTAAGAAACAAGTGGCCACACAGGGTGCTTTGCCCTCTATTCCTTCTGCACTGGTCACTTCAAAACTCTTTGGTGGCATCACATCTAGCAAAAGCATGATTACAAAATATCTATATATCTTTGGGATATATAGATTTCCCTAGACTGACTTCAGGGTATATGTACAGCCACTCAAAAAACCCCCCTAGAAGTTCTTCAGCTGTTTTTATAATGTCAGTAATATTAAAAATACAGTTTCAGGCAAGAGCAAAACATCACTCCCGTTCAGAAAAGGCAGGATTGTGTAGACTCGGCATCTCTGTGTCGGCAGCTCTCCCTGTCTTTGCCACTCGCAGGGTGCACCTTGCAGGGCTTCCCAGCTGCCCCGGGACGCAGGCGTGTCCCTCTGTGCCTCCCAGCTCAGCCGAGGGGCTTTCCAGGCTGGGCTGTGCTCAGAGCAGCGGCACCACTCCGGGGGTTTTGCTTGCTCGGTGAACAATGGATATGATAGCAAAGGGAAGAAAGACGGAGAATTTTTAAAATCCTCTCAGCCCCAGTTGAGGGACTCATCATACAGCTATCAGACAGGATTCAGCAGAGTGGAAATCCCTGTTCTGATAAGCCCCAGCCCTGGAAGGCGAGAGATGCAAAGTTCAGGATGGAGGTGTACTGGCTGGATGCCCTGCACTCCCTCACACTTGGCTTTCCCAGCTGTAACCCACCCCTGGTGTTGCACATCGTTATTGTTAAAAAAGATCATCTAACCAAATCGAGCTGTAAATGATTCACACCCAAGTATAGACTTTCCCTTTTGCTGGAAAAAGACAAAAATTCAGTGGAAGTCTATTTTCAAAAATTCCTGGTGTGTGATCCTGTCTTGGTGTGTGATCCTGCACACAGGCATGTATGTTTTGCATGCAAGGAACTGTAAATGCACTGTATAAGAGCACGTTTGTTAACACAGTTTATTGGCACACTTATTGGCAAAGCATACATAAAATACAGTTGTATTATATAACACACTGACTCACTGTGTCTTTACATAATGAGTTGAACATATTAATATGTAAATGAAAAAAATTAGTTTCTTTTATAAAGTTTCACATAAATACACCGGAATTAAAAAAAAAAAGTAAAAGAAAAAATGAGGGCTTTACAAAAATATTATACAAGAAATATACTATGAAAAGAAATAACAACAAAGCCAACTCAGATACAATAATAAAAACACAAAAGTTTTAGATTTATTAAGCTGCCCACAAAGTTAATGGATTACATGGCTTTAAAATATCTGGATCGACAGCAATTTTACAAAGCATAAACTCTCATAGGACTGGGTGTCTTTTTCCACATAAAAATATTTCTCATGTCTTTGATGAAAAAAAGACATTTCTTGTTTCAGTATTTTTATTAAATGATGGATAGAGTATCTACTGGCATCAGCTAAATGTAAATTAAAAATGCTGGATCCTTTATATGATTAACTGATGGAAGAAAAGTTAAAGAAAGAACAAAAGTTACTTTAAATTACTTTTCCTTAAAAGCTGATCTTTTTCTGAAACAAGAAATTTCAGGTGCAAGTTGAAAAGCAGAAAATATATTACAATTGTAAAAAGTTTTACATAGTTACGTTAATGAGATCCTGAGCACTGATGACTTTAAAATATGGCCATTGTTTGATGAGGAAAAAAACAACCTCTTCCAATAAAATGCACTGTCAGAAATTTTTCATGAGATGCTGTATCTTTTCCAATTATTTTGATCGAGGTCAGTGCCAGTATCATGTTGTATGAGAATGCTTCCAAGGTATGTATATGGAAGCTTATACAAGAGTTTTCCCTAATGAAAGAAAATTGGATAGCTTTAGTTTAGAAATAGATACTTTATAATTTGAAAGGTGTTTCTTTTAAATTTTATTTTGAAGAATGCTGTGAAACAGTAATTAATAACCCACTGACATACATTGCAGTGGGCACGGCTGCAGGTTAACCTATTGGGAAGCTTGTGGTGTGGGGTTTTCAGATTTTGTCTCCTGGTTAGCAGGAGGTTTGCTGTTCCATGGGCTGTTATTTCCCAGTGCAGGTGAATTGTTGAAATCTTCTTCATCATCCATGCCATTTGCTGCATCATACTGTGTATTCTCTAATCTAGTGATAAGCCTTTCGTCTTCATCCCCAAATTCGCCTCCCATCAGAGTTGGTTCTCCTACCACCATCACATCCTGTGAACAGCACCCAATATTTGTTATATGGAAACCTTGAGAGAGAAAAAATCAACTTAAAAAAATTATGTTAGAGAATTTGCATCGCTTAACTTTGTGATATTTGAACAACAGAGTTAAAAGTTCCCGCATAGTAGGAAGCAGGAGACAGGCTTACACTTTATTTCTAATTAAATGAAAAGCTATAACACATCTCTCTAGCTGCATGCTCACGGCTCTGGATCTCAGAACCCCCAGAACTGAAAAGCAGGTAGACTGAAAAATGTGCCTGCTTTTAAGCAAATAAACAGGCTATGAAACTGCTTTTAAACTCCTCCTTGAAATATTTAACCTTTATCCAGTAATTTTTTCCTGAGCCATTTTCTTTGGAAAGGCACCAGGGTGCATCTCAGTTGGAACTTTGAGATATGTGTATTTTAGAAGTAGTTTAAAAGTAACTGCATTTCTTATCCTCAGACTTCTCAAACATGGAGCACAACACTAATAAAGATGGTAACTCTCTAATCCATAGCCAGCCAAGCCCTTTTATGCATCTAATATACTTGACATTCTGCTACTTAATTATGGTAATTAATTTAGGTAAAGTTTTCGATAAAAACAATGTTCACACTGATTTGACAATTTGCATAGCTAATTAAGTCATTAGCAAAAACCTGCTGATTGCCAACAAGCCCTGAATTTACCATCTGTTATTTCATGGTGCCTGTCACCTAACTCCATGTAGGCAACCCTGCCGCCAATCTGTGCAGTAAGAGGACCAATCTGTCCAGCTGGTACCGTAAAAGCAAGATGAAGAGTGCTAATTATAATTACACTGATGAAGCTAGTAGTCATCAGAAACTAAAGCATGCAAGAAAGACAGAATTCATCTAATCACTGCTTTAAGTACAAATTGTCCTTCCATGAAAACAAGTAAACCGCCTACTGTACTCCAGTGCATCACAGATTTGCTGCAAAAAACCTAAGCAGCATGGGATAGAAAGGTGCAAACTTGAGATTGGAAAGCAAAGGTGCAAAGCCAGAGAGCTCTCTTGTTCCCTCTGTTCAACAGAGAATCAGGCTGCTGTGCTAACTGCTAAAGAAATATGTGGGATGCATCTTTTCATGCAGCTCAGGTGTCAGGGCATCAGCTAGTGCTTGGTAAAAGTGCAGTAATTCCAGATGTCTAGCTTCATTCCTGCTGATTTAACAAGCTCTTCCAAGAATCCTAGCAAACAACAGATTCATATTTTAAAGGATCTGGTTCTCCTTTTGAATGTAAAAGCATTTGTAAAAAGCAAACAGAAGACACGTTTGCGTTTAATAAGTTTTCTTTTTAATCAGATGTGTACTTCCTTCACCACAAAACAACACAAATTATTGCCTTTAAGTGTTTATATTATTTTTTGATATCCCTCAACAAAGGCTGGCATGATACAGAAGAATTTTTGTATCACATTTTCAGCCTATGCTACGTAAAATATTTTTGAGTATATGGAAACTGTTACATGATTTCTTTTTCACTTTGTCTATATTTTGTTACTCCATATATCCATAAAATATTTGGTTAAATAAAACTCACACACAACTTTAAGACATAGAAGTTTTAAAGACAAAGGTGTTCATAAGCAAAAGTTTGTTCTAATTTCTTCCATCTCTCTAAACAATAGACAATATATAGTGTGCACTGCTGAACCAGACCTGACCCCATTGTATTGCGAGAGCATTAATGACAAGAGAGACCTGGTAGAGGACAGCAGGTTGGGTTTGAGGTGTGCAGTGTGATATGGCAGGCAAAAAGACCAGAGTGGCTGAAACACAGAATCACAGACCGAGGTGGCAACAGTTCCCTTTACTTCAATGTTCTTGAGTACGGGCCTCAAGTTCTCCCTGCTGCCACACCAGCAAGAGGTCAGTGACTTGGATGAGACTTAGAGAAGCGTATCAAAAATCACTGTGGGGCTAGAACAGCTGGCTGGGGAGGCCACATGAAAGAATTAAATATGTATTACATCCACCAAATGATTGGGAGGGGTAAATATGCTTAACAACTGCAAGTGCTGAAAGGAAGATGATCACTTTAGGCCAATCTGAGGAGATGTAAACTAGGGTACTAAGATGACATTCAGTGAACAAAAATGTAATCCCTACTGCTAAGACAAAATTCCTGTTATTGATAATGGCAAACTGAAGGTTAATGACCCCACTGGAACAGTGCTAACTTTGCTGCTCAGGTCACCTAATGTTGGGCTGGGAAAAATCTCAATCTGTGGTAGGAAACATATGTGCATCAGTGGGGAGATGTTCAATCACCTTGTAACTATTTTCGCCTCTAATTTCTCAGATTCTTTGCAAATATTATTCCTTTAGTACAATGACATCCACTGAGAGGACAGTTTGCATTTCTATTTCTCTCCATGCCATTGAGTCTCTTTCTCTCTCTCTCTGGGAATTAAACTACAATTATGCTGAGGTTAGTGGAGTTTTCCCTCATTCTATTTAAAAGATAGATATCACAGCATTAGTTACAGGACATTTAAAAAAAAATCTTGACAATCTTGCCACTTATAGTTATGTCAGGCAAAAATAGTGTCTCAGGAAGCGCACATGCTGTTTCCTCCCCAGAGAGGATTCTGCTCCTTAGACTGAAAGCTGAAGACCCCACCAAGTGCACCCCATTGAACCTCCACTCACTAGATCCCGTGCAATGACCACCAACCTCTGAGGAGGACTGGAAGTGACTCCTTTTAGAGCCCCTCAATGCTTCTCCTTAAATTGGCCAGTGGGGGTCACTGCTGTTGAATGACACAAGGCTCCATCCCTCCCAGGGTTGAGGCTGCAGCTCTGGAGTGCTCCTAGCTCCTGCTCATGGAGTGAGAAGCAGAATCCAAGAATTAAACCCTAGTCTCTTGCATGGCAGCACACACTGCTATGGCCTAGTTATGGTAGTACATATTTGACTAGATTAGTTTAAAAAAGATTTAGTCTGTAGTCACTCAATCTTATTAATTTACTCTGTGATTAGAAACAATATTTTTGGTCAAGGAATGTCTCATGATAGTAAAATATGGTTGCAGTGAAGCACTATAAATAAAGCAGTGGTTGTTTTACATTATGTGATAGAAATGTATTATTTTATAATATAACCACAAAAGCAGCTTTCATGTATATCATACCTTTCATCCTGAAATTACCCTAGTTGCCATCCAAACTTTAATTGATGCATAACAACTACACACAGAGGTCACTTTGTACACAACTCAAATAAAAGCAATTCTATTTAACAGACTGGTCACTTCTCAGGCTTCATCTTTTTTATACCAAGACTCAAAATTTAGCTCTGCTCTGCTCAGTTATGTAACTAAACTTTTTAACTTGGGATCATCCTATATGTAAACAATGTCTTAGTGAGGTCTGGAGGTAAACTGCTGGGCCATGTAAAATTCCCCATCCCTATGCCTGCCATCTTTGCTACTGTTAATACGCGATCCCACCCAGTGTGTTAAAATGATTAGTTCATAGCTCAGGTGTCTCAGTTCTCAGAAGTAGATGAACAGTGCTCACAAGCCTGAGATAATTAAAAATGCCTAACACTAGCAAATATATTGTTCAAGCACGTCTCATACTCCAGGGACTGAAAGCTGCACTAGTTCTAGCAGCTAACACACCTCTAGTGCTAAGTCAAAAGAAGAAGGGTACCTCCTCCTGCTTTCCTTCTTATGGAATTGTGTTAGTCACGATTATTTTAATAACTGACTTCTTAGCTCCTTACCACAAAAAATTATTAATGATTGAGAGACCCACTGCTGCCCATATCCATCATGTTCACTGCTTCCACTACAAAAACATCAGACTGACGTTGGTGTTGAAATGATCTATAGAAACAGAACTGACATTTTAATTAGGCTTCAGAGTAAACACTTTCTAGCGGAAAATCTTTCGCATTTCATCATAATCCTCCCTGTTAATTTGACATTCTGGTCTTGTTTGGAATATTTTTCCTAAAGTACAAAAACTGGAAACAAATTTATTCTCTCTCATCTCCTTACGATTAAATCTTGGATTCTGAATTGCACAGTTCTGAGACGTGGGATAATTTCCAACACTGATCTCTGGCCTTGGAACTGTAACTGTGGTTCTACAACATCCTTTACAAACCACCTAAACCTACCCCCTGCTTCTGAAACACATGAGATTGTATTGCTCCCTTCCATGTTAGCAGGTTTATTTATGGATTTGGTTTCTGAGGAGCTTACAGAGAACTACAAAGAGAAAGAGAGACTACTAAGGTATGTAACTTGCTTAAAGAGTGCAAGGAGGTTCTAATTAAGACTCTGGATGCAACAAAGAAAGTTTGATTTACTTAGTGTCATGTAGTGATGCTTTATTCTTTCCAATACAAATGATATTTCACTGGATTCCTGGTTACAGTACTACACTCAACAGGATCTTCATTAGTAAATGAAAGCAAAATCCACCTATTAATTTCTGTGGTGATGACTGAGAGCAGCCTGGAGCAATGGTTCTTACAGTTTGTGAGAGTTGTGCATTGCTGTCAAATTTCAAATATATGAATATGGATCAATGTGCCCTGTTTTTATTAAACTTAACAGAAAGTAATATTTATTTGATAATAGCTGTATGGACCCCTTCTGATGGTCTTGCATATACCTGTCATCCACAGATCACAGTGAACAAGTCACTATTCTACAGTATAGGGGCCTGGGTTTGCGAGAAAGTTTTATTTGAAACAGAAGAGAATGAAGAATGCTAAGGAATATGATTTTAGCGAGTAAAGAGGCTTGAAAACTGAGCAAAGACTTGGGAAAACACTGCAGCTAGCTTCAAATATCAGAGGAAATTATTAGTGCTGTGTGATAAGGCAATGGCACACCCAAATTAGATAAATAATTTCTTTGAATCATAGGAAGTCTGACATTAGAAAGGTTTTCTATGAACCTTGAAGGAGGAGTTTGCCCATCTTTGCTCTTTGTTTAGAGAAAAGAGGAAACTGGTAACTCCAGTTTCTGCCCAATGGGCTAATGTTTCTTCCTAAGGTCAGGTGGATTAAGAACATAAACAAACCCAAACCCAGCATCTGCTGAGGCTAAGGCAGTTGAGTGGACTGCAGCTTCTCAATCTCCCTGTTCTGTCAGTTTTCTTTATGCACTAAAACCAGCCAATGCAGTACTGAGCCTGCACCTGTGAGGGTCTGAGAGAAGAAAACTTCTGGAGAGAAAAATGTTTCTGTATTTGTGCTATTGGAGTGACTTTAGTGGGACTTAGTTCTACTTCCAGCACACTACAGTGTGTTGCCCCAGCACCTACAGGATTCAAGTCAAAAGCATCGCTGGATAAGCAATGGGCCAACCTAGGCACGAGTTGTGTGGTGCAGTCATGTAGCACACTGGCTAACTACATTTGTTTTAAGAATGTAGGAAATATGTAGGAAATATGGAGTATGTAGAAAAGATATTAAACATGGGACTTGGGCCGCAAGAGTTATGTTGACAAGAGATACAGAGTCTGCAATCAGTAGGTTGAGAACTAACAAAATCACAGAAATCGATGTTTTTCCCACCATCGTAAGGGAAAATGGGTGCAATAGAGTGCAACTGTCAAAAGGGCAAAACTTTGTATTTTATTTACCACAGTTGAGAAAGTATAAACAATAGTTAGAGACAAAAGGATGGACTAAGACTGAACCTTTTCAAATTACTGGTGAGAGGGAAGATGCATACCCACCCACTGGCAGAGACCCTTAAGATGCTTTTAAAGACAGTGTTATTAAAGATGTATCAGAATGTGTCAGCGCTGTGAAAGTGCTAATCAATTTAAAGCAACACAAAGAGCACAAATGATACTGATTGATCAGGCTTCACCAACCGAGCTTCAGGGTGCAGTGCCAACCTGACCCATGCATGGAAATACAACCACATCATTTCGTTTTCTAGGCTTGGCTCTGTATTGTCGGCACCGTCCCTGCCTGAAGAAATGATCAACAAATAATGCAGGTAGAGGAAATGGCACATCCTCCTCCTCCTCCAACTAGAAGAATGTCTATGTGACAAGTACCATTGCCTCTCATTAATCAAGGTTGGTTCAGCCCAATGTATTTATCTGAAGAGCTGGAAGGGGCTGTGGGGAAAATGACAAAACTCTGTGAAGCTGCTGGTACTTCAGCTGTTTTCTGGACACTATCCTGAACATGACATTTGCCTCCCCAGGCACGAAGACCTCATTAAAAAAACAGAAGTTAATGGTGTGAATGAAGTGTGGATGAGCTGAGTGGTAAATTCACACATTTGCCAGAGTGTACAAAGCATTACTGTAGGAGCAAAAACTGAATAATTACTAATGTCCTAAACCAAGACTACATAGAATAGAAGCTAAGAAAACATTGTCTAACCAGGATTATTTTACTATTAGAGAGAAAACAACACAAAAGTGTAAAAGTGACAGGAAATTTGTAATTAGATGTGATTATGGTGGACAGACTGACTTTGCTGGCTGAGAAGAAATCATTGGAGAAAAAGGGAAAGCTGAACTTCATATTAGTCCAGATTTGATGTGGATATGAGCCCATTGCCAGGGTTCTCTAGAGTGGAAGATGAGAAAAATTGAACTGAAATTAGGTCCGGTTATGTGAGTCATCTGGATAGAAGATGCAGTGATTCCATTCCTCTTCTCTAATAAGGAGGGGGGAAATGCTTTTAACACTGAAAATGAATAATTTCAGTAGGTTTTTCGGTTTTTTATACTGAGTAGGACAGTCCCATTCACAGAAAGCTCTATGGACAAATGAAGCTTTTAATGAGTTGAAAACTGCCAGATTGTATTCAAGGATCTCGTCTTCTATTGCATAAGGGAAACCAAACATTAACTACTAAATGATACACTTTAAGGCACAGTTATGTGAAAGAAACAGAAAGCAAGTTACTGCTACCTGCAGCTAACTTCAGAAAGCAGTGGTATGCCTGTAATAAGGTCCACTTCAAGGAATGTGTAATTTTGAAGAAATGTGGTAACAGCTCTCTATTAAACTGAAAAGCATTGAATAGTTTTGCACAAAAATATCCTACTGCTAAAATTATTTCAAGTTCTGTCTACCCTACAGGGTGGCACAACCATCAATTCCATCTGGTTTGCTATCTTTGCTGTGGGGAAGATAGGAAGAGCTGTTAGTATGTCAAATCAAACAGCTAAGCATTTTCCCCTTTGCAGATGGAAAGGAGAAGTGTCCTAAAAATGGAACCTGATCCTCCATATGAAAGAATTTGGACCATTTTGCTACTCTGGTACAGAAAGAAAAGAATATTGAAAAACATTGACTATGCAACATCCTGAAAGTAAATGAAGGCTAAAAATCCATCCCTCATACCACGATAAACTTCACCAGTGTGTCTCAGATGCTCAACTATCATCTCCATCAGGAAGAGCAGCCTTGACTACTTCATGTGTCAGGAGTAGCCTTTCAGTACCTGAAGTCAGCTTCAATATCAGCGGGAGTGACAGAGGGCTCAATTACACTCAAACATACATGGCTACCACTGAAGCCAACAAAAGTTGTCTCTCCAGGGAGGGGCAGGATGAAGAGTGGCAGGGGGTCAGATTCTGGTCTTACTGAACTGAACTCAGAGCAGAAAGTAGTGAGATGAAGTGATTTTATTGTCTTTTAAACTTGGGAGACAGCAGGGAACTAAATGGTTGCTCAGTTTTGCACTTAATTGCTGTTTTTTTCTTAAATATGTTTGAATATTGATCCAAGGGGGTTTGTGGCATGCTGTCAGTGAGTTAGAGTGGTCCCTGTCACCAGGGGATCAGGCAGCTGGCTTCTGACTGTTTTGTGTTGCCAGAAAAACACAGAGATGCCTATATAAGGGAAAGAATCTGACTCTGGGGATGTGAGCCATGTGAAAATGTTAATATGACAAGGAGGAAATATGAGTTTAATGTACTGAAGCCCCAAGCTTCTGTAAACTACTGGATTGCTGAATCAGTTGCTAAACAAAAAAAAAATCTTCATTTCATTTCACCGGTGTTAGTCTACTCCTCTTTTTTTATCTGGGTATTCAAGTTTCCTAGGAAGTGTCTGCTTTGTGCTAACAAAAGGCCTATATTCTTTGTCAGGTTTCAGAGGAGACCTAGTCCTTTCCTATCTGCTGATCAGAAATCCAATAAAAATCCCTGCATGTTATTCCCAGGGTATGACTTTATGTTTCCTATAATATAAAATTAATTTCACAAGCTTTAAAATGCATAAGCTATCTCCTTATTGACTAAGACACACTTTGTCACAATTTGGGACTGATTAGCCCTATATTGTGAATAAGGCAGTAAATGTGACATTATTAGTGCTGGTACAGTTACTACTCTGGAAATGACTTGGTGTCTCCCTGTACAATTAGGATGTCAACAGTTCCAGCTAGCAGGGTGGATAAGCTGAGAGCCATATTCCAAGGGATCTACCCTCTGCAAGTGGAGTGGTTGGAAAAAGAGATAACCCTTACAGGTAAGTTAATTCATAACCTGTTCCTGTTCAGCATCTGAATCTGGCACCAATTAGAAGTAAGGTACTAAAGTAGAGAGAGCAGCAGATTCTTCAGGTATGACTGTCCTGCACCACAGGGACACATCCTCACTTAGCACTTGGCAGACGGAAGTCTGCAAGGCTCTTGCTATATCTAAAAACATGAGGCCCAATCTAGTCCCACCACCAGTGGAAGGACTCCCTTTGACATCAAGGGGAGCTGGCCCAGGCCTTTAGAAAATCACATCTGATCCTCAGGACACCAGGGTTTGAGGGTCCTTTGTTAAAGCTGCACTGCAGAACAGTTCCTTCACATCTCTTCACTAATTCCCCAGCTTCCACAGCACACTGTGCAAGATTACCTTTTGCTTGTGATAGTTTTGGCTCAAGAATGCACCTTCTTTACAATGTAAAGAAAGAATAAAAGCACCATAAGTGATTCAGGCCTAAAAGGAAAGCGAGACTTACAGGTACCTGACTTGATAGACTCAGGTTTGCAGCAGCTGACTTTTTCTTGCTGTTGGTACTATTTGCATTGTTCCCAGCACTACTGTTGGAAGTGCTGCTGGTTGAGTTTTTCCTTTTTCTCCGTTTGGTTGTTGGTTGTCTTGTGGGTTCTGCTGCAATAAAATGATAAGAAGGAAAGCAAATGGCAGATACTGTAAAGCATGAACTAAAATGATCCATAAGCAGAAGTGCTAGAATATTTTTTCATCTAGTTTTAAATTTTTAAGCTTAATAGTAGTAGTAGTAGATTTAACATACAAACCATAGAATGATTTTTGGGCCTAAATCAATGGAAGCTGCTTTCAATTCTGTGTAATGGATTACCAAAACTTATTGTCCCAGCATTATCTATAAAGACATTTCAAAGCATTTTACCAATGGGAGTATCCTGAGAACTATCATGGTGCTCAAAGGGACTGTGTAACTTGCTGAAAGTCACACAGCAAGCAACAGTGCTAAACAAAAATCCAGGCCTTACTCTGATGTAGGGTACAGCCTCAACTGACCCAGCCAGAGAGGAGGGCTAAGGTAGCTTTCTACCCTACTGTTGTGGCACACGAGCAACTACCATCTGAGCTCCTTGTGCCTCTGATTGTGGCCTTCACCTTTAAATCTGCCACTCCCAAGAGAGCACTGCTGAATGCCATTTCCCTGCAAACCTTCAAAACTCAGGCCAAAACAGGACAATTACACAGCTTTGCTTAAAATGGCAAAGAACAGAGGGGCAATTGTACTTCTCAAAATTTGACCTGAGCACCCGTGCGAATAGTCTTAGATATGCAAACTTTTATAATCTGAAAAAGCGAGAGAATTATTATTTTGAGGTGTAAGAGGAAGGAGATTAGGTTCAGGCCTGTAAATAACTTTATATTAGTCTCAAAGACAATTAATTATGAATTGTAGCTGTAATTTCAGAGTCACAGCAGGAAGCTGGATTACATAAACGATGAATTCTAATGGAGTCAGTAGGCATTTTGCATTCCATCTACACATTTTTTTGTACTAAATTATATCCCAGTCATAGTGAAACCATCTGAATGTGCACATCCATAAATCAGTTGTGTCAGACAAATCATAAAACATCAGAATAATTTTCAGGCTTCCTTTTGGATCAGTGTTAATTGCTTTCCTTTAGAAGTAAATTTTCCTATTGTTTCTCCATTAATTTTACTGTAAAATAAGTGGAATACTGGAAATGAAACATACCTGGTGGGGCCACCATTCTCTGCCATTTTTGAAATAAGCAAGTCTTCAAGCAGTCTCGAGGACTTAGATTGTAAGTTTTATGTCTTGACATCAGTTCCTGCATTGGCTCCAGTATTACACACAACTGGAAGAAAAAATCAGAATAGAACAATTTCATCCAAGCAAAGGCCCAGTTGATCAGTATTTACATTACTGGGAATCTTACTTTTGTTTTTTTTTTTTAACTCTTGCTAACTGAGGATGCCTTGTAAAGTTCAGTTTAATCTGCACTGGAATTGCAGGATAAAACTCTGAACTGGGAAAACTTTTTCTCGCTATTTGCTACCTTAAGTATTTTTAAACTTCAACTCCGGTCTTTCAGGCTACAGAGATTTCAGAAGACTAGAAGATGTTCATGCTTGATTGCTTAATCTGCAAAGAATAATTAATAAATAATAAAATGCCCATAGTGGGTTATCATTCCCATACCGCAAAATGTACACACGGTGTTCTTATGACCTGCTGCATTCCACAGAGAGGACTTCTCATAAACTGTCTTTTATCTTGCAATTGCATGCAAAATAATTCAGATGATTTTGGAGGGTTTTTTGTGTTATGAGGACTATACATTCTCTTCCTATGACATGAATGTCACAGCCGAGAACAAAGAAAAACATTTTATTTTCCTTGTCTGCTTGAATGCTGAATGTATAAGGTGGAGATTTCTGAAAAAAATGGAATTTCAAGCAAGCACCTTTCTTTTTTAAATAGTCTTATGTATTTTCTATCTGTTCACTTAATAATTAAAATCACTGTTCACTGCTTTTTTCCAGCATAAAGAACTCTAAGCTGGTTTCTCTTCTTTCCTGTTTATCACCACAGATCATTTCCAGTCATTTAAGCCTCACACAAAGCCATAGAAGACTACAGAATTGCACACATATAATTGAGAGATTACTCTTGCTTGCAGGATTCTTGGTTTTCGGTCATCCTACATGAGAAAAAAAAATTCCAGGTTGACCTGTAGGTTCCACCTGAAATTTGCAGGGCTGGCACAAGTAAGGAAAAGGTTCCTCACTTACTAACTGAGCACATATGAGAAGGAAGTAGCTGGCACAGAATAAAAATGGACTCTGCATGCCATTTTTAGTCACTTTTCAAAGCAGAATTGCATTTAGAAGCAGGGGCAGGGTTTTTTTTTACCAACACTAAAAGTAAGACAACAAGTTGATCAAGTTATTAGAAGTTAGAATGGCAACCACAAAAAGACATAAATTAAGCCAAGCCTTTTTTTGAGTTATTGACTTAATTTTAGCAAGTTTTGCTGAAGGAGCATCTAGGACTTAGTTCAGCAGGAGATGTTTTACCTTGGTGCTTTTAAAATATGTAAGACAGGAGGCAAATTCTTCTCTCTGTGCTGCAGAGCTGATCAATGCTTGCTCCATTCTCTCCATGTGCACCCCACTCTCATCCATACAAATGGAGATGCAAAGTATGCAGGGAAAATAGCTGAAAGGGAGCTGCCATGAGGACTAAGAGACTAATTCAGCATTTAAATATTACTGTGTATTGGCACTGCCGTTTGATGAGCCTTTCATTAACAGCAGTTAAAAGAGAAATAACATAAAGCAGCAGGGAGAACAAAGAGCTTAAGTATGAGAAATTATTTTTTTCCAGTTGCAGAAATTGAATCTGCAGTTGCCTCATTGACTTTTTTCTTACATAGAATTTTTTACATATTTTTGTAGATAAATACAAGATAATCTCATAGACAGAGAGCTGCTATCAGATCTCTGCTGTCACTTTGGGCTCAGATTTTCCTCTATGTCAATAATCTAACAAAAATTAAGCACATCAGGTCCTAAAATATGTTTATGCTGTGAAAGAGGTGTTGTATTTTGAGATCTTATTCAATTTATTCTGAAACCAGCAGACAATTGCTCAGGTTCTGTGTTTGTATGTGTGTGTATGTGAGAGAGAAAGAGAGAGAGATTCATGATACCATGGACACCATTGTTTTGGTTCTCAAAAGTCTGGCATGGCTGCCTAATTTTTCTCATTATGAGCAAATAGTAACAAGCATGAGAAAGATAGCTGTGATAATTCTGAACAAACTAGTTACCCTGGGTAGAGCACTAGATTCACATAGCTCTACTGCTGCTGGGACTAAAAATATGTAAATATACACGTAGAGTCTTCCAAGATTTCCTTAGGGACACTTTATTCATGAAACACTTACTCCTCCCTATATATTTACTGTTGGCAACAAAGAGAATGTTTCTTCTTTATCATCTTGGCAAAGATATTTTTTATTGTGCTCTGACTGTAATGTGCACTGAGAACTAGGCCGTCCCTGCCACCTGTAGATACCTTCATTGTTAATCCTGTCTATAATCTCTTTCACTTCACACACAAGATTAAATGGGATACAGACCCAAAATGTAGAAATGCCTGACTGACCTCACGGGCATAGAGTCAAAATATGAGCACAGAGGGTCCTACAGTAAGACATGGGACAGTCTCATCTTCTGGATACTTGGAAGTTGTATGGACTTGCATAAATTCCTCTTCTGGTTTGGGGGAATTCACAAACATTTTCTCCCTTTAAAGTCTGCAAATTATAAGGTCAGCTTTGGATGCCTGAGTAATAAGAGAGCCTTGCACTCTATAGTTTTAAATGCACCTAGCTCATGTGAATTTGGCACAAGTGTAAAATGATCTGGATTAACAATTATTGATATTAAATCTCACAGTCTTTTTCAGTGACCTTTGAAACCTACTTGAAATCTAAAGTGACTCAAAACCAAATCCTTGAAAGAGGAAAAGATCGTGCTTCAATTATCTAAAGTCTGAGGAACTTGCCACTGAGCTTGGTTTTTGCAAAAAGCAAGATTAAAAATGCAGGGAGAAGATGCATTTAAGAGCTTGGTTGGCCAAAACCACCTGCCATCTTCAACCACTAGTGAGCAGGGTAAATGGCAGGCTGGGTTAACTGCATCATTTTACAGTGTGACATCTTAAAACAAAGCTAACAAAATGTTTTAAACTCCTACATTCATTGACATATAGAAGAAGCCTGAGGTTTAAACTGCCTGTTCTCTACAGATCACCTTGTCTCACTCTGTGAGATTTCTTCAAAACATCTGTTTTAACATTTTTTTAAGCCTTGGATAATACAAAAACATACAAGACTTTACTGTAGTACTGTATTAATAATATTTGGAACACCAACAAAACCAATCACTTCTACAAGGAATTTCTTCACAGCTTGAAATCAGCCACCCAGGAAAATACCCTAAAGTCTTCAAGAATTTAGTGCAGTGATGATGTTTGATTACGGAAATAATTTCTACATTCCTAGGAATGCAGAAGCTTTAATGGCAATGCTTGACAAGACACAATTAGGTATTTCCAATCTCCACGCTTAGGCAACACTAAGGTGGGACTCATTTGCCCACACATAGGTGTTTAGTGCCAGCTGAAATGTCCTAGGTGATGTGAGATCTGATCCACCAGGTCGCTCTTGCCGTCCCAGAAGGCCTGGATGTTTCAGGCACTAGAACGTGTGGGCAATTGAACAAGGCCCAAAGTTGAAAGAAAATTTATGTTTCTCTTGGCTTTTAAAACATATTTGGAACAATGTGTATCATAATAGATTATATATTTCCCCTCTGCAGTACTAAAATCCACTGAAAGAACTCCACATGATGCTTAGCATCCCAATATTATTAGAATTAGTTTCCAGCCATCTTTTCTTAGTTGAGCTCATTGCTGTGATGTCTGACCATTACTCAGAACCAGTGCCGTTTCACTGCCATAGCTGCAAGTTGGAGACAGCACCAGAGATGGACACAGTGCTTCACAGAGAGAGAAGTCTTTGGCATGAGAAGCCTGTATTTGTGGGTGCCCAGTACACAGGGATGCATGCACACATTTTGTT
Organism: Pseudopipra pipra; assembly: GCF_036250125.1. Lineage (NCBI taxonomy): Eukaryota > Metazoa > Chordata > Aves > Passeriformes > Pipridae > Pseudopipra > Pseudopipra pipra. The sequence goes on along the minus strand of NC_087552.1, from coordinate 60,367,216 downwards.
ACTATATAAAGTGACAGTGATTTTCCTAGAGTTCTATACGGATCCTATGGACAATTCATCAGTTACAGGGCTTGGATCCAACTTGACAAAACGGTAATGTTATACCTTTAGGGCTCAGGGAGGTGAAAGTACAGAATATAATAAAATACATGGGTTTTGGGGTTTTTTTTGTGTGTGTTAGTAAAACACATCTGGAAGGATTTGATTTTTTTAATGACTTTTTATTTTAGAGGAGAAGACTAGCATTTACAGGTTTCAAAACCCAGTGTGTTTTAAGAAGGGAGTTATATGAGGAGACACTGGAGGCACTGCAGACAGGGGTTAGAAGGTTCGGAGAATATGGATCCACACATAATTTCCTGTAATACTTCCGTTATCAACAGAGCCCAAACCGGCCTTCATCAGTAAGGGGAGCCATATTAATCTCTGAGATCAGTCCAGTCACACCAAGGATAGTTTTAGCCTTATGATTTTTGTTCTAATCCTGGGTTTTTATTCTATTCCGAGAACAGATACTCATTCTGGTAGCAGTGAAGATTAGCGGAAAGACCGATGTGAAAGCTCTCTTTCACCTTACTTTTACATACCATAAGCTTATGTATTCTATTGCTAATTTAATTAGCAATTACCCTCTTCAGTGAAACCTCTTGTCTCCACGAGATTTTTTCCATTTGCAGTAGGGAAGGTTGTTGGGTGGCTGGTGAAGGCGCTGCGGTCCTGCCGGAGCTGAGCTGCAGGTGGCAGAGCTGCCCCAGCTAACAGGCTTCCCTGCCTCCATGCCAGCAGTACAAAAGAACTGCAGCCCTTCAGTTTTTCGATGCTTTTTGCATTTTAAAGAGAAATCACTGAGACTCGAGTCTTGCAATACTTAGGTGCTGAGACTGACATAACCACACAGCCAGTTTCTTTAAATCAGGAAACATATTTGGTCAGTAAGTGCTGGACGACCAACAAGTCCCACAGTCTACCAAAAGAAGCAAGTTTTAAGAATCTTCCCGTGGTTACCCATTTTGTCTGTAAAAGCAAAAGTTTCACTAACCACAATTTAAAAAATGGAATTAAGTAAAATTTTCATATAGATGACACTTACAAATGTTAATGCATAATGTAACATCAGTTTTTCTGAATGAGCCAGCAAGGAACCAGGCAGCAACGAGAGTGTTCCCTGAAGTTTTACTGAAATGTACTTTTAACTGTTTAATGCTTGAAACTTCTCCTCGTTGAATGGCTGTATTAATCACTTGAAAATTATAGGAACTGCTGAAAATTCAGAGCTCATGGAGATGTACAACCCTTCCTAAAACTGACAAAACCCCCATTTGAATGGGAGTATTAATCACTGCCTAATGTTCAGGTAGGATGTTGACAGTGAAGGTATACCTGGAATACAATGTGCAGCCTTGAAGGGGTTCAGTGCTTTCTTTAAGAGCTCATTTTTTATCCTTCACAAACATTCTGAGTTATTAACCAACGACTCTGTGACATTTTATTTCTATGCTGAAATGCAGTCTTCCCTCTGCATATCCTGTATGTGCTCTAGAGAAAACAACTCCAGTTGATGGTGCTAGTGAAATTCTGGCTTCAGTGCATTTCCCTGGGAAAGGCCCCACTTCTTCAGTGGGGCAGGATTTCTGAAAAGAACTGAAATGTCTCTGCCCACTGTTTTATGCATATCCACAGACATATATTCCCAAAGGTCCATGATATGTTACTAATACACCTGTGATGAGGAAGGGGACACATTATGGGTATTTTTTTCAGTCTCTGTGAAAGAGCTATACCTCCAAGTCTGACTTCTTGGATTGGTTTTCAAAGCCTTTCAAAGCCCAGAGTATGAATGCTCTGCACTCCCAGCAGTATGGCACTGAAACAGGAACACATTTCTGCAGTCCTCAGTAAAGTTCATTCTTTGGAGTTAGAAATAGAGAAGGCTTATAGCTGAGTTTAAATTTCTCTGCTTATGCTTGTTTTTCAGAATTAATGTATCATTTCTCTGCAGAACAGAGGGAGGAATGAAAATTTCCTAGGAACATATTGCTGCTTCTTTCACTGGCCGGCTTGCAATTCACTGCTCAAAATAGCTTGTGTTTTTTAAGGATCACATGTGAATACAGAACATTTTCATCTTTAAAACTGTCTTTGTTTTCCATTAAAAACATGGAGATATAAATGAGAAATGTTTTGGGTTTTTTCTGAACTGAAAGAAATGAGGGGTTTTTTTTACATACTTGTTTTTCTGGAGGGGATTGATTTGGCATTGTTCTAAGTTCTTGCCCAGTATGTCAAGTCAAATACAAGTCTCTTCCATCAGTACATTTCAGTGGATCAACCATATCCATGCTCCTTCCCTTCATGATAAACTTTAAGCCAAAAGAAGAGGTTTTGAGATTCCCATCACTCAGCTTACTACTCTTGCTACCTGCTTTCCCTTTTTGAAAGAGACACTGTACACTCCTGCTGAGATGTGGATGCAAATAAATGTGCATTGTACATCCCATGTAATGGTATACATGGAATAAATATATGTTCAATTTTGGAATTTTGCAGTAGTTAGTGTAGCAAGCAGCAAATCCAGTAGGTGCTTCAATTTAAGTTATAAAAGTCATTTTAACCTGAATATTCAAAATCCAGTCTGCATAGGATCCTTTATTTTAGTGAAACCTTAGATGATCTTTGGGACAGAATGAAAAGGCAGCTCTTAGCCCCAATAGCTTAAGTTAGTCCAATACCACAGAGTAATCCCTGGACTGTTTACTATGACTACTGTTCTCTCTGTATTTCCAATTCCTTCTGCGCCAAAGATTTTTAAATTGGCAGTGTATAAACAGACTGAAGTCCGTGGTTTTGCTACATAAGTAGGGAAAAATACGAGCTTTTGGTATCTAGAAGGACGTGGGAAACTACTTGGAAATACGGTATAGGCACACCTACTGTATTTACTCCTAAATTAAATACATTTGATTTAAACAGATAGTAATGAAAAGGTTTGAAACTGTTGCTCAAAATACTTTCTTTAGACTTAGACTTAAAATTTCATTGATATGAATGGGATCACGCCTCTCAAAGAAATTGTTTTAGACTAGTTCAGGGCTCAGCAAGGCAGGACTACATCAGGTTGAACTTGGCTCATATTTTAAGTACATTTCCAAAATCACGTGGAGTGGATATTTTGTGTTAACTTAAAAAAATACAGGATGAGTTTCTGTAGCACAATACCGTAGCAGATTCTGGGACAAATTCCATAACAGGAGATCTACAGGATCTGGGACATACTTGATAGACATCACTCCAAACCGGAGAAGGTTCTATGTTTTGTAATGCTTACCACACTGAGTCAAGAAATATTTATACTTGCAATCACCTAAGAAGCTAAGAAACAGAATTTCTAGCTTAACACTTGCAATATTAATGATCATTAACATCTACAGCTTATTACTTATTATTTATACAATGCCATAGATAACATGTATTTTACAAACTATTGAGCCCCTTGTCCTAAAAAGATTTCTATCTCAACTAGACAAGAAGTAAAATACTAAGCCATGAGTAATTTGGCAATAGAAAGGTATGCATGTAAAACCAACAATTTAATATAGCTATCTACAAGTCCCTTGAGGACTACTGATATATATTTAAATGGTTCTCACGTGTTGTCACTTGAAAATATGGCTGTTTTGCCTGCTGCACTTTAAACAAAATGTCATCAATTTAATTGATAATTTTGTTTCTGCCACAAGGCTCCTAGCATTCACTATACCTTTTGTATGTGTTGCCAACTCTGCAAGATTCAGGGGAATGATATGCAACTGCTGAAGCTCCATGCTGGATTCACTAGTAAATACTCAGCACTCAGTAATGTTTATTCATCCTATGCTCTACCCTGAATGCCAGTCTAGGACTCTCCAGTTTCTCACTAAGACCCAGAGGTAGGGAATGATTTCTCAATAATGCAGTATTCAGCTGCTCAATTGCTCCCAAGCTACATAGCTCATCATGTTTTTACACTGCTCTATATCTGCAGCCATTTCAATTCCCAGCAATAGTGATAATGGAAAGAAGCAGCATTCATTTCAGGTAAGACTAAGCTTAAAAAACATGGTTTTGCAGGCAAATATTATGAGTGGATAGGAAATGGATCTTAACACAGCACAGCCATCACCAGTGTTGAAGCTAATTCTTGTTGGACTCCAGTTTAATTTCTCCTTTCCTCTTTTTTTTTTTCCCTCTTCTTTACATATCAGCTAGCTAACAGCTTCCACCAGTGTCCTCTCCTTCATGCACTCTGGAGCAATTCAGGTCATTATGGAAACTTTGTCAGCTCTTGTGGCTATTAATTCTGCCCTTCTTTGTGCTGACACCACAACAGCATCAAAACCCTGCCCCTGGTCAGCAGGGAACCCAACTTCCTTTACGGTTCAAGAAGTTTCTTCCTCCTTGCTTGCATCCCAGCCAGGACTGCAGTTCCTCACATCCTGCAGTGTGCCCAGACTAGTAGAAGGGCTCTGGGTTCAACACTTCTGTAACCTGGAAAGCATTCCTGTCAGTGTCCGTGTTCCTGCAGAACTGCTGCTGAAATGCTTTGCAGAGAGCTGAGCACACCCATCCCTGAGAAGAACCTTATTTGAGGGGCCTCCTTAGCACCCATATTGTATCAAACTAAAAATAAACCTGGAGAGCTCACTCACCAAATACCATCATGGGCAAAACAGACTCAACTGGGGGATATTAATTGAATTTATTATTAATTACATCAGAGCAGAATAATGAAAAGCTAAATAAATCTAAAAACACCTTCCCCCACCCCTGCCTCCTTCCCAAGCACTACCTCCTCCACTCCAGTAGTGCAAGGAGATGGGAAATGGGAGTTATGGTCAGTCCATCAGATTGTTTCTGCCACTGCTCAGAGAGAGGACTCTTCCCCCTGCTTCAGTGTAGGGTCCCTCCCACGGGAGACAGTCCTCCATTAACTGCTCCAATGTAAATCCAGCCCATGGGCAACAGTTCTCCATGAACTGCTGCAGTGTGGGTCAGTCTTCCATAGGGCACAGTCCTTCAAGCCTAGACTGCTCCAGCATGGGTCCCCACAGGGCCACAAGTCCTACCAGGAAACCAGCTCCAGTGTGGGCTGCTGTCTCCACAGGTCCACAGGTTCCTGCAGGAGCCTGCTCCATTACGGGTTTCCCATGGGTTCACAGCCCTCTCTCAGGCATCCCCCTGCTCCAGCATGGGTCTCCTCCATGGCCTGCAGGAGGACAGCCTGCTTCACCATGGTCTGCACCAAAGGCTGAAGGGGAGTCTCTGCTTCAGTGCCTGGAGCACCTTCTCCCCTTCCTTCTTCACTGACCTCGGTGTCTGCAGAGCTGTTCCTCTTGCATATTCTCACTCCACTCTTCTCTGGTCACAATTACATCTGACCAATAACTTTTTTTTTTTCCTTAACTATGTTATCACAAAGGCATTGCTACCATTTCTGACTGGCCTGGCCTTGGCCAGCAGCATGTCCATCTTGGAGCCACCTGGCATTGGCTCTGCTGGACATGGGGGAAGCTTCTGGCAGCTTCTCACAGAAGCCACCCCTGTAGCCCCCCTGCTACCAAAACCTGACCACACAAACCCAATACAGTGACATCTTCAGTTTGTAAGTAATGAATGGTGTGGAGCACCTTTGAGATGTCATGTAAGGCATGTTGAACTGGACAGATGTGCTCTCCTTTCCCCATCCAAGAGGAAGAACTCATGCTGGAGTGCATTTGTGGAGACGACTTTGACATATGTCTTAATTAGTTATCACTTCGTCAGTACGCTTATTACAGAATGTGCTGTAAGGAATTCTGTTTCAACATCTTCTTAAGCATTAAAAAATGTTTTAGGCCTCTCAGTCATTGCTGTAACTATTTGAAAACCCTTTCCCCTCAAACTCTGAAAAAAGTCTTTCCCTGTGATTTTGCTTAGTCTTTTTATTTAAGATCTGTAGTTTATGGGCTTAGAAAGGAGCTCCACTGTTTGTAGTTTTGCTTCTCCCTTTGAAGTTTTAATACTGTTTTTTAAATAGATTTCTAATTTTTGATTCTTTGCAAGAACTTTGCAACTTTAAATTATTCACTCTGCCTCTCATCGCCTAGACATTAAAAGAATGTCCTTTCAGCAAATGCTCTTTTTCCTCTTCACCCTTTGTACAATGGGGAGATGTTTTGAAAAACCCTTCCTTCACAGCATCACACAAACCTTATGAGCTTTTAATATTGTTTGCCCAGGTGGGCTCATGCTTCTTCCTACACCAAAGTGGACAGTGAAGGTTATCTTCTTACTTTCCCTCAATGACAAATCAGACAAAGTAAGGGCACGTGGTTTCAATAACATAAGCAGATATTCCTGGAATCCTAATGGCACAGGCAAATTGCATTCAGTTGCTGCATATATTTTCAGCTAATGAAAACAAAAGGACTTACAGGGGAAGTCCCAACCCAGAGCTTAGTTCTGAAAACCATGAAAACCTTTAATCTGAGTTGTCTAACTCTTGTTTAGAATTGTCTAAATCTTCCTTAAGGATCTCCTGGTGCAATCTGGCCTCACCCAAACTATACAGATTGATTGGTGTTTTCTTCAATGATGACAACCTGCTTGAGCCTTTTCCTTCAGCAAAGATCCTAAACTAAGGGTCAATACATCAAATCACAAGCCTGTATCATAACAAAAAGTCTTGGACAGCCCATCATATTGTGTGATTCTTCTCTCACAGCTATCTGTATAGTCAGTGATCAATAGGAAAGATTTGTGTCTTACACATCTCAGATCAGAATTAAGCTCTTAAATGATTTTAAGAGGGACCATAAAATTTATCCTTGTAATTTAATTTAACATTAGTGTTAAATTACATTGCAAAGTGCATCATGTTGACTGCATGATATGATCTTTTATACTGCATTTGGTATTGCAGTGAGTATCAATTTCAGAGAGCTTGTCAGGACAAAATTAAATTTTAATGTAAATCAGAGCAGATTCATTGATTTCAGCCTATACTGGATTTGGCTGGAGTTCCACCATTAGGTAGGGCTTAAGGTTGGTCTCTAGTAATTAAGAGAAGGAACTAAGCTCTTTGTACCAAATATTTTTTACTTAAGCCTTGTCCTGTGAACTAATATCTCCTTTTTACATCCAATTGTAGGTTATGAATTGACATAGAAACTCAATACCCATTGTTTTATCTCACTGTGTTTCAGTGGTCTAGTGCAAAGCACATGACATTTGAAAGCTTTCTTAATTTCATTTTCTCTTGATAGTTCAAAAATCATACAGCTTACAATTTGTTCTCATTTCAATATTGCTGTCTCTGCTTCTAACACAATCACCAATTTTATTTCTTACACAGTACCGAGTTAAAAACAAAACAAGGGTAACTTTGGAGACTTGTGTACTTCAAAAGAGGTTCGTTCCTCTCTTATTCTTTGCCAAGCGCATATACTTAATAATCAGAATTCTTTAATAATCCACCATCACTGCCAGTCCAAACAGTATCTCTAGGAAACAGCATCGGAAAGGTCTATTTCCTTGTTTGCTGTCTCCCATCACTATCACGTGTGATGTTGCTGCATGACATTTCCTTCCTCTCTATTTCTCCAAAGGCAAACAAGGCAAATTCAGCAGTTCTGAGTTAAATCCTAACACCTGATATTTCTGATATGCAAACTGTTAGCTTTTCTATTTGTGCAACAATGAGACCTTATCAGTTTTGCCGCTTTTCATTTTGACTATGAAATGCATCCACTGTCACTCTTCACCTGTGTCCCTGGCAGCTCCCTTAGGTTCAGATGGAATCCAGTATGTTGTTTGTCTTGTTCAAACTACTGCTGATTCAAAACAAATCACAGCATTATAAAAAAGATCACGAGTGTAGGGACTGCATTTGAATGCTGACCATTTTTAGTGTGCAGCTGTATTGCAACTTGGAAATAAGTTTAGAAATGTTTTCATGGTGAAGTGGTCTACAGACAGCAAATGCTGATTTAAAGATACTGAAAGTGGAACAATAGGAGATGCTATGCCTGGCCAAAATGCAAGTCTAAAAATTTAGTGGTGAGATCGAAGTTTTGGCTTACTGTGTAATTTTTGAGGCTACTTCAAAACAGGTGCCACAGATGAAGACAGTCTTTATATTGAAAACCAAAACATCACCTTCGCCTTTGATTTCACAAATTCACTTCCATACATTGTGCTATTTTCATGTTTCCTTGTATAAGAAATCATCTTTCCTTCATACAATAGATACACATGAAGATTCATACAAACTGAGGCAATACAACTGTGATTCATCCTTCAGACTAACATGTACATAGCAACTCTAATTTTATCTACAACCTAGCAAAAAGAAAGCTTTTTCCAGAGTATAAGCAGCTAGCTCTTCTGTGTCATGAATCTCTTCCCCCATCCATATAAAATCCTCTTGTTTCTATACTGCAGCTCAAGCACAAATGCAGTGTTTTTCACATAACCAGTTCTATTTTTAGCCTGAATTGTAGGAAGTCTGCAGCATTAATAAATGGAAGAGAAGTACAGAACTACACCGCATGATAATGTGCCAATGCAAAAGCTAGCTTGGCCTGTAGCCGATGAACTGTGGTTAGATGTTCGAGCAATGAAAGTAAAAACACCACTTGTAATGGAATGATTAATAAGCTGACAAACTTCCATGCATTTATTTCATACTTTTTGAATGCCAATCTTATTAATACCAACATATTTTCTTTTTATTAGAGATCTTTCAGCCTGAAGCACAGAGGATATGTATATGGGTATGTATTTTTATACACGGAGTTGAGGTTTGCTTAATTCTGTGTTCAAATAGGAAGCATGATACTTTGCAGTGCAGAGCTTGACACAGGAAAAAAGGAATAAGGAAGGAGCTTTGCTTTATAAACTAATAATTCAACTCCACTAGGTATTAAGCCCATTCTTTCATGATTTGCTCTCCTATTGACTCTGCAATTCCCTTGTTTGGTACCAAAATTCTGAAGGCAAAAATCCTCCAGAGCTGTTACACAGAGGACAAAAGTTCACAGTTCTTACAGGGACACAGAGTCTTCTGTAATCTCTTCACTTCTCACCCAATCCACAAAACTTGTCCCAGCACTGTTACGCTGTGGACAGATGGATGTTTATATAAAAGACCTTGTGTCTGAATAACATTCCATTTTGAGGTTATATAAAAACAGCAATTACTGGAAAATGGAACTTTTTAATTAAACGTATTTGAAGAAAGTAGGGATTAATGACTTTAAAGTAGGGAGTATTTAATGCTTGCAGTCATAGATCATCCTCTAGTGAAGCTTTATTATCACCATCAGGCAATGATGCTTTTAAGTATTGATAGCATGTACATTAATAATGCTTCAACTGTTTTCATGACACTATAGTTAGCAACACAACCAATGTACACTATACCTATTATTAAAATAGTGCTTTAATAATCTTAATTCAGAGCTACATCTTCAAAATACATAAGGATACACTTCAGATCAGGCTAGTTGTCCCTTGGCCCAGTGAAGTGCAGATAAGCTACATTTTGAATCTTTTTGGTAATGCTGATGTATCAACTGTTCCTGATAATTACAGCAGAAAAATGTAATAACTGCCCATCTGATCCTCTGATTTGTAGGTAGGAAGGAAATTATTACTTTGCACTTCAATTAAATACAGGCAATAAAACATAGGCAAAATTATTTACTGGCTCTGAAATTGTGCCTGCACAGATCACAGCCTGGGTCGTGCACATCTTAAAAATCAAACTGCAACTCTATACTTCACATGGATCAAATGCTAGATGGTGAGTACAGAAGCCCACGCACAAAAGTCAAAAGAGATGAAAACCAAACCACTAACATTAGGTTTGTTTTTCTGTTAAGGATTTTATTCAGGTACAGCAAAATCAATACTTGTCCTCTAACTGTACACAGTGTACTTGAGCTGTTCTGTCAGGATCTATACAAAAAACAGAGATGGAATTTAAGGTGGGTGGATATGATGATCAGGTGGAGGTAAAACACACTGGCACGTGCAGTCCCTGCTTCCCCGAATGACTGCAGCTCTGTGGGGGCACTGTGTACAGCAATGGCACTGCCTTACACCATCCACTCTCACAAGTGCTTTGGGGTCCGAGTGTCTGTGTTGAGAAAGCAGCCCTCAGGGAAACAAAGCTAACATTCTTCCTGAGAGGGAAAAGTGCCATGACATGGCAGCCATGTCCAAATGGGGATAGTCCAGCCTCTTCCCACCCACCTCACACTGCAGCATAGCATAAACATAAAGATGGAGAAGTACCAACAATACCAATGAACTGACAGTTCCCACACATTTAGAAAAATCAGATTGCCCAATCTGCCTGGTTGCTTAATAAATTAGATACCAATTATTCAACTGTGTTATAACACATGATGCTGTACCTCAACTTGGCTTCCCCTGCACTAATCTTCTGAGACATGAACTGACTAAGATCTGTACTCCTTCCTTGTCCATGTCCAGAGAGACTTATATCAAGAAGTCAGCTAAAAAAACAGGAAAAAACAATCTTCTTAACCCTTTCCCAGCTTCTGTTTTTCCCTCTCTGGTATACGAGCCCGTTCGGTGATAGTTACCAGCATTATCACACACAACTTGGTGTGGCTGTTGTCTGGTCCCAGTGTCTGTCTTGATATGTCTGTGCTGAATTTCTGGGTTAGTTGTACAGGTGAAATGGAAAAAGGAGAGAGCAATAACACACAATTGTTTTACAAAAAGAAACCTTTCAGAGGTTGTCAAATTACTTAATCCACAGACTACTTCGATGAATAACTGAGCTGCCAGCTGAAAAGGAAATGTATTTTCTGGGAAGTCTTTCAAATTCATCCACTCATTTGAAGTTCTCAATAACAGCAATATTGAAAAAGGTCTTCTGTGTATGTATCAGTGCTACCAACTGCAGTGCAGCACTGCTCCCAGTGCTGTTAACTGTGTGACTAAGGTTGTGCTTCAGTAGCACAGCAGCCCTGGTGTTAAAGCTCCTGGGTATTGGTAATCCAGAGAGCTGTGCTTGTAGAAATGAATTTGACCAGTTCAATATTTTTTGAAAATATTTGACAAATTACTTTTATATCAGAATGCTTCATGCCATATAAGGAATCATCTGCCAGTTTGATATCAGCATCAGGTCAGGTATTGGTCAGCATAGACAAAAAAGCCAGACTAAATTCCACAATGGATGCTCTGTTAATATGACAGAAATGTAATTTTGCTCCTATCTGGTCCATTCTAAGTTTATATGGCTTGATGATCCAATGCACAAGGATACATTACTAAAGGGCATGGAACCACAGACTTATGGGTACATTATAAAATACAATATTCCCAAATGAAATAGGTGAGGCCCATTCTCCAGATCTCAGGGCATGTGCCAGTGCAGCACTTGTGTGCACACAGCTCAACCCTGCCTGCTGCCAGCAGAGGGTGGCCCCAATCACACTTCTTACTGAAAACCATCCCTTGCCCAGGCTGCTTCAAGAATGGCACCAAGACAGGTCTGGGAGAGAGCAAGGTGTCATGGGATAAATTGCAAAAATGTGCCAACAGCTCACCTGGGTGGATATTCATATGCCAGCTCTCAACAGTGTCATAGGTCTGTCTGGTTTACCAGCAGAAATGCAGCCAGAGAAAGTTATGCCAAGAACATCGTCTACACAATGACAGCTGCAGATCTGGTGACTGGAATGCCCAGATTTTTTGCCATAGCTAAGAGAAACTGGACTAATTGGACAGAGCTACATTTCTGGATCAGGAAGTTACAAAATGTGTGATCTCTTGCAAATAGCACTGTCCATACATGACTGATGCATGCAGTCAGTGTGCAGTGGGTCCCAGTGCTGCTGGTGACAGGTACAGCTGTTGTTTTCAGAGTGGTCACAATGTCTTTGGAAGTTCACAAGACACAGTGTATGTCACTGGAAACTCTGACTACAAAAACAATTATGATTTGGCTTTTTATACTTTATTTACATTAAAAGAATACAATTTGCACTTTATTATGTGAGCAAGGCAATGTGAATTTCACTTCTGGCACATGGTTTGTGTAATTTTGCCTATGCTAACCCATCTATTTTCTTCAGGCAGTGTAGTGCTTTTAGAGAGCAAGGACAGATTTTGAACTTTTTTTTGCTAGTGTGATCACAGTAATGTATCCTCTATGTTCAAAACAGCTTTTTAATGTGTTCCAGCTAGGACTGAAAATATCACACAAGTCACAGAACAATCGTCAAATTCTCATTATCACCCCCAGTGTCAGGAGAAGTCAGTTTTATGGAGAAGGAGTTACTGAGACCTTAAGATTCCTGTGGTGTTTTCTTCTTTTCTTTTTTTTTCCATGAGAAAATAGCCTCTTGGTAGAGCATGCAGCATCCAGAAAGACCTTCCAATGGTTCCCTGAACTACTCTATATCCCATCTATATAATAAGGAAACTAATAATTCCATAATTTGAAATGGGTACTGCGAGGATACTTTCTGCTCTTGCCAAACACCAGTTATGTCTCAGTGAAATGGAAGTCACTAGGCTCAGTTTGGCAGTAATTCAGTAAAATACAACACCCTATGATATACACAAAGTCTGACTGGATTCTTTGCTGATGCTTTATGTCCTTTAACACCATCTATCTGTGAATCAATGATACTTTTATGAGTATTTTTGAGGTGTTCTGACACTATAAGAACTGAAATTTAAACTAAACAATGACTACTTTTTACTCATTTTAAATACTTTTATGAGTATTTTTGAGGTGTTCTGACACTATAAGAACTGAAATTTAAACTAAACAATGACTACTTTTTACTCATTTTAAAGAGACCTTTCTAATTTTTACAATCACATTCCAGAATACTGTCCTATTCAACACCTAAACAAGGGACACAGAAAATTCCTTTCCTTTTTTTTTTCTTTTTTTCTTTTTTTTTTCTTGCAACTAAACCAGAATTTTTCAAGTCTTTAAAGATGGGACAGTATTTGCAGCTCTTATGTGTCATCTTACATAGGAATTCTTACATAATCATCAAATTAAACTTCTGTGCAAATGTCTTTTGACTTCCAGAGCCATTATCTTCTGTGGCACAGATTGTGAAGGGCAATTATTATCAATTAAATAAGTAACAATTCATTTACATTTCTTATAGCAATTTATATTACAAGGGAAAAAACCTTAACTTCCAATATTTAAGCAGTCTTGATGAAGAGAAATAAACACATATTTTGAGGGGTTGAAATGGGTTGGTATATGCTAATACACTGTATGACACTTCAGAGAGATGCACCAGCACTTCCCAGACTACCGCAATAATGGGATTTTTTCCCCTGTTTTATTGTTCCTATGTTTGGCAATGCACAAATCCAATATCATCTTTTGACTAATACACATATTTTACAATAGTATCTGAACAATAGAATTTCGCAGCTTTTGATCATATTTTCCAGGGAAGCATTTGTAGTAACACTATTGATCCAAAGATCATCTGAAGGGTTCCAAATGTCTCTCATCCACCCTGGTCAACACAAGAGATTCTTAGTAAGCCACTACAATGTCTAAACCATCTAAACCACAGTCAGTCTGTGTCTGTATCCTGGCGACTGTGTCCAAGACCAAACTTTGCATGTACTCAGTCACAGCATCCAAGCACATTTTAAAAACCTGTGCTTCTCGTTTTCTGTGTAATAATTTCCATGCTTGTGTTTCCTATAGTTAAATAGCAATTGCTATCTGAACCAGACTCCAGAGTAGACAATATTAAGCTTCACAACCTCCCTCACTCCTAAAAATGGTAGATGAAAAAATCAAATCTCTGAGGTCTATGAAATGACATCATTCTTCCTTCCCTCTCCTGGCTGCAGACTTGTAAGCACCCAGATTTTTGTTTTCATAGCTTTCTGAAATGATTTTCTTTTCCCAACTATATTTCAACACACAGTCCCATGCGTCTACTATCCTTTCCCCTTCTGATATTTGGTTCAGCAGATGGTGCAAATGAACTGACATATACAGTATTTGCTTAATCCTATGCTCCTTTGAATTGCTGTTTTGAGACTAATGCAGCTACTTTATTATTGTGAATTGTCTGGATTACATCCTTGCCTATATTAATTGATTTATTTTGTTTTTCCCAAGTGGGTTCATTCTGGGAGATGCTGCTAAAGAATCATGCAGTTTGAGGAGCCCTTTGGTTAGCTCCAATGAAAGGTGGAAACTCTTGCTAAAAAATTTCCTGAAGTCTAAGAGATGACACAAGGTATAAAACACAGCCAGAGCCAGAGATTTCCAATCATTAAAAATATTCTGATACTGAATGGGAAAAGTATGAGATCATTATGGCATGAGTCAATTGATCAAGACATGAGGATTAATTAGTCTGCAGACACCACTGACCAGCAAAGCTTTAGCAGGAATATGCTCTTTCAGCCCCCTTGTTTCTAAGCTTTTAATTAATTTTGCAGACTGCAAAAGAGCCCTGATCTGGGTGTTCTGGGAAGCAATATGGTATGTGCACCATAAAGTGAACATTTAGGGTGTGGAAAACATGAAACATTATGGCGATATTTTTACATTCATAAGTATGTCCCAGTTTCCCCAACCCCTCAGCAACCTGCAGCTAAGTGGAGAAATGAGTTAAACTTTTCTTCTAAGAAGACTGCAAATGTTTGCATCCAACCTGGGATTGAATGGTCCATCAAATATTGAATAAACTGCTACTTGGAAAAAATCCTAATTCAGAGATGTTAGTGCTAATTGATTGGTTTTTTCTACTTCTTCCCCTCCCCCAGAAAGCAAGGCCAGAAGAAATCCTGTGGAAGGTTTAGGAAGGGACAGGATCCAAAGGACACTATGCTAAGGGTTCTGTTTCTTAGGTGGCAATGCCAGCTTAAGCAGCACCATGCTGTTCCCACTGCTGTGCAAACCCAGTTATTTGTGTGGCTGTACAGCAAAACAGCTGGGGGAATAGATCTGTCCAAGCAATAACTAAGGAAATAGGCAGCATGTGGGCAGAAATGTGTGGCTGAAACTGGTGATGTGGGACAAATGCTCCTTAAGAAACTGGTATAGATGAAAAACCCATGTGTGGGTTTTTGAAAGCAATTGGATAAGGTTTTCTGCTTGGTGATAGACAAAGGCATTTTTAAGATTGTGTTCTAAGCCAGATCCTCGCTGGCTTGTTTAAGGAAAGCTATCTTACTTTAGCTCTATCTAATTACTGCTGATTATCTCAGCTCCCCAGAAAGGGTTATTCTGGAGCAGAGACTGATGGTAGTGTAGAGGCTTGTGGTTCTCAGGTCCTGACTTAGAGGAGATCTTGGGGATCACCCTTACTCCACTGTGGCTGGGTAGCATGACTAAGATGATATAACAGCTGGGGACCAAATCTCTTTGGCCAGAAGCCAGGAGAGATGACGATAGAGAAAACTGCATTTAGTTTTATATTGCATTTAATTTTCTTTTTATTTGTTTTCTAGTTTTCCCAGCAGCCAAGTATGATGAAGAAGAGAAAGGGGTATTTAGAAGAACCATTTTCCTGATCCAAATCCAAAGAATGGACATTTAACTGGCAGGTTGAGCCAAAGCAGTTTTTTTCTTATTGATAGAAGCTAACCCCAATCCTGGAAAAGTAGCAACAGCGGGAACTCACCTTCATCTAGGGCTTGGTATTGCAGTACTATGTAAAGTACTAGGGGCATGCAAAAAGACTATGGTTGTTCAGCCATTTAAGATTCAAGAGACTGTATCAGAGTCTACAACCTACACTACAACTTGCATTCTGTACTCAGAATTTAACACCTGGGTTCATTCCAGGATGGGAAGAGGCAGCACTGGGCACAGATAAGACTAAATCTTTAATTTTCATGGCTTTACTTTCCATATTGATCATTTGTAACCTCACGTCTCCCAATACTTATTACATGCCGAGAAGGCAAATTAAAACAGGCTGGCCATGGGCAGAGTATGGCCATAGCTGAGGATGGACAAGCTTTTCTCCCAGTCGCTGGGTTTTACTGCATGCACAACGCTGCATCCACTCTGAAGATGATCAATCCCTACGCCAATACCACTGATCAGTGGAGTAACAGGTTTGCATAGACCCTTACATCTGACAGAGGAAAGCCCATCTTCTGGGCATGACCATGTCAAAAAATCATTCTGGGGGGAATTCCTGCAACATTCCCTTAGGCAGAAAGGTCAGCTAGTGCCTAGCTGCCAGGTGGGCAGCACCCAGCTGACTGCCACGTCCATTGAGTACCTGGGGCAGCAGGCACGGCCACACTGTGCTGCTTCACCCCATCAGCACACCAAGTCCCTGAACAAGGAAGACCACTGTGTGCTTGTTATGAGATGCGTAAGAGGTCTTAATCAGACATTCAGAGAAAAACCTAAATCATGAACGCTCCCTACCATTTTATGTGGGAAGATTAAGAAACTCTCTCTGCTGGTCACAGAAGAAAAAATATATAGAAACTCTGCACGGCCTCTAGAAAAGACTTTGAGCCACCTAACAGTCTAGCAGTAAAAAGAACCACTATCTTTTTTCCCTATTATTGACTACAAAATAGCTCAGGGTTAACAATAAGCAAAATGAAGGTGCAAAATACCAACCGCATGTGCAGGCTTGAAACAAAAGTTAAAATTATATCAAATCAACAATTACTCATTCCCATGGTGTTCCACCTGCCCTCATCAGGTTATAAAGAACAAATGTCAGCGATAACATACAGGAAAAAGGTGTTCTTCTGATAAGGAAAATAGCTTTGTAGCAGTTCCTTTGGGGGAAAATAAATAGTCTTCCTTCCCTCCTTTTAAAAACAGACCAGCTGATCTATTACTAGTTTTGTGCAAAGTTTTGCACAACAATGTCCTCAAACTGCTGTTATACTTAATTTGTGTCTTGGTAAAATAACGTCATAAGGTCCCAAGATTATTATCTCCGTGATTTTCAGATAAGACTTTCAGTTTATGTGTAAAAATATCTTTTTCCTAATTGCTAGTACTGCAAACTCTTGCTTAGAGTTTGAAAGTCAAGCTGTGTTCCTTCTGTTTCATATATCAACACTGCACTTGGCACTTAACAATTGTGTTGTAAAATGCGACTCAGAAAGGAAGAACCCCTGTAATCTGTGCAAGCTGCCTGACTTTGCAGCACTAACAGAAGACATCAAAGGGTAAATTCTTTCTTTACTCAGACAGACATGTAAGGACTAGAGACAACCAAGAAAAGCTGTTTTATTTTTTTTTCCCCAGATTTTAGCCCCATTTTGTGTACCCAGACACACACTTCCAGGTGTTACAGGTTCTTCATAGCATCCAGGAGTTGTCCTCACATAACGGAATGTGTTCTGTTATGTACCAGTTGGACACTTTGATGCTTGGCTCTACACGCCTGCTTCCAGTCTAGGCTGGCCTCTTCCACAGAGGCAAGTTTCTTTCACTTCTGGAAGCGTATATGGGAGTGGAATAAAAAGAGACTGCCATTTCTTCTGCTAGCTGACAGGGAAAAGTGTTATTACCTACTGTGATCCCAGTATTCAGAACAGTATTTAGCATTTTCCTGTGACAGAGAGATACACACAAGCATGTGTTTCTGTTAATATGGGGAAAAAAGCCAAATGAAATGCTGATAATGATATCAGGGAAAAAAATAGGAGAGCTGGTCTTCAAGCTCATTCTAGGTCTGTGACTACAGTTTTAGCACTAAAGGGAACATCAGAAAAAAAACTATCCCAGCATCTAAATATTCAACTTCAAGAGTATGAGCCATAAAAGTCCTGTCTTTCACCTACCTTGGTTGAGGTGAGCCTGGCACATACTCAGACAATTCAGAATTCATATGCTTAAGTCCCCTAAAGCCAAGAAACCTAGGTAAATGAAATGTGCCAGTACAGTTCTGTGGCAGTGAGGCCAACTGGCAAGGAATGTCCCACCTTCATAAAGTTGAGCCTTCTCATGCACCAAGACAGAAGACCACATACAAACTCCCTCCCAGCAGTGGACTCTATTATCATGCTAGCTCCTGAACTGTGCTGAGGAATTCTTTGAGAGTCAGTAAAGCAGGCAGGAACAGCTCTAAAAGAGTACAGCCATTCCATTCAGATACCCAAGAACACCACTGGATGCTGTTTACAAGGATGAACCTAATCTGGGGGTTTGAATAGACAAATGAGCTTAAGTATACAGAAGTACAAGTTGAGTACACAGAGGAGCAACCGCTAACACCTTCACTCCAACCTGCTGTTCAGTGATTCTTTAATTAAAAAAAAAGAATCCTGAGAGCAGACTAGAGAAGAAAGGTCCTCATACTTAACCAGCCATGCTCCCTGTCAGCTGAGACAATCAGGCTCCTTTTCCGACCCAGGGAACCATGTCCTCCTAGTTGCATAATGGCCCAGCCTCAATAGGTTGCTCACAGCACCCACTATTTTTTTAGCATGTTCATGGTGTATCAGCACACAGGGCTTTGAACTCCCTCAGGCTAAGGAGAATATTGACCCATATGTCACGACTTTGGGGCAAGGGTTCTGGAATACCAGATAAAGCCGGGCATCACCTACCGCCTCTCATGCTGTGCTGTAAAAATAAACAACAGAGTGGCTGGCTGAAAACAGGATGGCACAGATGCCTGTGGTGTCCTAAGCAATGAAATCTAAAAAGATAAGCCTCTAGCTGAAGGCTGCAGTGAAGCCACAAAGTCTGACTGTGGCTTTATGTCCTTCTAAGCATCCTAAACTCCTCAACTGTGCAGTGGATATAAAGGTTTTTATAACAATATTGCTTGAATAAAAAAAAAGGCAAAACGATCAGACACTGTGATAATGGGAGTGCAGGTAGATCTAGACTTTCAGAGTCCACAGAAAATGAGAAGGCATAACAAAATTCATTATAGGAAATGGCTTTACTATGCTAGAACTTTCAGGCACATTTTCAATGCTGACATGGACATATACTATAGCAAATGTACATGGATGAACTTTTTTCCCCTCTCCATAATTATTTCCATTTTATAATAGCTGCAAGAGGCTGCAGGCAATGTATTTTCTTGTACTTTTTGGATGGCTGAAGTCATCTGGTTTTTCTGATGCTATGCAATTTATTCAAGGTGTTTAACACTGATAACCAACCACAGATGCACTCCCTAGACTTTCCCATTGCCACAGTAACACACTGCCTAAACCGGCCAACAATTATAGGGGTGTTTTTTTCCAACTAAACTGAGGAAAACACAAAATTTTATATTCATACAAAATATCTATATGATAAGCAAAAACCCCCAAAATAATCATAGATTAATCCCTTCTGGGTTTTGTTTAATTTTTTAGAGCTCTGCCAAGCAGAAGGTTGATTGTTCATCACCAAAGGTGTTTTCTGCACAATGTCAATTCCTATGATATTCTATAGATTCACACAGCTGTATTTATTAAAACACAGAGAGTTGAGTGTTAGTAAATGGATGCTTCTAACAGCTCCTGCAGATTGGAATAAAGTAGCTAATGAGAAGAACTGCTCATATTGCCTTATTCCTAAGGCATGGACCATCTTTAAGCTAGACTATGATGACAAATGGTTGTTTTCTCCTTTATATACATCACCTTCCATGATTACAGATATAGACGAATAGCTCTTTGAACTGCATCCATAACTAACCTCAGACACTGTCTCAAGAACTTGATTCCAGCCTTACTAGTTGAAAGCTGAGCAAAGACGAATTGTATTAATTGTTTGGGAAAGCATATATTCATGTACCCAAAAAAACAAGTGTGAGAAAAATGTAAGCAGATCAACTTTTAAATGCTTTGTCAAAGCAAGCCTGAAGAATATTAAATGCATTTACTTCTCTTCTTTTCCCCCTGTTTTGACCTGATTTTTTTATACCTTGGTATAATTCTACTGAAATCAACAACCCTCTTGCAGCTGATATCCTTTGAAGTTCTTTCTAATCTAATTTTTGTTCAGAAAGAAACTAAGAAAAAAAAGAAAAAAACTTCGAACAATGAAATCAAACACTGGAAGTTAAAAATGTAAGCTCCCTTTAGGTTCATACGAGAATATGAGTTGGGGTAAAAGCTGACATGATTCATCCATCTTGAGAAGTACAGCCACAACTTCCACTTACACAAAGGTATTATCAAGGACCAGTAACAGCCTTTATAGCAGGTATCAAAAAACACTGCTTTCCTTAATTTTACTTCAAGGAAATGGAGACAAAAAAAGCCTAAAATATCGCTCCAAACCAATCACTATTGAAAAAGTATTTTGTTTTATATTTAGATCCTTTCAATGATTTATCTGATTTTCTTTCCTCTTTAAGGAAGTGGTCTTTAACAGAATTTGATGCAAGAAATGTGGGAGGACAGTGTAAGTAGAGAAGTGATAGCATCTTCATAGACAGCATCATTCTCAAGTCCCCTTGGGGGCTACAGTGCTTTGGCTTATGTGGGTAGATTTTCTTTCTGCTGCTTTTCCTCTTGCTTCATGTATTTCTAATTTCTAATCCCTGCTGCAGTGTCAGTGAAAAAGAAAAAGACAGCTCTTGAAGACTTTGTGGTCTTTTTATGGTTTTTTTGGTCCATAAGGGAGGCAGCCTTTTCCCTCTAAACTGGATCTGTACTCAGAAGAGTCTTGAGAACTGCTTGGCTGCTCCCTGTGATCTCAGCAGAACTGGCCCGATAGCAGAGGCTTGGGAGCAAGCCTTGGAGGTCAGACTATGACAGTGTCCACATGCCCTTTGCTGCTGTGATTAGTCTGATAGTGTTCATGCCTTGTATTTCTAAAGGTAATGAAATATATAAATACCATGGGAGAAACTTTGCACCCGCTTATGTCACTCTGGAGGAAGGTCACTACTTTTTGAGATGTTATTCCAGCTTGTATACTTGTGTGATTCAAAGCAGAAATTTTCCTTACCATTTATTATGGCAACAGAAAACTTACTTCAGGTAGCAAAGTGGTCCACAGTAGGAATCTAAATATTAAAATAAGACCACAAGAATCAACTTATCCATACATTAAACTAGAAAGAATTTGAGGAAGCTGAGAAATAAAGAGACCAGATGGTCTTCAAAATACAATTAGACACCAAGAAGGTGCAGAAAAGAAACAAAAAGTATCATGGATATGATTTTGGTGATAACATTGAAAGACTCTGAGAATATACATTTTGTTCTGAATCATTTGTCATTCTCCTTACACTCTTAACTATAATAGTGAGAAAGCTGTATTTCATGTCCTGTTTCTTACTGCAATTATTTTAATAAAATTAATTCATTTTTAAAATTACATTGTTCAAGGGCACTTATCAATAGAATATATGACATGGTCTCCTTTGTAAGGCTGAACATCTCATCTCACACACCGTGAAAGAAAATCAGTAAGGCATCCCAGGATACACTAGAATACCAACAGGATGTTGGGAGATTTATAAAATAGAAACTTGCTATTAAATAGACTATAATATTTCAAATTACACCATAGCTCTAATACAACTTGTCAAAAGCTAATCAGTGAAAAGGTCTCATGTAGTGTTTAGAAGACTGAAATTTACTTCCTTCCTTCCTTTGCATATCACTATCAAAAGATTATTCCATTTTAAATTTCATTACTTTGAATAAAATTGGTAACTCCCTAGAAAGAAACCTCTGCTTTCTTATAGCCTTGAGATCTACATTACCTTGTGGTATACACTGGTAATACTCCTGATGAAGCTGAAGCAGCAAAGCACCAGAATGAGACAAGGTCTGCTCCAGAGAGTACTGTGATCTCTGCCTCATCACCAATACCATTCTGTTTAAACAGTGCTTCTGTTTTCTTTAAGATTTTGATCCAGCATGACTGGGTCCAATCCTTGCTTTATAAACAAGATGCTATAAAATTTCAGCTAGGGAATACTGCTGTGGGTTTTGTTTTCATGTGGCTTATACTTATTTAATGTAAAATCATATCTTGGGTAGAAATGGTGCACAGTCCTTTAATTAACTCAGCTCTAAGTTTTGCCTGAATGATTAATAAAATGAGAAAATTCTCTGTTCTGCTATGAAAGCTCTTTTCTTTTGTATTCCTTCATTCTTTTCTATTCTTAAACCCTTTCTTCAAATCAGATTCCCAAGCTGATATTTGTTCATTTGGGCTCACCTAAGAACTATATAGTCTGTGGTTAATCAAGTTAATTTTCTTTTGTCACAAAACTCCAAAACAAAATAACAACAAAAAAAGCAATAAAAGTAACCATTTGTTGTTGTTGTTGTTCATGAAGCATGGCATTTTCATGGCTAAAACCGCCTAAAGGAATGGAGAAATTAATTTCAATAAATTGGATTTTATGTGTATAAAAGACCTCTGAATAAATGAAAAACTCTGAGATGACATTTGGATCAAAGGAGATATATCCATTGACTCTAATGGATGTTGAACTGGATCTTTGTTTAACAAACTGCCTTATTACGAGTAATGGTGAGGCACCAACACCAAGTAGAAAAGGTAAGAGGGCACAGGAAGCAATTCGGAGTAGGAAGGAATATTTAACATAGCACAGTTTTTCTAGCCATGCAGAACACAGCACTGGAAATGACACAATTTAGATGAATCCTGTGCTATAATTCTGATAATGTCTTCTCCCTGCACTCTGCTCACAAGCCTTATCTGTGCACCAGTACAGGTCTGGTCCAGCACCTTTGCTCATTGACACTGCCTAGAGATTTTCCTCATTACATCCTGTGGGTCTGTCTCAGGCAGGGTGAACACAAAATCGTGGGCTTCTGTTTATTAGTTTGTACACCTGTTGATACTCCCTTTAATATCAAGAGAAGGTATGCCTGGAAATCAAAAGGAATGCACAGATTTGCACATTAACTGATGGACACCAGTATTCATTTATGTGTATATACAGCAGTGAACAAGTTTACTGAAGTTTTCCAACAGGTTAGTACAGATGGAGAATACTGGCAATTAATTGCAAAGTTACTAAACAGTATGGTTCATAGAATACCTACAAAAATGGATATTCCATTTATAACCATACATATATATATAAAATTTTGGTTTTCACTCAGAAGCAATGCAGAAGATCAAACTTTTCTCTTTCTGCTTATTTTGTTTTGAATTCTAGTTTTGTCAGTTAAGGTAATCTGTTCTGAGCAAGAGTCTACTCTGAATTCTATCACTGGAAGTCAGTAGTCACTCTAATGAAGTGAACACATTTATAGCAGTGTGAAACCATAATAGGTCAGACACAATCAACACAATGTTTCAGATCCAGAAGTAAGAAAGGAAAATTTACAGCTTTACAGAATTGTACTTAATCTGTAGGATTCCCCAGCACTTTCTTGTCTTCTTGTATCAGTGCTGGCAAATTTGGAGATGAGGTCTGAATTCAAGACAGGTGCCAGTTGGTACAAATCCATATTTCTGTGCTCTTGTGTGCCCAGCACAAGTAGTACTTGGGGAGCTAATAAGAATGGTCATAATTTAGGTGGAAAGGATTAGATTAATTTTTTTTCACCAGATCAGTCTCCTGACCTGGCTCCATCAGTGCTTACAGGGAGGTGACTGCAAGACAAATTTAGCTTTGTGTGTGCCAATCTCTAAAACCCACACAAACCCAGTCTAATAGTCTTTAAACTATTTTACTGCTTAGAGCCAGATTTTGGTATTTAGGGTTTCTGTTGTGAATATAAAATGGCAAGATTACAAATTAAAAAGTGGAAGTATATGGACAGACTGAAGTGACAAAGTGGGGAGGTATCCTCCATAAAGACAAGGATCAGGGTATAACACAAGAAAGATAAGAGATTTTCAGGAACATCTTAGAAATAGGATCAATCTCAAGAGTCCAAAGAAATCCTCCAACATATGTAGATATGCATTTTGAGATGCATGAAAGAAAGTCTCTTGAGCAGAGAGAGGTAAGCAATAATGCTGTTTTACCTACAGAAAGAGTGGCAAAGGAAGGGGAAGGGATAAGCAGGCTAACCAGTAAAGTTAACTACATATAGAAAATTATTTAAAAAACTAGTTGCTTGTGCTATCACAATAGACCATGAAATTATCTTTATGAAGATTAAAAATATGAGTGAGTGGGCTATAGGACTACCTTTCCAGATGAAGAGCAAACCTTAGGGCTGCCATAAGCTTTGCATTATAAATATTTCAGATTCTAAACCAACTCCTTCCAAGAACAAAGATTTGAACCACCAGCTTTGCATTAATGCCTATTTCTTGACCTCTCCTGAGCACCCACTCCTCCCTGCATAACAATTTGCACCAAATACCCATGGATATTCAATATTAAACAACTAATTAAATTTTTTGCTGTTTTCATTGCTTTGAACAAGAAGCTGGTTTTGGCATTTTCAGGTCTTCATACAAATTGTACCTCTGCAGGTCTCATTCCTAAACTTAATTAATAGTTATTATTATTTATGACGGCACTGCATACTAGTCCAAGCTTTAATTTGGTCTTCTAAAAAGAGAGCCTCTGGCTGTGTTCTTGGACTTTTTATTTCATCTTTTTTCTTTTCTGAAATAACATTATTATTTCAAATCTTGCAGCTTGTTTTTGTATGACTAGTGCTTTGTCTTTGTCTCTCTTTTTCTCCCTTTTACCCTTCTGACATTTTTAATTTTAAACTGCTCCAACATAACTTCATTCTGATTTCTTACCCATGGATGCTTCAAGGACTCACATCACTGATTATCATCCTTCCATTCTCGTTAGTCCAGACCTTAATTTTATTTCAAAGGTCATGTGAGTTTGTCTGTCCAGTGGGCATGGTAGCCAGCTTGTGTTCATAGACACACACATTTTCTACTTAACTGATACCCATGAGCCTCGTAGTGCTCTTTGTGTGAAGAAGAGGCTCAGGGGAGACCTCATCACTCTCTACAACTCACTCAAAAGGAGGTTGTAGCCAGGTGGGGGTTGGTCTCTTCTCCCAGGCAGCTGACTCTTGTCAGTAAGACAAGAGGGCATGGTCTTAAGCTCTGCCAGGGGAGGTTTAGGTTAGATATTAGGAAGAAATTCTTTACAGAGAGCGTAATCAGGCTTTGGAATGGGCTGCCCAGGGAGATGGTGGATTCATCATTGCTGGAGGTTTTTAAGATGAGACTGGATGTGGCACTTCATGCCATGGTCTAGTAACCACAGCGGAGTGGACCAAGGGTTGGACTTGATGATCTCAGAGGTCCTTTCTGACCCGGCTGATTCTGTGATTCTATAATTCTATGACTGGCTGTTACCATCTCCAGAATACTGGCAAAATATGCCATTTACGCTAAAATCCCAGTTCGTTCTCTTATATCTTTTGTTTCTTCTGCTCTGTTCCCATTCCCCACTTTTCACTGACTTCTGAAATTCCTGATATACACAGACACTAAAATCCGTTTCCAAGTCAGGAGAAGCAGAAGTGGACACTACTGTACCAGCTCACTATACTCTCCAAAGTGTGGTTTAAAATTACTGTCTGATTTTTTTAAATGCTCTTGGGTTTCCTCCATCTTTTTTTTTTTTGCTTCTCATGTGCCATAATTTTCCCATTTGTTTTAGCAAAATGCTAGAAATCAATGGATGAAAAGCACACCACTGTTATTTCTAACAATATGAATGTTCTAACAGAGATTGCTTCAGATTCTACCTTCTCTTCAGAACATTTCTAAGTTGGTGCCTCATTCTCTACCTGTCCTATCTTCTGCAACTCTCTGATTTCTGTTCTCTTGTCCCACTCATGACATCTTGATGATTTCTTTGTTAAAAAAATTACTGTATCATTTTATGTGATCTTTCATGTTTATGATGCAGTAACTCTCGATATAACCGTTCTGTGTCTTTATTAAAAAAGTGAAAACCTAACAACTAATTATAGTTGGCAGAAATAGATTATGGATAGCCAGCTATAGTCATCTGAATCCTTCTGTGTGAATCCTCTGGTTTTGACTGCATTTTCCTGGGGAAAACTGACCCAAGTTGGATTGGTTTAGATTGAAAAATTCCATCATTTATTAGGAACTAATTCTAGAAAATGTTGTGTCTGCTTTCAGCATCTACAGTTCAGAGGATTCTTTAAAATTTTGACAGCTTTCATATGAAAATCTCTGGAATGATTAAATGATCCAAACCCTCTCCTTTGAGTGCTTGTGAACCCTTAATAGAACTTATTCACATCCATTAGGATATAGCATCTTGCTACATGAACACATACTCTGTTTACCCAACACCCCCCAGTCAGTGCACAGCATGGAGTAAATGAAGTTGCCAGGTGTAGGACTTCATTTATAGCTACTGAAGACACAGAAACATGGCAGAAGCATGAAGCAGGGGACTGCAGAACCAGAAAGAGTAAGTTCAGAGTAACCCAATGGTGCTTTAACAAACTGCCCCTGCTCCCAAGCCTTACTGTGGTACTCAGTCATGGAAAAAACATTTTCACCAGTGTGTTCCCAGAAACAACATCTGCTCCTTTTTCAACTATATAGCTATAGCTAGCCTGAGACATCAGACTACAGCCAACAGCAATAGTTCTGTTATTAGTATTTGGGACAACGTGAAATCCTAATTGCTCTGCAAAATCAGACCCTTGTTTTCTAAGAATGGCCACCTCCCCCTAGCTGACCCCTCAGCCACCACTAAACCATGTCCCTACGTGCCACTTCTAGAAGTCTTTTAAATACTTGTGGGGATGGTGAATCCACCACTTCCAGAATGGCAGAATGGCAGAAAAGCAGTAGCACTGAAGCACTCACTACTGAGTGAGGGCTAGTCATCCTGTGCACTGCATGTGGTTGGGCCTCTGTGGGAAACACAATGCATGATGATTAACTTAGAAGATGATGGCATACTGTAACTTGCAAAAGGAAATTAATTCATATGGCATGAGTGACTATAAATATAGCATTTCTTATCCCCCAGGTAACTAACTGCATCGTTAACATGCTCGTATGTAAACTTTCTTCTTCTTCACTGAAGATACACCAACAGCTGTAAAATACTGACCAGACAGCTGTCATAAACTGTTACATATTAGGAGCAAAATAGCTCCAAAATGATTTGAGCTCATATCTTTTCTGTGCATGAAACCATATTTAGAAAATCAAATTGCCCTGCACATTAATGGAAACTGTTGCATATGTGTCTATTTTGCATGTGCAAAAGAAAGTTTTGTGTACACAATGGGTATACATACAAATGGCTTTTGTTTACAATATAAGTAGTGTCTTAAGAAAATTGTGTCCCATTAAATAACTCACATTAATTCTCCTAGCAAAAGAAATCCAAAAGTGTCTAGTGAGGAACTAAATTAGTGAAAGTGAGGACTCAGAAAATATTGTCCTATTGTTACTATATAGCAATAGTAACACCTTATTATTGGTTTATATAGAAAACAAATTGGATAATTTGTAGCTCAGATAAGCCTTGGTTAACAGTCATAGAGGATGTAAAGGGAAATGGAAGTGTGCATTCCCCTGCCTACATACCTGTCCTGACAGAGAGCAGGAGTGCTCTGCCACACTAACTCTAACTTTGCAAAGGGCAGATGCAGATTTGACTCCATTAACACCAATAAAATGGCTACCAGAGCATACTGCAGTGTGGGGAGGATGCAATAGACAGATCTGGGGTAGAGGTCCAAGAAATCACTCCAGCCCAGCCAGCGCAAGAAAGCAGAGACAAATTTTGAAAACCAGCTGGGCAAGACACAACTGTATTTCAAAGCTCATGCCAGGTTGTCCTGCCTAATTGACAATAGGGGCTGACTTTTTTATAATGTCAGAAATTTTAGGAGAATAAATGCAAGAAATATCCAAGCTCCAAATTATGAATACTGCTGCTAGTCTAAAGCTATTGTTTTTAGAGTATATTCAAATCCGTTATGCACTGAAGATCTAAATAAAGTAGCTCAGCAACTAAAAAATTACAGAGAAAAAAATAAGGTAACAGGGGGGGACTGAATTATTCTAGCTCAATGGAAACTGTTCTTCTGAATGTTATCTCCATCTTCAAACTCCATACAGGATTCCTGTTTGTTCCTGGACTCCTACTGACTGAGACTAGGCTCTAGGTCTTGGCCTTATTATCTGATAGTTCTTAATATCTACTACTTGATGACTTGATGAGAAATTACATTTTAAAAATCTTGATACTAATTTTAAACCTACAGTGTTTACCTCATTATTTCTGAGACAGCCTATTCGACTGCTAGTCAGCAGCTACAGCAAAGTACACTGACCCCATTGATGAGGTAATCAATTATGCTGGAAAAAAACAAACTCGTAACTAGAAAGAAAGGAAGCCTATGGTTTTATACAGAGCCAGAGAAAACAGAGAAAAAGAGCATTTGGCAATTGACATAGGATAAAACATTTCATTTCCAGGTTCCAAGAAGATATATTTTAAATTCATATTAAATATGATTTACAAATCAATGTTCTTCTGTGCTGGACAGCTTTACTTGGAGTGAATGAAGACAAACCAGGGCTCACATCCAAAGCTGTGGTTCTACAGGCATGTGGCACTCAGGAATGGAGGTTTACATGCCAGCAACTGCAATTATCCCAACTAGCAATGATTTAGCATTCTGTGAAGTCTAGAGTCCAGAAAACACAGGCTCTGCCTTTATATCACAACCATCTGAAATCCAGGTTTAAATTCTTCCTTTAAAGAAACTGCAGCACAGCTTGCTGCTGTGTGCACGTTAGAGAATAAAAATGATTAATTCCACCCATCAGTGAAGTCTTGGCTTATGAGTATTACAAGCCTTTGCTGTGTGCAGCAGAAAAAAAAAAGAAAATAATTTTTATGCTTAGTTTCTGATCTTTATTCAAAACGATGTAACAGTGCTAATTACTAAACACTGGGAAAACTGAATAAAATATCATAAAATGCTGACTTAAAAAAACACAAAGCAGAACACCTTAAAGCTAGGTACATTTACCACATTATTTTAGTGCATGATTTTACAGTCCTGACCTCAGAAAAGATTTTTGTGTTAAAATTAACAGAGGAAAGTAATTGGGAAAGAAGCAAATCAAAATGGAAATACAGCATGTAATACAAGCCATGATGAGCTGAACATCTGAAAAAAAGAACAGAATTATCGATTCCTCACTACGAGAAAAAGAGAAATGTAAAGATCAGCTTGGGAAAAAAAAATTTCCTCTTGGAATCACCACAGCAGGAGTCAGAGGAAGCTTTGCACCCAGAGACCTAATGTCTGGGTCTGGAAGAAGAAAGTAAGTAAGACTTCATCTTTTCATCCCCTTCCACTTCACTGGTCATCTCCCTAGTGCTTATCTTGATCCCAGTTTTCTTCTTCTGAGTTTTTTTTTCCTGCCTCCCCCTCTTCCTTTCTTGCTTCTTTTTGATGCTGACAGAGGTAGCAGCATTGGTACCTGATGCCAGCTGCCTCTTAACAGGAATCCTGCCTCTGTCATTTGCATTGTCACGTTCAGCGATCACAGACTATACCACAAAGCACCCAGAAGAGGTCAGTGATAGAGGTAGTGCTGAGAATCCAGCATGGCCCTCCAAGCCTCATGGAGGACAGCTACAGAGTCCTGCAACTGGTGTGTGTCAGCCTAAGCACTCAACAGTGTGTCCCTTCGTGCCAAGGGGATCAAAGACCTCAGAAGAGGATCAGTGCCTTGTGCCACTGGACAATTTGTAAACAAAACACGGAAACAGCGTACCTGAGCCAGCCACTTGCTGCCCAGTTTGCCACTAGGGTGTAAAGCAAAACTTGCCATGACTGAGGTGGAATTCCCAGTGGGATTTTCTGTAGAATATGCTCTAGGATGCCCCACCAGGTGACAATGACAGTGTGGCTGTAGGCTTGTTGCCAAAGCACAGAGGCTGCTCTCTGTACCAAACCACAAACTAAACTAACCACAAGAATCCAATATGCTTTATGTAAATGTGTCATTCTTACATTTACACATGAAAAAATTCTAATGCAGTGTATTATTTATTCCTCCGAGGTTTTACACAATATTCTTCTTTCAGTTACGCTACAACAGACCTGCACAACTTAGGGTATAATTTGAGTGGTAACTTTTGCACTAACACCACGTAAGCAAAAATCAGCAATGGCTTATCCTATTGGGACAGTAAGTAAGTACAACTACAGGCTGTTTATAAACTGTAGGGATACAGTGAGAGAAATCTCACCACACATCTCAGTTCTGCACACTGTCTCCCCTGGAGTTCAAGACACACTGGGGATAGGACTCCATCCATCCATAGGGAAGGTAGTAAAGGTTTCACAGAACTGAGTGAAGTACAGCTAAAAAATAGACTGAAGTACAGCTCTACAGTAGGCTGAAAATAACTGCATTTTCTAGTGTTATTGTTATCTCTAAAAAGTGTCTTGATTAATGACTCACACAATTAAAAGAAATAAAACCAGATACTCTCGTCCAAATTAGCTTGGTGTATCATCAAGCAATTTGCCTCATTTTATCTACTGATGGCACGCCCAGAAATAGGAAAAATCTGAATTTTAACCTTGAAATATGAACTCTACAAATCTGTATTTCAGTGTATGTATTGTAAACCCACACTGGGGAATACTTTCAAAAATAAAAATAAACATTCAAACTTTGAATGCACTTTAAGGGTCAAAAAGCAATGGGAACAAATGCATTATTTAATCGTAAAAAACACACTTGATTCAGCGCAAGGCTGAGGAGGAAGCTCAGGCTCCCAGAGGCATGTGAAGTGAAGACTGTTTTGAGGGACTGCTGCAAACAGGGCTGGAGCTGAGCTTCCCCTCAGCCCTGCCTCTGTCTGGGAAAGGTGGTGAGGTAGAAAAGGCTGGAGAATACAGGCAGTTTTTAATAAGAATTATCTGCCATTTTCTCAGGAACAGTGAAGCAGAAAGGAAAAATGGTGGGAATGTTTTGCTTACAGTAAAATAAAGCCATTATTCAAAACTGAGAAAAAAGACTGTTAAAAAACAGGGCTACTCAAATATGGCTTGGACTCCATAATAAAATTTGTAGCCTTTTTAACAGCATATTGTTATCAGCTACATCTCTACTACAGTGCCTGTGTTTTTCCTTCACCCTCATTAAGGGTTAGGTCAATTTTGTACCTGACCACCAAAGGCTCTGCTCTCATTACCTTGACTCAAAGCTAACAGTAACTTTTAAAAAATGCTCACAATAATCATCAGCTATGGTATGCTTACCCTGAGGTAGTTGAGGGTGAAGTTTGTCAGACCCATTCGAGTGATGTTTTTGGACAGCTGCTCCAGCACCTGAGGGTCTTGTGCCTAAACAACAAAGGAAAAAAGAATTTTCACTTTGCTTTTTGTCGTTTTGGTTTTTTCTATGTCCTTAGTGGAATACAGGGAGGGTTCTCTGAAAAGCAGTGCCAATGCTATGGGAAAATTGCACATTGATACTAAATTTATGTAGTAGGCTAGAGCTCTGTATGCACAGGAAAATAAAAACCTTACAAAATAGGAGCAGAATAAAGACTGTTTTCCAATATCTTCCTTTGGTCCCTGCCCATTCAAAAGATAGACCTAGGAGGTCTGGTCATGTAAGTGAGCATGGCCCCACCAAAGAGCTTCCTGGGGGATTGCAGTACACTTTGAGCCTTCTATTTGTTGGCTGGGAGTCCCAGAAGACTAAATAGAAAAAGGGAGGAACAAAAAAGGTATTGCTTTCTTTTTGTGAGTGAGAAATTGCAGCAGAAAGATCTCATCAAGGCACCTTCAGCAGAGCTCATCACGCAGGTGACATTAAGCACAGGCTGGAGAACACTTCTGATCCAAGTTATTTTCCCAGGATTAAACAGGCAAAATGCGAGTATTGTCCTTCTCTGACCCTAGCCAGGAGCTTTACCAGTGAGACCAGCCTCCTCTGTAAAATTAGATCAATCTCATTATTAAAATTAATACCTGCTGGTTTCTGGCTAACCTGCTTCCACTCTGAGTTGTAGAAGCCTCCTAAATACATAATGTCGCTTATGGCCATCTTCATCGTCCCTTAATGGGATACCGTTGAAGAGTTCAATTGATCAGTCATTTAAAATAGCAGATAACGCTGGGACAGAAATGATGGGGCAGGTTTTCGAAGATGTCTTCTTCAGACTTGTAGTAGGACTTTGAAATAAGTCCAGGCTGCTTAAGCTATTTAAAATTCCTCACCAAGAATATATTTTTATCTATGGATATCTAAGTAACTTGATGTCAAAATATGGGAACATCTTTGGGTCTGTGTTCTTACCCTCTATAAAAACATACTCCTGCAACTGATTTTGTTTATGGGGGTACTACTAGGAGGAATGCTTCTATGGTGCAGAACTGAAAGTGTCAATGAGATTATGTTCTTTGTTTCTCCATGATTTACCTTTTTATTTTTTAACTTCAACTTGCAGAATATTTAATATTTTAATTTCCATTGTGTATGATCTCATTCAATTACAAAAGAAAGTCGTGAAATGTGGAACAAAAAGAAGATCAGGATTAAAATTCTAAAGGTTTCTAAGTAAATATATGGTAATTACTTATCTTCTGTCTATGCAAGGGTAACATCAGTTTGCTTCATTTAAAGACTAAATATAATTCGTTCCTACAATGATAAAAATTCACTGACTTTGCTGTAGTTCATATCAATAGGAACAGATTTTGGACCCAAATCATACAGACCACCAAGTGAGATTAAAAGGAAAATTACATGCTAAAACAGAATGAAAACATAGCAACAGTGGCAATATTAGAGCACTGAGGAGCAAGGGAGTGATGAAAGGACTTGTAAATGGCCATAGTTGCAGGCAAACCAAAATATTTATAGTTAATTGACTTGGGTGTGAAATTTGCTGGAGTTTTTCATAAACCTAATCTCATCTCTTTGCATTAGGTCAAATGAATAAAGGATTACTTACATGCATGGCTAGAATGCTGCGTGGGACTAATTCTCTGTATTGTCTAATAGTAAAGTGCCATGTTTTTATTCTCATAAGATCATCAAAAGTAAACTCCAAGATAAGACGTCCTTCTGTGCATACCTAGAATACAAAAAATGCATGAAATAAATTCCCAGGAATTTTGTTTTCAATGGTATTGTATCACCGGTTAAACAACATTCAAAAATATCAGAACAGTATTCTATTGCTCATCTCTGCTAGATTAATTGTTTCTCATTCTCTTGGGGGGAAAAAACAAATGTGGGAAAATTAGTTCATTGGCCTTACTTCAGAGACAGTAACTTATAATGCTATAGATTTTATAGCATTTCACAAACATAGAATATTGTGTGCTAAATCTTATTTATTGCAACAATTCCCTTTCCCTCACAGTTCTCTACTGCTAATTAATGACTGAACCTCGCAGTGGAGGTGACTGTGGTGCGACTGTGTGCACTTGATGGCAAGTTGTTGAACCAGACATTCCTAGTCATTCCTAGTCATTCCCGCACCTTGCCCTTTCCTTACAACAGCCTGGCATAGAAACCTTTCTTTCATGTCCAGTTGTATTACACAGTGACCTGAATGCCTGTGGCCAAATCTGATTTTTTTCCTATTTTTTTTCCTTGTCTTTACCAAGTGTTCTTGTCTTTTTCAAGAATTTTGTCCTGTTTCATTTTTGGTTTTGGGTTTATTTTTTTTTTCATTTCTTATCTACTTTTATTAATCCCCCCTTCCAAGAAAGCCAGGTGGGGTGCCTGCCATCAGACTGTATGAGCTGCATCAACCAAGCAGGTTTGAGAGTGAGGGGAGCAGAGGAGAGGTTTCAGCCAGGACAATGGAGCTACTTCCACAGAAAATGGCTCACGCAGCTTTGTGATGTGTCTTGTCTAAGAAGGAACAGAAAATATGGGAGGAATAAATTCAGAAAGTGGGTACTACTCGAAAATGAATAAATTACTGGGGACTTTTAAACAACTGTCCACAATTTTATGTGGAAAATACACTGTGGTTGTGGTCTCCTTTAAGGTGCAAAATACAAGCCCAGTAGGGTATCTTGACTAGGAGTACTGTGGAGTATCGTAAATGATGTCTGATTTGAAAATAAACTACTATTGCTGTTGATTTCTTTTTAAATTGGATATTTAGACATAACTCCTGTTTGATGTAAACTTGCAAGTTAAGGGTACATAGATATCGTGGAAACAGGGTGTAATGGCTTTCAAAAGAAAAGGTTTCTGCAACTTTAATTTTAATACAGCTAGCATTTGATTGAAAAATAGCCATCCCAAATTCAGTTGAGTCTGTTGAGTCTTTTTACAAGCCCCAGCTCAGGCTTGGCTAGCTCTCACTTGGGCAGTGTGGGGCTTTTCTGGTTAACAGTTCACTTAACATCATAATAGTTTTTCTTCCTTGCTGTTTCTGTAAAAACATGTAGGTAATTTTAACAGGCATACTATACAGACAAATTCCTGAGACCTGTGAAGGAGAATCTTGCAACAGGTTCTCGTTTGCCTTTTTGAACACACCTTAGTGATACCTTCAAATTTTTAATGTGTCTTATTTTGTCATTTGACCCTGATTTTGATATTCACATCACCTGCACTATGATGAGAAATTACACAGAGGTAGACATGCACACACGTAAGGATTCACTGAAGAAAAACACTTTGTATTAATGTAACTATGTTGAGGCCAAAGATCTTGGTCACTGACTAGTTAACATGAAAATATTTCGAGTTTAAAATAATTTTTTATAATAATACCTGTGGCTTTTCAAATATTTCTTCTCTTAAGCTCAAATCCCCTCAGCTCTTAACAGGTTTTAGGTACTGGCATTAACAAATTTTAATAGAAAAAGTGAAACACATTCCTCATATCACAGTGGTAAAAATTTATACATCTTATAAAGGAATTTAATTTCCTTATGTAGAGCAGAATTTTACACATTGCTTTAATCAATAGAATTGGCACAGTTCTTATTTTAAAAGGGTTTTTTTTCTTAAAGCTGCCTTTTACATAGAATCCAAAAAATCAAAAGAGTCTCCAATTAAGAAAACATTTTCTGTTGTGCTGAATTCATGTTACCGTACTGTGAGCTCTGACATTTTGTTTCTGTGGTAACCAAAATCAGCTGATTAGTTGGCATGGCAACAGAAAAGATGTAATCCCAGCAGACACACTCTAATCAATGCCCCCAGCACAGATGGTCTCCGGAGGATCAACAAGAAAGAGGCTGGCAGGCATTCAGTGTATCACGTGGTTGCTCTAGACTAGGCCAGGAAAAAACTAAAAAAGAACATTTCTCAAACTAACCAATAGCTTTTTAACCCCTTCACTGCACTTATTAATTGTAGGAATTTCAACTGCTTGTTCCTATGAAAACCAACTTTGGTCCTGTGCCTTATTGCTCACAGTCTCACTCTCCTATCACTAAATATCTTTAGAAGTCTTCACCCTTTATTAACTACTATTTCTCAAACATGAGTTGTTGCTTGAAAAGAAGCCTAAAGCTTATACAAATCTGGGCAGTGCCTGAGATTATTAGTAAGGATTAAAATCACTGGGTTTCAAGGGCTTCACCTATAAAATCCAGCTGATGGCCCCGCTGCTGGGAGCAGGAAGAGAATGGTTCGAACAGGGGGTGCTCACTGCTTTAGTGGTGAAGGCAAAGCTCTCCTCAGTCAAACTATTGGGAAATATAAATATTGCTAGCTGCAGAAAAACAGTTTGCCTACACATAAAGTTGGAGAGTCAGTAAACACAGTGAAAACAGAGACTTAGGAGGACTCCTAAAACTTTCCTCTACCTGGGAAAATAAATGGAGCATCTCCCAGGTAAACAAACATGGTGGT
This sequence comes from Pseudopipra pipra, assembly GCF_036250125.1. Lineage (NCBI taxonomy): Eukaryota > Metazoa > Chordata > Aves > Passeriformes > Pipridae > Pseudopipra > Pseudopipra pipra. The sequence goes on along the minus strand of NC_087552.1, from coordinate 60,331,422 downwards.
CTTGGCTTCAGTTTTTTACCACATTTTATTTATGCCATTGAACTGTTATAAATTATTTATAGTGTTTATTTATATCTTGATAAAACAATTTTTAAGTGTGTGACACTTTACAAGGACCTCTTACCCTCTAAAGACAAGCTGAACTATTCATATTCTTACTGCTAGGCATGTTCTGGCCATATTTGTTTGAAAAAAAATGGAAATGCCATTTTGCATATTCATCCAACACTGCAGTATACAGTGAGTTGCTCTAACTAGCAAAATGTTGAAATGAATAAAATACATTGGATTCTTGACTCTGTGGATTCTTGATTCAGTACATAATGAGAGGTGTTTCAATCCCTTATGTTTGAAGTTGGTTAGAATTTTCAGCTTAGAATTTGTCTGTAAAACTGAAAGAGTTTGTATTTTTGCATTAAAAACTACCCCCATGGTAGTTTCACGGGGTCAAATTCAGACATGATCTCAGGAGCTACACAGTTCATTGCAGTGCTGCTTACTACAGGAGGTCTGCTTTGTTCCACCAGCGATGCTGTGACAGTAGGAGTTTACCTTTGGTAAGATCTGTGCCCTCAGTATCTCTGGTAGAAGTTAAACACGCACAGCTGAGACAACATTTGGCTCCAACTTATTTCTGAAAGAGTAATATATTTTCTCCCCTTTTCTATCAATTACTGTGTTTTATTTCAAATTTGCTGTTACTAACTGTCAAATTTTAAACATACAGGCATTAAAAACTCCTAATTTTTCTCCTAAAATCCAAATCACATCCCCAGCTGAATTTTGCTGCTGGGACAAAAAATGTTTATATCAGAATCTACAAGAGAAAGATCAGGGCTGAAGCACTGCCAGGGCTACAGCAGAGAGACCCACTGCACTTAGCAGGACAGTGCCATGGGAGGTGACTGTGGCCCCCCAACAGGAGGTGGGCACCCAGCCCAGATCATGCTGCTAGTCTGTCTTTGACTTGCTGGATGTTAACCTCCTTTCCAAGATAACAACACTGTCATGTGCTGCCATAATAAGTATAATAAACTAATTGAATTGAGAAAAGTGTTCTGTATTTACTGAGTAAAAAAACCAAACCAACCCCCTTTTATTTGATATTGCATTAAAGCTAACATAAAGGGAAATGACACAGAAATGGCTTTAGGGTTCTCAGCAGAAAAGTAGCTACGGTGTACCTTTGCCATGTCCCCTGCACATGGGGGTGGATATGGCCAGCACTCACAGCTCCTCATGAGCAGTGAGGTGGCAAAGAAGGGCAACTAGGAATATCTGGTCTCTTCTCTGTCTATCTGTTTTTACGTCTATATAAGTCACAGGGGCTGGGGTGGGAGACCTGGAACAATGACACCACTAAATACAGACTTTGTGGCTCACCAGTGCACCACACAACAGCAGCTTCCTTTCCCTCTTCTTTGAGCCCTACCCCAAGAGCCAGGAAGATGGCAAAGAAAACTCCGCAAAGGGATGGGACTCACACACATACTAAAACAGCCTGAGCCATGTGGACCTTGGTCATGATGCTGTCAATAGCCAGTGACTTAAAACTAAAATCTCCACAGTCCTGCGGGCCAAGGGCAACACGGATGAGCTAACTTCTCCTGCTACCCCTTCAACTTTTGTTCTTTTCTCCATGGAAAGGTTAAAGATGAACAGGTACAAGATGGAAAATCATTTTTTCCTGTTAATGTCTTAGAAGGGACACTTCCATTTTGAAAAACATTTTACTGTTTTTTTTAATATAAGGGAATTTTTTGTTTTAATTTTTATTTTCCACTCTTTGTACTGTTTCTTATAAATATATGGTACTTGGTTTAATTACAGGACTAGAAGTGGCCTATGCATGAAGATAAGTCACTATCAATTACAAATATTGAATATTCACTAACTGCCTGATCCAGAGCATGTTTAAATCAATTGACTCCTTTCACTGACTTCACTGCCCTTTGGGCTGGCATCCTACTGTATTAAATCACTATTTTCCTAGAGATTTATAGTCCTGTACTAGGTAAGTATCAAATGTAATGCATACCATCCCATATGGTAGGTAGCAGAAATGTGAAATCTCACTGTTGTTTTAAAATCAAGCCCAGAGAAAAGGAGATGGGCAGGCTGAATTTAATTCACATAAAACTGATAGTTCTGGCCACTTGGCATTATGAGCTTCTCTTGTAATCTTTCTGGGAGAATTGCAGAAGATACCCACAGAAATTTCCAGTCACATAATGAATATAGAAAACAGTAATTAAACGGCTTCAAGGGTTTTCAATATTAGAAATAATCTCAGTCTACCAGAAAAATTCAACAGCCAATATTTTTTACCCTTATACACACTAAAAAAGAAAAAGAAAACCAAAAACCAACAACATGCTTTATTGAGTCTTCCCTGTTACCTTGGTAAACATAGGTTTTCCATGCTGAGTGACCATGGTGCATTGATCACAGTCCACTGTGATGGATGAGTTGTGGTATGACTCTTTTGAGTGCTTGAGAATGTAATACAGGTCTGTTACACCTCCTTCAAAGACAGTGCTAAAATAACGAGGAATGAGGGTCCTTCCAATTGCTGTGAGGAAAATACAAAGCAGAATTCAGCAAATGCTCTAGGTTATAAAATCTCAAACCATTTGCTAACAGCACATGAATAATTTTAAGTTCAATGAAATCAAACTTTCATTTAATGAATATAATACATGTTCTCTCCCTTTTGTAGAGATGAAGTTGCGCCTGCTCCCATTGAAATCAATGAAAATGGCTGATTCCATTCAGAGGGAGTGGGCTCATCATATTTAATCTTTTTACATTGATGGTAAGTTAGAGTCACTCTTGAAACCATCTGCAAGGTTTTTTGTCCCAAAGTAATCATTATACAAAAAGCCACATGGTGTCAATTATGACTGAAAGTTGGATATTACCCATAAGTGTATAAATACAAGTGGTGAGCATTTACAGAAATATACTTTTACACCCAAAAAAAGCAAAGCAAATTTATATATGGGGGTTGTGTACACATATAAGTTTGTTTGTGTTTGGGCACAAGTATATTTATATATACCCATGCATACATGCACGCACACACACACACACACACACACACGTGCACAGGCACTCTTGATTGAATAGGAGGGGTACTGCTGAGAAATCAGAGTACTGGGGAATGAAGGAGAACCTGAGAATGCACAACAATATGTGTTATGACTACCCACAAGTCTATCTGAGATCTCTCTTTAGACCAGTGTTTATATCATAGGCTAAAAAGTCTGAGCAGACACCTGAACTCACTTATATGCCCCACTTACACCCCAAACTAGGAACTTAAGGTACCCAGTTCAGCAATACTTAGTAGGGCAAAACTCTCACTGAAGTCACACCTCTCACTTCCATATTAGTATCAGCTAAATACTACAGGGTCTAATTCCAAATATGCAGTAGTAATTCTGAGTGTACTTTAGATGCACAAATTAGCAGAATTATCTCACATGCAACTCATGCTTTCCATCTCCTTCTTTACAGATAAATTTGGATGTAACCACAAGCCTGGTATGATAGGACACTTCAGTTTGTAATAGACCAATACTTCCACACAAAATGACTCATTGCTTTGCCTTCATTAGTCAATCCACGGTAATTCTGAGTGACGGATACATAAAAATTGAGTCCATTTTAAAGAGAAAACCCAAGTAATCTAAGTGGTCTCTTGGAAGAATAGTCACCATCAACAGGCAAGATTAGAGCTTATTAGTTCCTAATTCTTATTTGTCTGTTAGGACTATATGGTGACTCATGCCTCCCTCACTTGCTGCATACTTTAAGAGTAATTTCTAAAAAACTATTTTCATAGAAATTTTGCCAGCAGATGAACAAAGGCTCCAGAACCTAAAAATGCATTTGCAAATGGGTGTTGCAAATTAAAAAATACCGAATTTTCACAGTAGTTCTGTGAAAAATATGTTTGTTCTGTGTGTTACAATGTGGAATGTTGCATGTGCAGTCATAATGCACATTGTATAATGAAAATATGCAAATATAGAAAATTAGGACTTGTTAAAGCTTTTGCTGTAATATCAGATATCAATGTAGTTTAATATACAAAAACATACCACACTCTCTGGAAGTGGCTGAAAATTCAGTGAATACATTGAAAGCCTATTCTGTGACTCTAGCTCCTAAAAAACCCCACCCAATCAACATACACATATTATCTTTTCACAGTCTTTTATTTTAATTTAGAAAAACTGAAGTCCAGTGTATTAGCATAGCATTCAACTCATGCTTTAACTCAAATTTCTCCATGTTGGTATGGTATATAGTAAAAAGTGAAATTTACCCATCAAGTTAATTTCTTGCTCCCCTAAGGCTAATTAGTGCAAATTAAATTTCCTGCTAATCATCTTAAGCAGCAAATGTGTGATATGAAAATCCAGCATTCCTACTGATTGTGATAAACCTCTATTCATGTGACTTATGCACTGCATAAATATCTTGAAACTATTTAACTGCAGCTTATAGACTGTTCCCAAAGTAGCATGGTCATATGGTATTGCTCTTTTCCTTGTATTCACAGCTACAACACATTAAAGGAGGCTAGAAATACATTAAATAACTTATTACTTTTCCTCGTAAGCATTATCTATATTTGCCACAGGGATATGCTACTGTGAACAACAAAGTATGAGACCAAAAGGATGAAAAGGAATAGAGGTGCACACAAGGATATGCTCCATGGAACCTGATTTTGCATGACAGATGCACATGCAGACCCTGTCAGTCTGTAAAACTGAAAATAGCAGATGCAAATAACCAGCATAAATGATTATAGTTTAATATTCAACTCCACAAGAAATGGAAACCTGTATTGATGAGCAGACCTGTCCTCAGCGCACTATGTTGCTTTGCCACAAAAGACTGAAGCATGTTCAAGGTTTTGGTTCTTTTCCTGAAGCACTCAATGGTTTTAAAAGATCATTTCATTTCTAGGATAAACATGAAACTCTCTTCAGCGGTAACAAAGTTTATTTGTGCAGGAGATGGTATTTCCAAGAACAACAAAAGGCTGTGGAGTAGCTCCTCTAGAGATCATTGCAAACTTTGTGCATTTTTTAGCACGAAGAACTTTTCCTTGCTTTTTCTCTTCCAAAACATGATTGCGTAGATAAGTATTCAAGTGCATATGTGTGTGCATGCCCTGCTCTGCTGCATGCGTACATACAATCCTTTCTTGGGCAAAAGAATGGTAATGTTGCAAAGATGCTTTTCCTTCCCTTCTCGCAGGAGATGAACACGATCATGTGTGGAGGTGCACACTCCACCTCTGTCTGCCACTCTACATCTCAACAAGATTTTAGTAATGCCATGTATCTTATGCTAGAGATAGCTGAATGATACTTCCTAGGAGAATCCTGGATAATGAGAAGGCAGGATTATGGGATAACTCGATACTTGTGGCCACTTCAGGATGTTGCTTAATCATCCTTGCGCCAGGGCAGTGAACTCATCTTGCAGAACCCAGAGCAAACTGTATGCTAACTTGATCTTGGGTTTGCAATTCCCCAGAGGCAGCCACAGCAACAATGAAAAGTATATAAATAGCACATCCAACTGCACCAATGGGGTTGAATTAAGCTTTACGTGCCACTGCAGTTGGAATTCTTTCATATTTTAGAGCTTGGCTTTTAGCCCACAGAACACACATTCAGAATATATGTCTGTGCATAGTTTCATAGGGCTCCTCCCTGCCACACCACACATCCCTAAAGGAGCATTGCCTGGGGACCCTCAGAACCAGCACACAGATCTCAGCCACAGGAGTTCCCAACACGAGTGTTTGCAGTAGCAGTTTGAGTATGGGAAAATTCTTGTAACTTCCTTTCCTGATGTCAGGAAATTCTTTCTTTCTTTCTCCATTCTTCTTGCTCACCCACACCCATAGTCCAGTTGTCTGTTTTCTCACCTTAGGGTTGGTGGCTTACATCAGTTATCTTCCAAGTTCACTGTTCAATTCCCAGTATCTCCCTGTCTTCTCTCCCCCTCCGCACATGCTGCCCCTTTTTTTTTGCTCAAGGACGCTCATCAACCCATTCCAAATCTACCTGATTTCCTCATTCTTCTTACTTAAGCAGGCCCAGTTATCTAGTCTCAGCCTCCTTGTTGTCCTCTACTCTGCCCAAAACGCCAGCTCCACATACACTTTTTTGGTGCCCTTCCTACCTAGCCAAGCTTCCACAGCTCCTTGACCCAGGCTCCCTGCCTCAGCAGTCTCAGCACTGTTCTGGATCTTGTTTGGTTTTTTGTTTGGTTTGTGGTTTGTCTTTTTTGTTTGGTTGGTTGGTTTTGTTTGGTTGTTTTTTTGGTCGTTGTTTGTTGTTCTTGTTGTTGTGGTGTTGGGGTTTTTTGTGTGTGTGGTGGTGGTGGTGTTCGTTTTGGTTTTTGTTTTGATTTGGTTTTTTTCCTCCAAAATTATCTCTCTGCACTTTTTCCACTCTGTCTCCTCCTAAGAGCAGATTCTTTCTCTAAACGAACCCCATCTCTCCTTCCTTCCTTCAGCTTCTCATCAGCAAGAGACCATTCAAGAAGACCTCTTCCCATTGTGTCCCTCACCCAGCCAAACCTGTTCCCTGTTTTTCTCACTGACTTACAACTCTCCCTTACTTAATCATCCTCCATCTTCTTTCATCTCCCATTTACCATTTTTCTCTCCCCTATCTCATCATATCAATGACATCTTGTCCTGATTTTTTCCCTTCCTTTTTTTTTTCCCTCCTCATCCCTTTTCTTACCCCTACATTCAGGTCAAGTTCTTTCCTTCCCAGGGCTGCCTGGATCCCAGACATATCTGCTGGCAGTGTAGAAGAAAAGGTTTCCTGCTCTTGCATGCAGCACTGGCTGAGCCTTCCCTGTGGGTTTTGCAGTGGAAATGACAACAACTTCACACAGCCCTGAGCTCCAAAATATCTAGTTACTCTATGTAGTTGGCATGTGGTTAGCCCCATTGGACTCTGACGAGGACACTTACTATATTCCTTGGAAAGGAAGACCTTGGGAATTTTAGCTGTTGAACTGTAGCAAAGCCTTCACTCCATACCTTTTTTTTGGTGACCTTTTTCCCTCAAATATTTAGAAATCTGCTAAATTCAGTCAGATTTCCACAAAGAGGACAAAAGGGACACCCCTACCACAAAGGTGAGCAACCATACTACAGAGCATACAGGTTTTTAGACATTTAAAAAACAAACTTGCAAGGCTTTAGTAACATGGAAAACCCAATATTTTTCCATTTGGAGGGAAAAAAAGAAATCTTTTTTTGCCTTATATAAAAAAGAACTAGATAAAAGCAAAAACAATTTCAGCTTTATTAGATCAAGCTTAGCAAAATTATAAATAAGTAGAAAGAAGGCCTTTTCATGGGACTTATCAAGCAATACTAATAATAGATATCATCTGCCTGCAAAAGTACATTAGAACAGCCCTGACTGCAGGTGCTGAGGCTCTAAGCCCAATAGTCAGGTTTAGAAAAGCAGATGTAGCATAAGAAAGCATATCTGCATCTACAAATACTAACAGGTCCCATTTCCCAGAAAAGGCCATTTAATAGTGTGAAATGTGACACCTCACATTGCAAGATATTGTATATACTAGAAGGAAAATTCACCTGGCCCTCAGCATTCAGGCATTAATTCCAGATCACTGGAATGCTGCTTTAAATTATCATTTTGTCCTGGGCAACAATCTTCCTCCCTAGCTGAGTGTCTGAGGATGTACCGTTTCTCATGAGAAGTGGGCACTGACACTTAATGTTTGCTTCACTTGTGCTAGCAGTTGCCCAGATAGCAAAGCAAACTGACAAAGATCAGTTGGATTTAGCAACAAGAAACAGTTATTTATATGAAAATGTCTGTAAGAAAGGCATATCTGAAACGACTATTTTGCACAAAACAGAATGCTGTCATCTGCTGGCATGAAACAACTTTAGTCTATTTTGTGGTGTAACAGCTTGGCTACATGTGATTCCATACACATTTTCCAACCAAAAAAACAATTTTAGAATTGAAGTAAGACAGATCTGTGACACTCCTCCAAACATGAGCAGTCCAGAAATCAATTAATTCAATCTGTGAACGTAGGCAAGAAGCTTTATAGGTCAGTAACAGTTATATTATATGTAATTTCTTAAGTAACACACCTGGGGAATTCTAAAGAATAGAATTAAACCATCTAACATATTAAATGGCCCACGGCCTGCCTCTCAGGGAGGGACATACTGAGGTCATGCTCCTGCTTTTTGGCCTGGGCATGCAACGATGATGATTAGGGTGCTCTTCTGTCACCCTTATCCCAGGAATCATTATTTTCATGCTGTCATTTAATTTATTTTCCCTTTTAAATATGTTTACCTTAGTGTAAAATACTACATTTTGTCAGGAATAAGTTTAATTCTAGAATTATTTTTCTATCCCGCATTGCGTCAAGATCTCCAATGATCTCTAGATGGGAATGTCCATAACTTGTGAAGTTCAGAGCTTTTGCAAGCCTCAGATGACCTATGGGCAGAAAGCCAGTTAAAAAATACAGTTTGTAATATAATTGTGGTACCACTACACACTGTGGTGATGATGGTACTGTTAGGTTGGGCTTTTTTTTCCCAAGGAAGATTTGAGTAAAATAGAAAGCAAACATGTTTTTCTAGTTCACAGGAAACTGGCATTATTTGTGGGCTAGGAATAGAAGAACATTTCCTCCTTTTGTGTGCCAAAGATAGACTGTCAAAATCTCAGTGCCCTCTCTACAGAATGAAGGGTCATGGCCTCTTTGCAGAAGCAGGGCTTGATAGCAAACCCCTCACCGAACCGTTCACGTGTTGCCTTTACAGTAGAAGCTCTCAGGGGCAGAGACTTGGATTTAGCATATACATATACACCATGTAAGATACTGTCAAGTTGGTATAAAAAAGAAACAATGGAACTGTTAATCAGTTAAATAAAAATATTGGGTTTATTGCTTCCAGGCTGGTTTTTGCAGCTCTGAATCCTGTCAAGTCCTATGTCTTCAATTAAAATTAGGTTATAAAATAAGTAATAAAACAGAAACAAATAAAACCAAAAAATATAAAATATAAAAAGCCTTTAAAAGTGCCGCAGAATCAGCGGCAGAATGAAAAAAACACTCTCTGCCTATAGCTTAAAGGAGCTCTGGAAGCTCTGGTGCAGTCTGCAGCTGATTATCTCATCAGTATGCTATAGCTGGGCTTGAGGAACTCTGCTGGTTGGGACTGTGGGGTTTTTTTGGCTCCCAATACAAAATGTTGAGCTCTCCCATAAAGCTCTAGGCAGACTATGAGAGTCTCTTGCTTGAGAGATTATCACAGTTGGATCTCAGTAATTAAATGGAGATGTAACAAATAACTCTCCTCAGCCAGATGCAGGGACTAGGGAAGCCAGAAGACGACATCCCATTGATTGCAAATGAACCTTCCTGAGCACTGCAGAAGAGAGTATGAGCTTTCTGTTAATTGTTAATTGACATCTCTGGTCATGGCTAACTAACATCTGCGTGGTCCAGAGCTTGGCATGTTCATTTACATATGTTTCTATAACTGAAATAAACACATCAGTGCTCACAGAGCAAAACTGAATGGAGTTACATAATAATATCATTGCTGTTATTCTGCCTATACTTCTATTTGCCCAAAACTGACCCAGTGAAAGAGCACATCAGCCGTGTTTTCTTTTGGACACAGTCCACCTGGCTGGGATGTGAAGACAGGGATCCCTCAATCAAGCTGGACAATAGTAAAGCTCCAGTTTTCAGTACTGTGATCTGCTATCTGCAAGAAGCTGCAGCTTTATCTGCTGAGTGGATTCAAACCCAAACAACACAAGTCTGTCAATTCCCAGGAAAATCTACTGTCAGATTTGATAGTGTGGCATGGAAGGCAGTGAAAAGACAGTCTAATAAGTCCAAATTCTCTCTCAGAGACATGTGGGCCATGTTGATCAATCCACCCACATGTATCCAAAGAAGAATCTGGCACATACAGACCTGTCCTTTTTTTCTCCCAATCTAGTGGGTAAGATTGGACTTCTATCATTATTACATTAATAATAATACTACTATACCTTCCTGAAAGTCAGTGTGGTTTCAGAGCCAACAGGAGCACCACAGACATGGTATTTGTCCTCAGACAACTGCAAGAGAAGTGTAGGGAACAGAACAAAGGTCTCTATGTAACCTTTGTCGACCTCACCAAGGCTTTTGACACTGTGAGCAGAAAAGGTCTGTGGCAGATTTTGGAATGTTTAGGTTGTCCCCCCAAGTTCCTTAAAATGATCATCTCACTCCATGAGGATCAGCACGGCCAAGTCAGATATGACAACACACTTTCTGAGCCCTTTTTAATTAAGAATGGTGTGAAACAAGGCTGCATTCTCGCTCCTACCCTATTCACAGTCTTCTTTAGCATGATGCTCCAAAGGGCCACAGCAGACCTCGAGGATCAGGATGGTATCTACATTCAATACCGTACTGATGGAAGTCTATTCAATCTAAGGCGCCTGAAGGCCCACACCAAGACCTTAAACCATCTTATCCGGGAGCTGCTTTATGCTGATGACGCCGCCCTTGTTGCCCACACAGAAGCAGCCCTGCAGCGTTTAACATCCTGCTTTGCAGATGCTGCTGAGCTCTTTGGTCTGGAAGTCGGCTTAAAGAAGACAGAGGTCCTCCATCAACCTGCACCTCAGGAAGTCCCCCATCATCCCCACATCACCATTGGCCAGTCGGAGCTCAAATCAGTCCAAGAGTTTAATTACCTCGGTAGCCTCATCTCCTCAGATGGTAAGATTGACAGAGAATAGACAACAGGTTAGCAAAGGCATATAGTGCTTTTGGAAAACTCCACAAAAGAGTATGGCGTAATAAACACTTGAAGAAAAGCACCAAAATCAGTGTTTACAAAGCCATAGTGTTGTCGACTCTCTTGTATGGCTCCGAATCATGGGTCATCTACCGCCACCACCTGCGTCTCTTAGAACGCTTCCATCAACGCTGCCTCCGCACAATTCTAAACATCCACTGGTCAGACTATGTGACCAATACATCTGTTCTAGAGCAAGCAGCTATCACAAGTATTGAGGCCATGTTGATGAGAACACAGCTGCGTTGGGCAGGGCACGTCTCAAGGACGAAGGATCACCACCTCCCTAAGATCTTGCTTTACGGTGAACTTGCCACCTGCTGCCGCATGAGAGGAGCCCCGAAGAAAAGATACAAGGACTCCCTGAAACAACATCTCAGCCTTGGCCATATTGATCACCATAACTGGTCCACTCTGGCCTCAAATTGTGAGGCCTGGAGACACGCCATCTATAACGCTGCTGTTTCCTTCGAGAACACACGCAGGATCACCCTCGAGGAAAAAAGGCAACGCAGAAAGAACCATGTATTGCAGAATACACCATCTAAGGAGTCTTTCTGCTGTGCCTTTTGCAATCGGATATGTCTGTCATGTATTGGCCTCATAAGCCACCAGCGTGCCTGTAGCAAATGCGGATAGAGCCTTCCCAAATCTTCGTTCGCGAAGCCTAGCCATGAATGACTATACTAGAGTATACTAGTCTAGTGTACTTTTAATAGTAGTATATTAGTAATATACTACATATTTGCACATTCAGAAAAACATCTGTATATTCTACGGACATTATAGATTCTAAACTCCATGAGGTTTAGAAGACGGTGGAAGCACTATCTCCATATTGATAATAAAGCACACCTTTTGAGGAGTAAAATTAGCATTATATATATATTCTTCCCTTGTACTTACAATTTTGTTTTTATCTTTAATGATCTACTTGACACTTCCTGGAAATTGTGGAAATCTAATGCTTCCAACCAATTTGCCTATGTTCTCAATTTTTAGAACAAAATTACAAAGTGGGATGTGTGATGTGGATTCAGCACTGTTACTGGGTGACTTGGATCCCTCCCACAACCAGAACCCAATGTTTTTGTTTAGATACATGATGTATAATGGTATCTGGAATATCTTATTTATGTCAATAACTTTGCCTACAGTTAAAGGCAATATTAAATATTAAATATTAAAGCTTATAAAGTTGTAAATGTCTAGGTTTCCCTCTCCAGTTCCTTCTATCCTGTGTAATTCAATCACTGTGTTAGGTTTGACTTTGTCTTTTGTCCAATAAGTATTTTCTAACAATATTTTAGTCTAATGAGGGTTTGCGTGTATAATTTTGATTCAGTTGACAGTGTGTTTCCTTTACTCGAAAGAGTGTAACCAGCACTTCAATCCTCTAAAACACACTTGAGTCAAGAGCAAGTAAGAAACTTTATGACAATGAGACCTCAGCTTAACTCCTCACACTTCATGACCCTTATTCTCAACAGTCAAATAATCTGCAACTCAATCTTAAATCCTTCATCTCTCTGAAGAGAGATAATATTTCACTATAATTCATTTTTGTAAAAACATTCAGAAAAGAACAATAAAAAACTCTCTATATCTCAGTACAAAGCTAAACTCCATCAGTGTAGTTTTTCATTAAGGCTCAGCCAGCCTACCTATTACAATAAAATCTTCTCCCAAACCCTTTCCTTATTACACTGGCAGCAGACCACTAGTCTTTAAAGAATTGCTTACCACAAAATTCAGTCATCAGTTCTTGAGTATTTCAGCCTCAGGCTAAGAGAGTCTGGACCAGAGAATGTAAAGAGAAAACAGCAGTCCAAGATCCCTTTCACAGGATCTGGGCTTGGGGGGCATCATCCCTCCCTCCACTCTGAGCAAAGTCACCTGCAATGGCTTGTCTAGGGCTGTGTCCAATCGGGTTTTGAATATGCCCAAAGATGGAGCCTTCACAATTTCTCTTCTCACAATGAGTGAGTGTTTGACCACCTTCAGAGGAAATCAGTTTTTCTTGTGTTTAAATGGAATTTTCTGTGTTTCACTTTGTGCCCAGTGCCTCTTGCAATACTGAGAAGCCAGTCTCTGCTTTACTCTGTCTCCATCATATATTTAAACACATTATAAGCTTCTCCAGATTGCACAGTCTCAGCTCTCTCAGCCTCTCCTCATATAGCAAATCCTCCAAGCCTTTAATCACATTCATGGCTCTTTTCTGGACTCATTCCAGTATATCCATGTCTGGCTTCTAAATAGTGAGTCCAAACTGAGTATCCTACACAGATGTGTATCATCAGGACTGAGGGAAAGACCACCTCCCTCAAACTCTGCCTCACACAGCCCAGGAGGCTGTTGATTTCTTTGCTGCAATGGCACATTGCTGGCTCACAGTCAACTTCAACTCAGTTCCTTTCCTTCAGATCTCACAACCAGCGTCTCAAGCTGAAGCACAAATAGCAGAGCATCATCCCTGCACAGGATCCCTCCATACCAGCTTCAAGCTTTAAGTTTTTGCTCCGTATCCAGTGACAACACTCTAAGTACTTAGGGAATCTACTAATCGATCATAAAATGAAAACTCACAGACCGTACAATTTATTGTTTAAACAACTGAATTAGGTTTCTAACAGTACAGAGCAGGCCAGACTCTTACTCCACACTGAAAAATTCAGAATTTCTGATGGCAGGCGTATTTCTCAGGAAGCATATGTTCTAAGCTGATTTTTTAGGCTGGAGGGGAGAAATGTCTGGGGGGAGTTACCCACACACAGACATGTCCTAGATGAGGAAGCTCCAGCTTTAATTGTAAAAACTTTTACATCTTATAAATCAAAACCATCACTTCCCACCAAAGATCTACACATGAATATTTAGCAAACAGAAGATTTGTATTTGCATAAAAATACCACACTCTGAATGCAAATAAAGCCAGAACAAATGGTTTGCCTGCTTGCCGTATATAGCCACTCACACTTCTGTCTGTGCTATCATTGTGTCTGAAGAAAGAGTAGTTCAGTTAATTTTGTTCAACAACTGCAAAGAAGGAAGTTTTAAGAACAAACCAGAGGTTATTCACAGCTGTATGACAAACCACTGTCAAAACATAACAAACCACAACCAAACTCAAGCAGAAAATGACAAAATGTAAGACCGTAAAAATGATGGAAATTGTGCAGGACAGGCATTTTAGATGAACAAATGCAATCTGTACCAACATAAAGGACCAACACAGCACAGAAAATGATACCCAGAAAAGTCGTCTCAAGAAATAAAGTCAAAAACATAAAATTCAAATGACAGGACACCAAAAGGAACAGACAAAAACCAGGGAAACCATCCAGTTGTATTAAATCAAGCACATCCCTGACCCCTGACTTCATCTGACCTAGTAGAATGTTAAACACGGCATGAAACAAAAAATTATGTAAAAACATAAGCAAAATGACATAAAGTGATACTGGCCATACCCTCTCATACTGCTACAATTCATTTAAGCAGGTGCCCAAGATGGTCTGGGGTAGAATCCAGAGCTCAAAACCCAAAGATTAGTTGCTGTAGAAAACATGTGTCTGCCTTTCTGTGGTGTGTTCATGTGGGTGGTGGGGTAAGTGACCAACCCACACATTTCACAGCCATCGACTTGATTAATCTCTTGTTGATATAAATCAAACAGTTCCATGAAAATCACTGGACCCACACCAATAACCACTTGCTAAGAATTTGTCCATTATGCTGGGGATATCCCTTCCCCACTCCCCACCCCTCAACTGTATAAATATTCCAATTATTGTTGTGAAAGCACATAGGAAGATCCGTTGTGTTATATTTGCTGAAGTGAAGTTGTTCTGAAGAGAGATGTCTGCAAATATAATTCTACCAGTTTCTAATTTCTAGCCTCTCCTATGAAACATGTTTAGATGGGAAGCTGAGGCAGAAAAAAAAACAATGTTTGCTCTAGAAATACTATTAAACACATACAGCCTATATAAGGGAAGAATAAACAATTGACAAAGTACTTCTCTGAATAATGCATAGGTCCCTTTCACTCTTAGAAACATTGGAAGAGAAGAGAAGCTGCAAGTGACTGAGACAGAGTACCACGTGTAGCGCAGAGCTTTTCCACTTCTAAAGTTCCTGATTCTCATCCAGGAAAAATCAGCAACATCACACACCTTTAAATAGATGCAACCCTGATAAATTCTATTTTTGGTTTCAGTCCAGTTTGTATCTGCCAGAATAGCATGTCACGTCATCACCGCCATGCCCAATGAGAAGCCTGAGGACACCATTCATGATGAGAAGCCTGAGGACAAGCACAGGCTGCTGACACCTCAGAGGGCTTAGCTTAGACAGAATTTACCTTTCTTCTTAGATGTTTTCTGCAGCTCTCCACAAGCTCCCTTCCACTGAGAGATAGACAGTAACAGTACTTATGGCAGCTAGTTTAAGTTAGTCGAAGTTATTCTCTCACTGTGGTTAGTACAGTGTAAACATAGCCACGAATGTTTCTATAAAGCATATTGTAGGCAGACACCAACTTGCTCTGCTAACACTCTGAGTAACCCAAAAGCTACAAGTTTGCATAGCGTGGCATCACGTCTGAGCAAGCAAATCCTGCGAAGAGGCAGCAGATATTTGTTGGGGCTCCAAGGCAGATGAAAATGGCCACACAGCATCTGGTCAGCTCGGTGTGTGGGAAAAACAGGCTCATACAGGCATTTGCCATACAGGCGTAGCTGACCTCCTTAACACTGGAAGAATTCTATTCCTGGCAAGACTGAAACACACAGGTTGGCCATATGAAGAAGAAAGATAGTCCCTTCCCTGAACACAGGAATTCTCACTCAAACACTGTCAGTCTAGCATCACAGCATGGTCCACATTCAGGTGAAAAATATCAGAGGTGAAATGGGTTGGTATGTGCATCAAAGGGGATATAACGTAGTGGGGAGTGTGTCTGGAGAACTGGTGGGAGGTGAGGGGTTACGGTGATACGATAAAAGATATACACGGTATTCTCAAAATCCTCAAACTGCATTGAGAACATGTGGATTGATAACCAGCATGATTTTTCTGGTAATTTTATGCTGTAGATGTATGAACAATATCTCACCAGTGGATAATATCAGTTGTCGGTTATATACATGTTTTATAACAACCAGAACACTCTTTTTCAAAAAGCTGTTGGTGGTTGGCTTTGATTTTTTTTTTTTCTGCAGCAAAGCTTGCTTTCCCACTCTCTTTCTCCTTCTCTTTCAAGCTCATGGAAGCTAACTGCAGAGAAAGTAAAAAGGTATTGAACACACTGGACAAAATAATTAGAAAAATAGTCTACCATTTAAAAACGTTTTGTTGGTTTTAAAAATGCAGCTTGTTTATTACCCTTAAAATGAAGGCAAATGCCCTGTGTTCAGTTATACAAATCAGATGTCTGACAAAATAACATGAAGTAATAAATAAGCACTTTCAGAAAAGGGCAAGCAATATAACAGGTTTATAAGCTTCAGTCAGAACACACGTTATACATAGTTTTTAATAAAATTTTATGCAGCAAATACTGCAGAATGCCCTTAACTCAAAAAAGGTAACATCAGTAATAAGTATTATAACAAATCCGTCCTCAAGTTGAAACAGCCTCTTCCTGTTTTCTGTCCTTTTAGCTGTATGATACATTTTTTCATGTTTTACAGAGAGGTATTATGTTTTCTTCTTGATATAGTTTTTCTACAATGACTCGCTGTGATTTCTGGAACCACTACAGGTAAGATGCAGTTCTCATGTAAATCTTGAAATGCCACTGTCAGGAAAATTTCTCCCAGAACATACAACAACTGGCACACAGGATCAACCCAAATGCCCACTCAGACCAACATCTTTGCCTAATCACAGACTACCTAAAAGAAAGAATGGAAAAACAAAGACAAAAATGGAAAAAAATAATCAGACAAATGTGGCATGATCCCAGCCCAGGTCCATCGCACCTACTTCCAAAAATGAACATAGGTTGCATACATTCAGACATGGCTTTTAAGAGCTATTGACATCCAAGTACAATGAGAGCACAGGGAATCCCACACTTCAAATATCACCCTAACAACTCAATTTATTTAAAGAAAAATATATACAAACTTTATGGTCCCAGACTAGAAGCATATAAAAAAATTCTCTTGGAACATATTTTCCTACAGAACTGAAGAAATTCAAGGTAGGAAGTTCTTTTCTAAAGGTTTAGCTGTAATTTTTATTTATCAGCAGTGCCAATAGGGTTACAGAGCAACTCTGCCAATAAGAATCCCCATTGACATCAGGGAGAATGATCCCAGATACATAACTAGATGTTCTGGTGTCTTAACATGCATATGAGCATGTAATTAAAAATACCTCTTTGACAAATTAAATATATTTTTTCAAAATTTACCAACTTTTAAAAATGTACAGAAATCACCTAATGTGGCAAAACTAATTTAATTTGGTATACTTCAAATTCATTATGGTCAAATAGGACTCTCAATAAAAAAATAAGAAACTCCCCCTTGGAGTGTGAACATGCCAATCTATTGCTGTATACATATGTATTTGAAATATTCCCCCTGACTTTTAAATAATTTGTACATATCTCACAACTAAGAACATATTTTTTTTTTTAATAGCAGCATTGCAAACTCAGTTCAGGATCTGGAAACAAATTTGTGTATTGTTATAGTGCCAACTACTGCAGTGAATAATGAGCTAACATTTGTTTACAAAACCTAACACCATGTAAGAGTAAGCTTGGTAGGAACCTATTTGTACTTTTGTTATAAGACATAAAAAAGATGCTGGAATAAAATGCAGAAAACACCAGTCCAAAATTGTTCTGTTGTGGGCATCCATTACGCAGGAGAGTAATAGAAAGTAACACTCCTACCAAGTTATTTTTTTCACCATAACCATAGGAAAACATCTCTGTCTAAAGTCGACCTTCCTTCACTACACTAATGCATGAATATTTTCAATTTATTTCCCCCTCTGTTAATACTGATCTTACTTCAGACATTATTCAAGAACAAATACTAGTCCCTCATGGATCTCCACTTAAACAGCAGGCATTTTGATTGCACAGTGATAAGAAGAATTAAAGAAAATAATCTTCATTTTTGTGAAATTAGTCATCTAAGAGGTGAGGGCAGAGGAGGAGTGCTGTACTCTGATGCAGGACAAGTAGATGCACTGTATCTGCTCCCTATGTTTCTGGATTATGCCAGTCAAGCACACGGAATGCA
This sequence comes from Pseudopipra pipra, assembly GCF_036250125.1. Lineage (NCBI taxonomy): Eukaryota > Metazoa > Chordata > Aves > Passeriformes > Pipridae > Pseudopipra > Pseudopipra pipra. The sequence continues at coordinate 60,313,239 of NC_087552.1, read as the reverse complement.
ACCTGAAAATATGGGCTTTGCTCTGCAACTGCTTGCTAACACAAAGTGAAGCCTCTGTATTTTTTTTTTCAGCAAAATTGTGGATTAATTCAAAACTAAAATGTCATTTTGCTACAAAAAGTAGAAACGGAGGAAAAATTGCCCACAGTGAGGCATAAAGCAATTTAGACAAATAGAAGTTGTTCCCAGACCTCTGCACAAGCCTTGGACTGAACATGACATTTAAAATTTTTTTGGATCAGCACTCCTGTATTTCATACAGTACTTTATCCACATCCCTCCTACCCTCCTGTTCGTAGAATGATCACAACAAGAAATATAAATTTAAAGGTTGTTCTTGCATACCTCACACCTGGTTAGAGTTAGAAAGTGCTAAAAATCGTACGAGCGACTTTATTCTCACAGGCTCTTTAGCTTGTGATTCTTGTGGTTTCAGCCTTTGCAAGAACCTCAGAGGAAGTAGTTCTTAAAAAGAGATGGCTATTTTGCTTGCCATTGTAAAAAATAGAAAGTACTTTGATGGTCTGAGATATGGTTTTGAACTTCAAAATAACTCATTAAATACTTGAATATATGCAAGATAGCATAGAAAACAATTCACAGCAACCAATGTGATACTAAAATCTCTCCTCCCCAGGCTTCGTAGCCAGTAGGTGCCCACACTGACTGAACAATGTACCACGATGCCCGTCACACAAATGCAGAAAAGATTCATGAGGTGGTTTGGTTTTGCCACACCACGCAACTGAGTCTCACCTGTTACTGCCAATGAAACTCATGTTGGTATGATAGGGACCCATACCTCTGAAAGAAGAAAATACTGACCCTCTCTTACAGTATGTGCTTTGTGTCTACAGAATGTGCCCACTTACATGTTTAGCAAAGTATGACTCTGAATTTCTTCAGGATAATCATCTATGCCTACACACTCATGCAATATCCTACTAGGGTGGAGCAGGAGCGTCTAACTGTACACACATTGTGTCAGTAAAGCAGCATCAGTTTCATTTCCCAGAGCTATTCCCATGAGGTGGTGTGCAATGTAGTCACAAGTAGTGGCTCTGAATGACTTTTCTCACCTTTAATTTCTCCTAAAAATCCACCACTTCCAAGGCAGATGGCAGGCTACACCCCCAAAGAGGCAACTTCACAGGAAGCCGTTGCGCTGCGTGGGGATGCTGCATAGGGAAGCTGAACTTTTGCTTCTCCTCTGCTATTTCCACCTGCTTTTTTCCCCCTGAGTTTCATCACTTGTATGTCATCCCATTCACATTTTACTCTCCCATGTTGTGAGCTGTCTGCTCCATTCAATGTCCTTCAGAGGGGTACTCACATGGAATTCACTGACAAGAAGTTCACCCAAACCATTTCCATTGAAGAATTTGTGTTTCCTGCTTGTTTGTTAGGTTATTGGTGCTTTGTACGTTCTGCATAAATGCACCCAAAACTTCAGAATCACAAGGAAGGTGATGGGAATAGTTGAATTTCAGAACATAGGTTTGCATGCAACTGTGAGGAGAATTAAGAGCAAATGGTAGTACTAACGAAACAACATTTTTGTTTACTGCATCAGAGTTACAAGTTACACTTGAGGAATGACATTCTTAACAGTGTCAAGAAAAAGTGGTGATTACTTTATAAAGGGTAAATTTTAACCCAAATGCGATCAGAAACCAAGAAAAATACTTTTTTTTTTTTCCGGAGAAATGTTTCTGTTTACACTCCAGTATCACAGAAAAAAATGACAATATCTATGTTGTGGGTGTCTTTGTGTCCCCAGTGATTCCAGATATTAAGAATATTTTAGCATATTCTACAGTGATCTATTTGAAATAAAAAAAACCTTTATATAAGTAACCAACTGATACGAAATAATCACCTGCTTTCCATAAACTGTGATGACTATACTATGTCGGGTTGACATATCCCAGGCAAATCACAGAATATTCTGACTTCGAAGAGACCCACAAGGATGATCAAATCCAACTCTTAAGTGAATGGCCCATACAGAGATTGAACACACAACCCTGGCATTATTAGCACCGTGCTCTGACCAGCTGAGCTAAATATAGCAGTGATCCCTGCTGCATTTGCAGACTAGTCCCGAGAAAGTGACTGCCAGTGGATGTTTTTTAAGGGACGCAGTGAGATGACAGTTATGGGGGATTCTTCCAACTACCTGCCCACCTATGAATCATTCTCCTAAATTTACCAGGAATTATTATGTTGTCTTTATTAAATGTGATTCTAAGCAGAAGTCTTGCTGAAACACTGAATAAAAACTGTACCCCTGGTGACATTAGACGTGTTGGAGGAAAGAGTCGGCCACTTGTATACCTGGTAACCACAGCAAAACAGTATTGCAAGATGGATGATCCATATCATTGATATCACATTGGTGTCACTGTGATGGAGAATTGTACAGGTTTTCTTTTTGTCTTTTTCACTGCTTTTTCTGCATGCATCACTGACAGGAGTAATATGAAACTGCTCTTATTTGAAACATAGTGGCCTAGAAAATACATAAACTGATGCCAGTATGTCTGCTACAGAGCAGAAGGATCCCAAGGGGCTCCCGTTATAAGATTATTCCAGTATGGGTCAACTGTTGCAATATTCAGCAACCAAAATATCATTAAAGCAGCTATTCCCTACTAGGTCCTTTCCTATCTAACACCTTTTTGAGTAAAAACTTGGATGTTTCCTCCAATATATATATTTTTAATATCCTGATCTTGCTTGTTCTTGCAAAACAGATGGGTGATCTGCAGAAATGAATCTCATGTTTTCAATGGCATGACAGTCCTTGCTATGGTGTATTCATATGGTTCCCTCTACATCAGTTTTGCTTCCTGACTCCGCTGCATGGTTACAAGAGACATTTACTTCATACATTATTTTGCTGGTAAAATGAAGATCCTCATTCCCCAAAAAGGTTTCGGAAATGTAGGCTCACTTTAAGAGCAATTCTCTATATGATCTGGAACAAAGTTACCGTCATGAAAGGCACTGACAGCAGGGGGATGATTCCCTTCCAAAGCTGCAATATAAATACCCTTTGAAAACAGGAAACATACAATTGTATTTATTCACTTAGGCTCCTGAAGTGTGCAATACAGAGTCCCCTCACTCCTCAGCATCACTGGGAAGAGTCAATGGCAGTTCAGTCTTTGCTGAGATACAGAAGAGAGCCTGCCTGCCTTTGAGCAGACAAACTTTCCAGTAACTCTTACAATTTAGACCGACTACATGCATTAACATTTGTTGCTGCAATGACTGTCAATTAACATATGCAAATTATGGTTTAAAATATGCAAACCATATGTAAATCACACTTATTTTTAGAAGGCTTACCTAAAGAGGGGGATGTAGCTGTCACGTTTAACAATAGCAAACACCTAATAGCAAACGCCTACATGTAAAACTACTGAAAGACACAGCAATGGTGCAGTGTTGAAGCACATCTGAACCTACATCCTCTTTCAAGACAAAAAGTAAGTTTTTATAGGGTTTTTTCTGGCATTCATTCCTCATGTATTGCATACATATGCCTACTAGCAAATGCTTTAAAACAGGATAGATGGAAATATTTCAACAGATAAGCTTGCAAAGAACAACCTTTTCCCTGAATATGTTAGTGAGCACATAATGCTCTGCAAGACAGACAGTAGCTACAAAAACCCCTTTTACCCTGAATAAAAAGTAATGACTTGGCCCACGTTATTATGTCACTGCTTTTCTCTGAGAAGTTGAGCCCTAAAATGGAATCACAAACTCATGAAGAGCTCCAAAGTCTTCCTTAATTTACCATCATTTTCACTTGAAAATCTTGAGAGCAAATTTCAAAGCCCTCCTTATTAATGTCATATGGCACACAGTAAACTGGGGGCAATTATTTCATAAAAAGTAATTATTTTTTTTTGTTCATGCCAGGAAGATGGGTACTGAACATGTGGGAAACTGAAACAGAAAGCTTATAACACTTTCAATGAAAATAGTCTTCTTACAGTCTAGTTCCTAATCTATGAACAGTTTGATAGAAGTACAATTGTAGAACAGTAAATATTATTGAAATACTTAAAATCGCAACATTCCAGGAGCAGTCACAGCAGTATTGGATAACCAGATACTATTCAGGTAAAGTTTATTCCTCTTTGTGTACAGGCATGAAACATGCAGTTCTAAATGTATCATCCTGAAAAGGCTTAAGGACAGCCAAAGACCCATGGTCACAGCCAAAGCCCTGTGGTAGGCAGAGAAGGAGCAATGCAGGACATGACCGGCCTTAGCTGCTTGCTGTCATCCCACTGGAAGTTAAAGCCCAGGCGCAGACACCTCGCCAGCCCCCGCGAAAGCTCCTACCCCAAACGAGGGCTGGGTGTGGCTGACACTGACTTGCAGAGGAAGCATTTGACACATGCTGATGTCCCTCACCTCCAGAGGAAGAGCAGTAGCAAACAGCAGGGATGGTCACTTTTTAAATAACTACAGCTGTTTCCACATGTGACTGCACTCTAGCTGGGAGCTGCAACCATTATTTAATTGTAATTTCAGCTAACCATTTTGCAGTAATTGATGGCTGAATAAGAAATCCAACAACTGCCTATATGGCTGAACAAATTATATTTTACTTATAATACCTTCTTAACTCAGCCACCCACCATGGTTGAAATATTTGATTGCTAAATTGATTTTTCATTAATTAAATCTTCAAGGATGATTATTATTCTGAAGCTGGACCACACACAATAAAAACAGGCATTTTATTAGTTATATAGTCACAGGGCATATAGAGAAAAAGGCATGAGCCCTGGCTGATACATAATTTGTTGTTCCAATGCCAACTTGCAGAATACCATTACCTCATCACAGTTGGTTGGATAGAAGTGAAAAGAAATTTGGGTCCCATTACTCTTTCTAAAAATTCTTGACCTTGAAAATATGGAACTACTTGCAAGAGATTATTAAATAGCTGTAATAATAAAAAAATAATCCCAACACTGAAATTTTAAATTAAGAAAAGCTCTTTCTCATTTCAAGACACATTTGTTATCAGGAAGACTGTGTGTCCTGGAAGTACTCTGTAATAGTTTCACAGTAAATAAGTGCTTTTACAACCATGGAAACGTCACTACCATAAAAGACACCCTTGCAAAAATTACAATCAATTATCAAAAGGTCTTTAATACACTTTAAAAATACATGTCACTGAAACTACTCACACAAATAAATGTTTGTGGCAGACCAAGAGGAAGACCTTAGTGCTTTTTCCATGAAGACTTGCTAGGAAGAAACCACTTACTCCAGTGAATAAAAGACCCAGCCAGCAACATAAATTAGTGGTCAGTGCAAAACTTCTGCTTGGTAATGTTTTCAAATTAGCTCTTTTTTAATGGCAGTCACCATTTTGTAGGTCTTAACTATACCATCAGGGTACCACTGACCTCCTCACAGTCTAGAGAGGCTGATTTTATTTCTAAGGTTAATATTCTCCCTTTTGGCAAGATTTTCGTTTTGTTTCTGGAAGTAACCCAGGCCCAAAAGGTTTCAACAGGATGTCCATCAACTAATGAATTAATCAGCTACACCCATAATGCCTAAAGCCTTGGACTGACCTGAAACTGGTAACGTTTCAAACAGATTACACCCACCAGGGACCCGCCTTTAACACGAGATCTTTTAAGAAATGCAAATGGAGAAGAAATGAGGAAAAACTAACTTCTGTGTCATTTTCTCTCCATATTATGGGTACATAAGAATCATAACAGCTTGTGTGATGAAGGTGTGAGGAAAGGAAGTGCAGTAATACAAAAGACATAGATGGTTCTTGACATATGTCCTTTTTGCTGCTTAGCAACATGTCAGTGTACTGCATTCTTTTTCTGTTTCAACTTTCTGCAAAAAGGATGTTTATACTGGAAGAATTGATTTTTTGCAGAACCCTATGCACAACCTTCTGCAAAGCAGTGGATACTGTGCTCTGAATAGAGCCCAGAGGATTCTGTAATTGAAATACTAAAATATTTTTCAAACAAGACAAGTATTCTCTGGTAATGTGAGCCAGGCAAACCCAAGCTGCTCTCCCAAGAAGAATTTTCTTCTTCTTTGTTTTAATAACAACTCCTGTAATTTAAAGTGCTCCATTAAGACTTGCCCCCCTCCTTATCTCTACCCCACCCTCTTCCCCCAATCCATTATTGCAGAGGAGTAAAGTGAAGAACCACTTCATAGTCAAAATTAGGTAGCCTGGACTTGCTTTGTTAACCAGAGTCCCTTTCTTTTCTTGCATATCTTTTTAAATTTTTTTTATTTCCTAAAGTCAGAATAGCCCATTAAAAATATTTTTAATAGGAAAACTTTCCTATATAGTTAATTATTACTGACAAGCATCTAAAGATCAACATTTTTAGCTACTCAGAACCTTTACATTTATTATCCCGCTAGAAATGATGTGCATTTGAATTTTTACTGGTGGAATTCACATCTCAAGGATCGTAACCTCCAAGAATTCCTTTCACATTCTGTGCCAAATTCAACCTTTTATTTCAGTAAAACTTACTGCCACACTGTTCCAGTGAAGTTGTTGTGGAAGTTAGCATACAATGGAGACAACAGAGACTAGGTTTTTCATATTTTTTAAGGTTTGTGCTTGTGTCAGCAAAGAAGATGCACATTTTACTGGTATTAGAGGTGTTTTATGCCCTCTAACAGCCTAGAAGTTTTGTTTACACCCACTCTCTTTCATTTGCCAAAATCATGAAATGGAGCCTTAATGAGATAAATGAGAATAATTCTATATTTTTTTTAGAATACAATGTAGCTTTTGTACAATCTATAGTACCTCTAAGAAATACATAAGTCTTCTAAGTACTTTTGAGCACTGCTGTAGGTATGAATGAGGACATCTGAGTACTTTTGAGCAATGTAGGTATGAATAAGGATTCTTCTCAAGTAAAGGGTATGTTTTGGTGTTCAATATCAATTTGAGGATAAATAAGTTCACATGGCCTAAGCAAGCTGTATGCATCACATATCATGCATTCATAGGTGATTAAGCAACAAAGAACAAGACTTCATCAATCTGACGATTTAGTCCCCAAATGATTCAGCAAATCTCATCATAGAAAAATCCCATAATATAGTCTTTTCCACAAGCTTACTGAGCTCTGTTTTAAAACTGGTCCATTTCTCTTTTCACTGCTACTACTGATTCAGATCCCATTGATCTGATGGCTAGAAATGTTCTTTTAATTTCTAGCTTATATTCATATAAGCACATACCCACTTGCTTTAGTGTCAAGTGCCACTTCTCCCACTCTGCTGTTTCCCCCCACGAAGAGCATGTGGACATCAATCTGGTCTCCTCTCAGCCTTGTATTACTGGACTAAACAAGCCACAACCTTTATTTTGTTTGCACTACATATGCTTCTGTATCATTCTAATTGTCCCTATAAACCTTCCTAATGCTTGCTTCGCTTGGATTCAATATTCCTTAAAAGTGGGTGTACAGTTTTTCAAAAGCAAGCTCTCCAGTGCTGCTACAACATTAACATTTTTCCGCCTCCACAGGAAATATCTCGTTCGATACTTTCTAGGATCACATTGCTTACAGCTGTATCCCATCGGTGACTCATAGTTATTCTATGACTGATTGTTACACACAGGTCTTTTGCCTCCTCTGTCATTTTCAACTGATAAGTCTCTAGCAAAAATTCTTTTCAGTAGCCCTTAAGTGGCATCAGTACTCTTAAATTTCATCTCATTTCTATTACTTTAGTCCTCAAGGTAAGAACATTTTTCCTGCATAATGTTCTGATCATCCTTTATATTAATGATGCCTCACAATATTTTGCCACCACCAAATTCCATTCTTCTACTTCTACATTTTGTGCTAACATCATTAATTAAAATGTTAAGTAAGTCAAGTACTCTAGATTGATCCTTGAAAAATTCTGCTGACACGTTCCTTCCAGTGTGACAGTTCTCCATTTACCATAACCTGTTGTCATGTCTTTTTTATTCAGTTTCATTCCATTCTGCTGTGCCACTACTAACATCCACCTTGTTCAGCTGGACTAATAATTTCCTATGTGTGATTCTTTATAAAATGCTGAAATCTGAATAATATCAGATCTACCACATTTCTTGTAACAGTGTAGTCTAGGATAATGACTTTGATAAATCTATGTTGTATTTGTTTGAATGTTCTACTACTGTGGTTGCCTGAAAGTAATTTGAAGGTCAGACAATATGAGATGGTACTAAATCACCTCTTGGGAAATTGTCACTAAAGAAACTTTATTTCACAGCAACCTATGAAATAAATAAAACTTAAATGCAAAAAAATAACTGAAGCACTAGAAAATTAGGTATTAACCAGCAGTGATCTAAAACAGTGGTAAGAAAAAGCATAATTCAAAATGTAGATTTGGTACAGAGCCTTAGAATACCATGTGTTGCAAGAAATAAACATTCTTATATGAACTTTTGTTTTAAGCATAACTATTCTCCTATACCTATTAACAAACTAAACATTCAGGCATCTTCACAATACAGGGAAAGAACTGGCAAAGCACAGATTTGTGAGAATCTAACAGGCTTCTCATAGACGATGGAGTATAGCAAGAACAATAAGTGCTACAGATTAAAAAACAACACATACATGAATTTTTGCTCTTCAGACAGATACCACATTTTCCAGACTGGTTAGAGGTATGGTTAGTGACTGATTAGCATTGTGCTCTGGTAGGGTTATTGAATTTGCTATTGCTAGAAAGTAAGTCAACACTGCTGAAAGATCTATAGCTGTTGGCTTAAACTCAGTAGTTAATATATGGCTGTGGAAAGAGTTTTGGAAAATGTTCTGCAACACCAGACCCAGTTTTTCCTGAAGCTTTTTAGATCTTTACTGGGGAACTGTACCCACCCCGAAGACAACTGCTAAGCACTGATAACAAGGATGTTTCTGAGAGCATGCAACTAAATCAGCGCGCCCTATCCACAGCTGAAAGCAAGGTCGGACCAGACTGTAACACTGCAACTTGCCTGAGCTTTAAACATCATCATTAAAGAAACCACAAGTAATGAATGTGGCAGTATGCTATTCAATTTGAGGAGATGCTCTGAATGAAAGACTGCCCAGGCCCAGAGCAGAGGCCAGCTGTGACTCCTGGGATTGCCTCACTGCCTTTTCCTGCTTTCTGAAACTCCACAGTGTCCCGTCTGTCACATGCTGGGATTGCTCCTGCTGTTCCTGATATAATGAAGGCTGCTTACAATGACCCATCATGGCTCAGGAAGTATATATGACGTGTAGAGCTGCCATATGGCTGATTCCTGGTTTGCCCGGATCACAGGACAATCACCTCTGTAGTCAGACAACAGGACAGGGGGCCACCAAACACTTCCCAAAGGGTCTTTATAGGCTACTCCAGCCAAAAGTTTGGAAATACTACCAAGAATATATCAAATCAATCACCAGTTCCCTTCAGAATATTACATTAGGGTCATTTCTGCAGCCTTAGCTTCAACTGATCAGATGGTAAGATGGATGGGGAGATAGACAACAGGTTAGCAAAGGCATATAGTGCTTTTGGAAAACTCCATAAAAGAGTATGGAGTAATAAACACCTGAAGAAAAGAACCAAGATCAGTGTTTACAGAGCCATAGTGTTGTCGACTCTCTTATACGGTTCCAAGTCACGGGTCATCTACCACCACCACCTGCGTCTCCTAGAACACTTCCATCAACGCTGCCTCTGTACAATCCTAAACATTCACTGGTCAGATTATGTGACCAATACATCTGTTCTAGAGCAAGCAGCAGTCACAAGTATAGAGGCCATGCTGATGATAACTCAGCTGCTCTGGGCAGGGCACGTCTCAAGGATGAAGGATCACCGCCTCCATAAGATCTTCCTTTACGGTGAACTTGCCTCTGGCTGTCGTAAGAGAGGAGCCCCGAAGAAAAGATACAAGGACTCCCTAAAACAACATCTCAGCCTTGGCCACATTGATCATCTTAACTGGTCTACTCTGGCCTCAAATTGGGAGGCCTGGAGACACACCATCTACAACGCAGCCATTTCCTTTGAGAACGCACGCAGGATCACTCTTGAGGAGAAAAGACAACACAGAAAGAATCGTATCCTGCTGAATATACCACCTAAGGAGTCTTTCTGCTGTGCCTTTTGCAATTGGATATGTCTGTCTCATATTGGCCTCATAAGCCACCAGCGTACCTGTAACAAACGTGGATAGAGCCTTCCCAAATCTTCGTTCGCGAAGCCCAGCCATGATGAGCTTCAACTGACTAAAAGATCTGGGTGTGGGATGTTTTAAAAGCTCAGGAGTGACGACCCTTTCCTCTGGTGCAATGTCACTCTCTGTCACATGAATAAAGTCAGTTTCTGCAAGAGCTTCCTCCTCTCCTAAGCTAAGACTGTGGCACACAGTTACAGGCTAGAAGAGCAGGTTTTGAATTGATTTCCATCACCTTGGATTTTATTAATATAAACTTGTAATGTAAAATGTTTCTACAATTTAAATATAATCTGTCCATGATAATGAAAGGGTTCCTGCATCATCATTGCAATAAATTTAATCCTGTTTTTCGGAATCATTACAGAACACTAAGAAATGCTTATGCCACCTCAGAGATTATTCAGTTTTTGAAATTAGTCAAGACCTTCTGGTATACAGTGTAACATGCATGAAGGCAAAGTTAGAGTTAACAGGAGAAATGGAATGGTGGGAAAAAATAATCTAACTACATGTTTTTTCCAAGAAGAAAAAAAATCAAACAAGGATTACAGACAGCGAGAGCAGCAAAATAAAAAAAAAGAAAAAAAAGGTCTGGAGAATAGATTAAATGATATTAATTAAAAGATGAAAACTATTATTTTTCTGAAGAAAGCTATCAGCCAGGACTATCAGGCAGATTCGATTTCCCCCTACACTTTCTAGATCAGAAAATAAAGTTGTAAGGTATAATGCCAAGTACATTGGTAAGGAACAGCTGAAAAAATTGAGGAAAATTAGTAGTTTCCTAGATTACTACAGTACCATCTCTTACTTTCTGCTAAAATCTTATATATCAATACCTATATGCAGTATTCACCACAGATACAGTGAATGTAAGACTAACTCGTGTTTTTCCTATGTGATGAACTAGATTATGCATAATTTTCTAGAGCAGTAACTTATATAAAGTTATATAACTTATACACATTTTATATACATTTATATAAAGTTATATAACTTATATAAATGTGGGATTGAACTTCTCTACATGCTTTTGAGCAGCGCTTTTGCACTGAGCTACAGTGCTCTGAGCAGGAAAGTCAATGAGGATGGGCCCCAATATTTCACTTTATAGAAAACAGCAACAAAAATAGCAATAATAAAAAAGAAAACAAACCAGAGTTCATTACTGCATGAGCTATCTCTAATGCCAAATTTGTCCTTGCAACCCACAGGTACATGCATTTTAATGATCTCCCTCATGGACAGCAGCACGTTTGGTCACTACTTCTTGAAATTCCTGTCCAAAAGAAAAATCCAGCACCCGGGGGAGTAAAATCCTGCACAATCATTTTAAGAAAGGCCCCAAACAAAAAAGGAATCAGTTCTATGACTTGATGAGAGTCTTCCCCCTGTCCTTTCCTCAGCGACTGGAGGGTTTCTCATCATGGCGTGGACATACCCCCACACCAGAGTAAGGCAACACAGCACAAGAGAGTGCTGGTCTGACTCCTTGTGATGCACCTCAGTTGGCCTAAATTCACATGGCTCACGTCTGCCAGACCAGAATCTGTACCTCTACCAATCTGCAGGGGGTCCCCTTGGTGGTGTTTGGTCTCCAAGGGTAGCTTCTAAGAGGCTGCCCTGCTATGGCAAGTACGCACAAATGCAATATAATCTACTGGACAAAATCTTAGATTAGTTGAAACCCATAATAGCAACTACTTTCCTGCAGGTACAGTGCAGGAAAAGATTTGCATGAAGTTCTTTCACACTTCTGCACAGTGGAGTGTATATGAAGTAAACAGAATTTAACTCACCAAGGTGAACTTCTGGTTAACTACTTCTATTTTTTCATTGTTTTAATTATTTTAATACTATAGTCTCAGTTTGATATGGAGGAAGAATTATTCATAGTTTATTCATACAAATATAATGATGTCAAACATTTAAGCTTAAATAGCTCACTATTGTATAAACTGTTACCTCATTATTTTATACATGTCTAAGGGTGTGTGCCTATGTACACCTACACAAATGCATTCCAAACATAATCACCAACAAATTTTGATTACAAAATAAAGGAAATCCTTTAAAAATCTAACAAGTATTATCACATAAATTTTAGAAAAATTACATATAACAGACCAACATGCCAAATAGCTGTCTTAGCAGTTTATATTTGGCACTTAGATGATGAGTATGTTGTACTTAATAGTCAAACATGTCACCTAAACAGAATGCTCTTCAGATATTTTAAACTGTGTAAAATTCAACATATCCTTTCTAACTTACACCTTTTTTCCAAGCTATGTGACAAATGGTTATACAATTTAAATAAAATAAATACCTTGCATCTAATTTGCAGATTCATCATGCACAAAACTCTTTGGAAAATTCTTATACACTTCATACATAAAATGTGAACATACACATTGTAACCACCACCAAAAATATTTTTATAGGATTTTCATCCCTCCCAGAGAAAGCTTTAAAACTCAGAATTCAAGATTTGAGATTTATATCCTTCCTTTGAAATATCTAATATTCCTTGCCATTTATTAGGTTTTAATTTAAATACTCAAAAATATATTGATTAAAAATCATATGTAGAAGAGTAGCAACATATACTTGGACATCACCTATAGAGTGAATTAAAGTAAAAGCTGAAGAATAATAGACAGTCTGCACATATTGGTAAGCCAGTGTTAGATTTTCCTCTGAGTGAGAAGTGGTTCCTACTGAGATATATTTAATATGGCGACAGATTCTAACCAGCTGCTCCTTTTATATCCAGGGAAACAGAAAGAACATACTGGAGATGTCTTACTATCACTTTTACAAGCTCTTACTTTGAACAAAGTACTTACAATACAGAAAACAGCTACTGATTCTTTAATGAGTGGAGTACATAGAACAGTATTTGATCTTCTATGCAAGGCATTTCTTATAATGGAAAGGTTTTCTACAAGAGAGTACAAAATTAAATAAACTATTAACAGGAAAAATCAACAGCACACAGGTGCAAAGGCAAATATCAAAAAAGAAATAAATGGATAATACCATTCCTGGTATATTTGTGAAAAACCTTAGGTCTGTTATTACATTAATTGCACTAGTCATGTAAATCATAACTAGGTGAAAGGGTTTATTAGAACAAATTTGGGTTTTTCTCATACAGTGATAATCTCTGTATTAAACAAGCTAAAAGTCAAACTACTTCAAATGGAACAGTAAACCATATGCTGAAACACAGCAGCAAATCTTGATTTCCAAAGCCAAAAAGATTTAATTGTATATATTTAAATTGTTCTTGGCTATCTTAATTTTCCATATGCCATAGATAACGAATTTTATTGCTACATTGCATTTTACAGCCTTGAATTCTTAATTTTATTAACCAAATACAGAATTTGACTCTGATATTTAAAAGATAAATATTGTCATAAGCATCCAGCGTCCCTGCTGACCATTATTTGAGAGTTGACCAAAATTTTTCCAAGGAAACCCAAACTCTTCCACTCTTAATTAAGAGAATGTAGCTAGCGTTTGTCCTGACCAAATGTGTAAAGAATCTTAAATACATACTGCAATCAGATAAAAATGCAGATATACCAACACTATTTCCTCTCTTAAAATACCTCTGCTAACAGCAGAGTTGTCTCTCACCTGGAGGAAAGCTAGAAAACCACCTGCTAGAGTACTAATTCTCAATACTTTTATGCATTTACAAGATATCAAATGGTATTAAAAATGGCCAACTACTACACTAATGTACCTTCTCCTGGAAAGACTGAGGGGCTTATTTCCACTTTTCTATCACAGTGAATCTCACAGAGAGTGCTACATGCTTCTGTTCTGGGTACACATTAGTCCTGTGGCGATTTTCCTGAAATTACACATTAGAGAGGCTCATATAGCCTGGAGACAGATTTGTGATTAACTGATATTTCTTATTAAGATCCCAGGTTGGAGTGCCTGAATGTTGACAGAAAACAGGTTTGTACCTAATGCAATGGAGGAGTTATTATTTAAATATTTAAACTATACTTAGCACTATGCTTTTCACCTGCAAAACAATCCGTACTACAGGTTTGCTTTATGAGATTATGGGATGTTGATTGGCACATCAGGTACAAAACAGAGGCCAAATTACTGGGTGACATCTTTGTTTTATTTCTCAGGGATGGTTCTTACTGTCAGGGGGGTTGCACATAAGGCTAAGTTTAGAGTGCTTTTCGGGTACACAGCTCCATTTCAGTGAGCTCAAATATATCATCTTCCCTCTTCTTTGGTTCCATAGAGAAGTGACATAGGGATAGGGCGTGTTTACAGATGTTCTCACAGGAAAAGTTGTTTGGAGGAAAATATCCAGGTTTTCAAGGAGGTTACATGTGAGCATGTATTACCTGTTATAAAGTACAAACACCACCACCAGCAGCATACAATTCTTGTTCAATCATATGACGTATCAGGTGTCATTCAATGGATGAGATCCAGCACAGAACACAACAAGTTGAGTGTGTTGGGATATTCTAATGAAGAGCTAGTATATCAATCTGATTTCAGCTCAGGGATGATGAAGGTACTATCTAACACTTTTGTATGGATATAAAAAGTTAGTAAACAATGGCAAGAAACTCTTCTTCAAACACCAAAATATGATGTTAAGTACTAAGGATCCTGCTCTCTTAGTAATAGGATTATATGATCACTTGAGTGTTTTTTGACTATTTTACTTTTCATGAGACTTTAAAATTAAATGTAATTTCAAAAAGTTAAACACTCTACCAAGGATTTACATTCTATATACATTGAAAACAGCTGTCCTATACATTCCCTCATTAAGCACCTAGGAAACACCAATATTGAATTCAAAAGAGACACATGCTTTGTTTCACTTCCAACAGTGGTAAATTCAAAAGAATAAACACTTCATATTGTTAATTAGACAATATATATACTTACATTATTCAAATCCATTGTCAAAACATGTTGGCTGAGTAGTGAACTGCATGGCTGAGTCACACACCAAGACAGAAGTCAGTAAAAATTACAGCTGTCCACTGCAGCTGTGGTATCCATTATGCTGGGATTTAACAACAGACAATAGAAATCCCACTGCAGATAGAAAGCTAGAGAGAAGAATGGACTATAAATCGACCAAGTGCATCACTGTTGCACTTTAAATGACATCCATCCATTAGAGATGTCTAAGTAATGGATTGGCAAATTGTGACAATATTATAACAAAATCCTTATAAGACCACTGAATGTCATTGCATTTTTTAAGGATGCAGTTAATGCGAACTTCACATTCATGTGACTTTTCATACATGTCTAATTTTAACATAGAAATGCTGGGCTGTTTTGTTGTTCTGAAACTTATCTTTATGATGCACAGTGCCAATAGGTGTCTTAACAACAGCTGGAACTCTGTCTTGTTACATGAAACCAGAGAGGCTGGTGGATGTATCTGTCCCATGTGCCACCCATCAAGCACAGAAGGGAGGAACAAGAATATGTCCTTTATGGATATAGTAAGAGAAGGTTTTTCAGTTTTGTGTGATTGGATAGACATGCATGTTCCCAAGGATATAACCTATAAATAGAGGCATACTTAAAAGAAAGGTGATGCATAGATGAAAAAGTTATGTGCCTGCACTTTAACTTAACCTTAGTTAGCTATTTTTGTGAATGGGTATATGCTCAACTTAAAAACATCTAATATATTGGCACAACTATTCCCATCAGGAACTTAAGTGCTGACTTCAATTTTAAGCTCCCTAAGAGACAGCAGTTGTTCACTTAGGCCAGCCAGAGAGGTACTTCTAATATTAGGAGCCTAGTCTGATCCTTTGTTTCCCCAAAATCTGTCAGAGATTATTCCATTCTCATCCCACAAACAAAATTACCTGTAAGTAAAAAAATCCACCAGTCTCCAGAAGTTTCTCCTTGAACCATTTCACTGTGTTGTTGTGGGTTCTCTTCCCAATGGCTTTGGGTCTGCAGGCAATCTTCTGCCCACACCCAAGGAGACTCTTGAAAATCTAGTAAGTATCATTTTTCATGTTAGAAAACACCTTTTGGACTTGAGATGGCACCAGTGATTCCAGAAGGCAGATCAATTTTTGGAATGTGTTAAAATATGCATTGAAACTCACTACAATTAGGTTTTGATGACTTTCCTTGCTCAATAGTTGTAACCTGTTTCTCCTAGAAATCCAGTTCTTGAATTTTGGGGGGATTTGCATCACCATAAAGCCTACAGCAAGCATGCAAGATGAATTTATAGCTGCAGTTACTATGAGGCTGAAAATTTCTAAAAAATGCCAAAGAACATAACAAGATAAATCCAATATAAAATAAAAGTTTAAGATAATACAAAGGAAAGTAGAACAAAATCAGAAATCAGAGTTTTAAAAAAAATTATTTCTAGAAAACTCTGCGGAAATTACGCATCTGAAATTATCTGTACATTGAAAAATATTTCAGAGTCATTTGATGCCAGCGTAGACTGAGATTGCAACACCTTTGGTTACAATTTTCAAAATGTACCTAGGATTCTTGCAACTTTCAAATTAATTTCTTTAGGGATATTTCAAAATACAACTTGGAGACTGGAGGAATTCAGAAAGAACACTGGATTTCCTGTGGTGTCTTGGTGTTTGGGCTCTGGTTGAACTCCCAGTGAAATCCATGGGATTAGCAAGTACTTGCTGTCAGTTGTACATCACAAATCTTCACAACTGGGACTTCACAACAGTTCATATGGGCTGATCAGCACACCAAGTATAGTCACCGGGAAAATGAAAACTACAAATTGTTGAGTAGTTGAATGGAAGTCAGTTTTCCCTACCAAATCTTCGAGTCTGTGTCAGATCCTTAAAATCACATTCATGTCATACGGCTGATTCCACAAGGTCTCAGCTTATCCTCTCCCTTGACTAATCACAGCTAGGTTGTGCTTGAAACATCCAGTAAAAACTTTTCAGCATCATCCCAGCACCAGCTCTAGTGATTAATTCCACCCACCCACTGCAATTTCTTCTCCGTAATTTCTGTTATTTACATCCTGTCCTATCCTAACATTTTTTTGGTGTTATTTTATTGTCAGTAGTGGCTCTGTTTCACATGACTGAGCACAGCCACACATGACAGGACCTGCCAGCACACCTCCTCACCTTTTTAAGGTGGCCTACTCAGTGTAATTGATTCAATTGCTATCTGAGTCATCTAGCAATTGCCTGGCTGAATAGGGTATATGAGTGAGAGACCATAACTATTTTTTAATTAAAAAAAATCATTAATTATTTTTATTATAAAAATAATTTGAGTTATCCTAGTTGCTTTTTTGTTGTTGTTGTCCACCGTCAAAAATATGGTGTTACCATATTTAGGTCTTACCTAAATGCTAAGAAAACTACTTCATTCGAGGAAGAGGTATATAAATATTTCCATTTCAAAAAGACTTCACAGCTTAAAGACCTGTTGTTAGTCATTATTTTCATGTAATTCTTCACCCTCTTGTTTCTGTTTTCAAAAACCATAATATGATTTCAGCATGACAGCAAAACCTCAAAAATTGTATTTTTGTTTTTACAGAACCAAAAATTTTCCCAGTACTCACCCATTTCCATTTATCTGCAAATGCATTGTACAGAGAATTCAGAGTCACTAAGAGCTGTGGCGTAATAAAACTCTTCTAAGTTTCTTTTGAAAAGTGGATGGAAGTTGTAACTTCCTGAAAATAAGTTCACTGTTGTATTCTGTATAATTTCAGCACCAAATCCCAGTCCCAACTGCCCATCCATGCCCATAGTTGAGTTTTTCCTTTAAATTAACAGCTAAGAGAGCTCAAACAGATCAGACTCTCGGTCACAAAACAGACTTTCAGAGTATCTCCTCGTGGAAGGCTCTTTATTCAAGAAGCTCTAAGTCAACACATCCCAAACCAGCCTCCTAAACATCTGCACCTCAGCACAACAACTGGGGCTTCCACCCCACCCTTGCCTGCTAAGGATTCATTCACCCAGCTGTCAAAATACTCCCTAAACAAGCAACACATAAACTCTGTGTTTGCAGAGTTCCTTTCCCTTCCTCTTCCAGGAAAAGAAAAAAACCCAGTCAAATAAAAGAAGACTATAAACCATAATAACTTTTTTTTTTAAAATCCCAGGAATTACATTTTGTCTTTTTTTTTCAATATATTGCAACTGTTTTACACAAAAAAGGCATGAAAAGGTAGAGTGCTAGGGTTTGTAATTTAATTGTCAGTATGTGTGTAGCCATATTTTAAAATATTCTGGATTTTCAGGCAGGTAACTTCATAATGTGAATATCACATTAATATTGTAGGATATGATTCTGCAAAAGAGTGATGCGTGTATTAAACTTTACATATACAATGAGACCCATTGAATTCAGGAGCTGGCTTAAAAGAGTACTGCAAATGATACAGTTCCAAAAATAATGAACTGCATTATTCATTACATATATAAGAAAATAGCACAGTATATACATATGTATGCTTCCATACATTTTTATTATAGACAAGAGCTCTGGTTAAGTTGGTTTAATATTTTTTATTATAATACACTGGTTTCAGTTGTTTACATATTTGTCAAGCTGTAATTATTTCGCTGAAATTTTCCAGGCTAGATGTTTGCCTCAGATGAAATTTGTTTTTTAACTTTCAACATAAGCAGTTTCTGTCTTTCTGAAAGAAGAAAGCACATCAGGAAAACATGTTGTTCATTTGTATAAAAAAAAAAGTCAAAATCTTTTTCTTTACTGGGAAGCTCATATACCTTGATGCATGAAGCAAGAATAGGAAGTATGTAGGATTTAAAGGAAGGGTAAAATACAAAACTTTCCCTAATATCTAGGATATGGTGGTACTGTGATTGAAAATTCACTTCTCAAAATTCTGATTACTAATGTTATTCACAGCTATGATATGCCTGTCCTTTTTTTCTATCTATCTATATTCCTCTCTGTGTCTTTACATTCCAGCCACATGGTCCTTTCCTCTCCCTTGCACCACCTTTACTGCATGTGCAGCCAGGTGGCAAGTGAGTTTAGGGAGCTGCTATGGCAGGAAAAGAACCAGCATTTAAAGTAATTAAGCTTCCATGGACCTGCACTTTGAAAGATGTGATGCAAATGATATTGGGGCAGGGGGAATGCAGGAGAGGTAAAATAACTATTTAATCTAAAAGAGAATGTTGATCTGACAAAAAAAAAAAAAAAGCTATAAGCAATCATGGAAAATATAAAATGGAAATTACAAAAGAGTTTTTAAGCATTAGCGCCTTGTACTCTAAAACAACTTTCTGGCAGCACTACTGAGAAAACAGTCCTAAATAATGGAGCTTGACCAATTTAATAAAGGGATTATACAACATGGTGGCCTGTGGTACCACACTACTCACTGCATTTCTCTCTTATAGCCCCTCCGTACTGGCACTCAAAACCAAACTGCTCACAAAAGCAGCGTGCGTTGATGAGCACCAGCGCGATCTGTCGATGCCCTCTAGAGCATATGAGAACCTGTGTGGGCTCGGAATAACGTGTACCTCAGTCTGCTGCCAGGTGCAGCCGGAGCATTTGTCTGTGGACAGACTGGAACCCACCACACGAGGCTCTCATGCTGAGAAAGCCACAGGTTACTGACCGTGTCGTATTTCTGCCTCCTTTGCACTTACCACTCAAGTGCCTGCAACTGCTGCTAATGATGCAGGAGGACCCTCTCAGCATCACACTAGAAACTCAAACATTAGAAAACAACTGTATTACTCTTGTTTACCTAAACTGAGGTCTTGTCCTTGGGTGCAACTTTTAATTACATGTGCTACAGTTATTTTTTCCACTGGCATGAGAAAAGATAATTTAAAAACATTCTGCTAATATAGTGTATACATCCTGATTTACGTGCGAGGAGGAAGTAGTTGCTACCTATGAAACTCATTTCAACGTGTTTCTCAGGCCGCCACGAAGGTAACTCTACTCCAGTTCCTCATTTCACTGCATGCTATAGTTCATGCATTCCCTTAGGACACAATTTTTATTTTTAGAGAAGCCTCTATTTGCTGACTGTTGTGAAAGGAACACTCAGGAGATGCGATTAGCAGTCACTTGTTTCAGTAAACATTGAATGTAACATATGCCTCTCAAGTAATGTGTATCCAAACATACAATTTACAAATAATTAACATCATGTTAATTAGTCACATTAATTTATGCCACTTTGTGGAATTATTTCCTCAGAGTCTTTAGGAATGCTGCCAGCAGTTTGAGCCAAAGAGTGTGAAAATTTGCTTGAAGTAACTGTTGTGACTGGCTGTGACACACAGCTTGAACAACAAGCAACGAGGGGCCATAAAGACTGATTGAAGATCGGGAAGCCGCCGAGGTGGATTGCTGCTGACAGCGCCAGGCGCAGGCAGCATCCGGGGAGCGCTCCCTGGGCAGGGCTGGAGCACGCACACACGCTTCCTTGCGTCCTGCCTCACACCTCCCTCTAAAAACACACGCAGGAGGTGATCGGCAACATCCTGACAAATTCTTGTAATTACTGCGGGTTATTTTAGATGATAACTCTTAGGGAAAAAAAGCTGTTGAAACCAAACATAACTTCAGAACTGATAAATGCCAAAATTAAGCTTTAACTTCTCAAAAACAAAAGAGAAGCCATTTGGAATATTGGCACAATCTCAAAAAAATCAGGCACAGCTATTCTTAAACGTGTGAGAATGGAGCTACTAAACACAGCTGTACATTTCAGTACTACAATATGAAAAGTGCCTTGTGTAGAAGAAAAAGAGTTGCTGTCTGAGAATTGAGATGGTGAGGCCAAACACAGCAAGGAACAAAAGAAGCTATCTGCAGTCACTTATGTTTTGAAATTAATAGTTCTGCTTTCATAAGTAACAATATATTAAAACTGTATAACATTTGTACTGGGATTGCAACTGATCATTCTTTAGGAAAAACAAAATGATTCCAGATCAGTAACTGACTAGGCAAAGAACAGCATCACCAATTCTCCTATTACATCTGAATTCCAAATCATGGGGATATTAGAAACATCCCAGCTTGCACTATACATTCATTACATTTCTACAGCAAAAAAAAACAGACTGAAAAAGTATCTCAAATGATAAATACATGCAGCATCCTACGAAGGCCACACTATGACTGATAATTAGATACCCAGAGAGGCAGGCAGAAATGAGGGCTCTGAGAAATGTATTAAGAATCTTTTTTTATTAATCCTTCTTCCTGTGCCAAGGACCATGAGCCATGATGTTAATGCAAACTGACTTATGCAGACTCTGAAAAAACTACAGTGTTGTCCTAGACTTGAGGTTTCAGTGCAGGGAAAATCCCCACTGGTGCCTGTCTTGCCCTTGTCCGCACGAGGACATTTGCTCTCCCTCAGACAGATGCAACACTTCAGTGAATGATTGAAACTATTTCCAGAAATAAAGATTTTCTTCTGCTGCAGTTTGTACACCTCTTCAGAAGCAACTGCTGGGACTTTAAACAGATATCATGACAAATGGCATGGGCCTGATCTGTTGCCCACTGAAATCACTGGACAAAATCCACATTTCAAACGATCCACATTTCAGTTTGCACTGTGTGGTTCTGCACAATACTTGTATATATGAGTGTATTAGCAAACTGCTGCCTCTGCTTCTTAACAAGCTGTATGAGGAGCTACAGAAAAGAGTACTACATACAGTGCACATTAAATGCCATTGAGATAGAGATGACACATGAGGGTTTGAAACTCTCTATCACCTTTTATACAGCTATAGACAAAGGTATCAACATGCATACCTCTGCATGTACAAAAAGTAAAGAATTATTTTTCCCAGTCCATCACAGATACTTTCCCAGAAATATGGGAATTATTGAAGGTTATCTAGCACAGCCAGTTGAGCTAGCTATAGAGATAAACAAATAAGTAAACAAAAACTCTCTAATACACATTATATATAATTTTATATGTATGTATATGTATATGAAACCCGCTATATTCCAAGTACTACAAGTTGTTTTGGGAGATGTTTATCTGGCTTATTTTGTCTTTTACGTTCTTTATCCTTTAAAAATAATTAATCAGACTCTTGTAGAACAATGTCTGAACACATGAAAAGTACCCAGTAAAGCACAGAATGCCATTGAGAATTTGAAAGCAGGGTATCTTTCACAGGGTTTAGATACACTCTGCCCTTCCAAGTGTTCAAGAGGAAAGCAATACAGCTCTTCGCAATCTAAAATCTCACTTAGTACAAGCATTCTTACTGTACCCCCATTCTAAACTTATTTTAAATGCTGGGAGAGGTAGCATGTCTTTTCTTTGAGCTGATGATAAAGCATCCATTACTGTTCAGATATTTTTGGAAGAATGTGTTACAGAACAAAAGCATGTATTTCAAAGGTTTTCAAGAAGTAACTTTAATGACTCAGTTCAGCTTCTCTAAGGATGCCAACGTCCATATATTCAACATCTTCTAAAATAAGGACATTGAAAATATTTATATTTATGTAGGTCTAGATTCTGTGCAGTTGCCCTCTGTATCCACAGGGTTGTGATACCTTCCGCTGTTGATTCTGATTTTTTGACAATTCAATAAAATTTTCTCTCTGTTATTTTTAATGCTAATCGTGAGCCTTTTGCTAGAGCAGCCAGTCTTGCTGAAAAGCCCCCACAGTACCTTCAGGCATGTCTGGCCAGATGGCACCTTATTGTGTTCAGTAGAAACTCTTCAGTTCTACCTGGTATTGTACCATCCCTCAACCCCCTTCAGTGTGGCTGTTGTGACCACCTGTTGTCTCTCATGCTTTCTTTTGAGTGTAATTTCTACAGTTCTTTTTATACATAATTCATTACATGTGTGTATGCATCAGCAACACAAAAGGAACCTAAGTACTAGCTCGTCACAAAACAGACCACATTAGAAACATGTGCCATTAATTAATAAAAAATCAATGGTAGTTATGCTGCAGACATCATAAGAGGGAAGAGTCTAATGCAGGAGCCAGTAAATTAGTTTCTAGTTTGGGTTGAAACATCATTTTCTAAATTAGTTTGAGTTTAATTTATAATTTATGCACTCTGTGGCCAAAAGGAACTGCTCTGATCATCTAGTCTACCTTGTCTATACACAGGATAGAATTTTTCTGAGATGCAACTCTTTTAAGAGTTATCTCATTTCATTTTAGTCTCCAACTGATGAGTCTGCCACCTTCTCTGGTGATCTATTCCCATGCTAAATTACCTTAATACAAGGAAAATCCAACTCCTTCAAGGCTGAATTTGTTCAAGTTCAATGTTTACCCACTGGACCTTTACATGTTTTTTTTTGCAACATCTAAGCTTCCATCAAGCCTGTCTTCCACAGGTAATTATCCATGTCCAGTCCTAAAGTTATGTCTCAATCACAAATTGACTCAGATCTTTCTGCTCCTTGGATAATTCCTTTAAGACTTTTAATTGTACATTCTCTGGGCCTCTTGTTTCTATAGCATTTAATTATTGCAGCTACTGTTCCACATTTTCTTTCACTGCAGATGGTAAATTTCTCATTTCATTCACCATATCAACTCTTTCCTACTTCTGTTCAAACATTAAACAGAATTATTAACTAAACACTTCTGCATTTTTTCGTTTTCTTTATTATTTGATTTTATATTCTTCATATTGCAATGGAGCTAGTCTTGGATTAAGGTGATTTTTATACCTAATATGCTTTAAAATCTTTCTTGCTATTTTAATTCTATTTCTACCTATATCTCAATGATTTCTTCAGCTTCTCTTTTCTGCTGCATGCATTTTTAACCTGTAATTTAAATTCAGTGCCTCTCATTTCACTTTTCCCTATTATTTCTATGTTTACTTGTATTACTTTTTGAAGATGATCCTGTATGTCTTCTATCAGGGACTTTTCAGAACTTTTTTCATGTTTTTACAGCCATGGCTTTTGGATCAACCAGTACAATCTCTTTAAACCATACCTAAGATTTACAATTCCAAATTTAAATATAATATTGCCATCATTTATGTCAGGAGAGATATCAGCTTTAGTTAAAAGGTGGATTTTTTAAAAGAGGAAATGTAGATATTATTGGCTGGTGCCAATTTCTATTCACAGATATAATAATCACTATTTTCATATGCAACAAATGCTTTTTAGATATTCAGTTAACACCTGGTTCATCAAAACTCCCTGTACTGAGCAGTATTTCATGTGCTAATGAACTGGCATCTTTGCTTTAGGAATTCAAAGGTATCTCTGATTCTACTTACATCCAAATTCTACATCATGGTGTAACTTGGGAATCTTTATGTTCACTAGGATTTATGTGCCTAATGGGGAAAGACTTTTCTTAAGACTATATCAGGTTTAACAATGAGTGCCTTAGTTGGAGAGAAAGAAATAATCTGGGATTTCATTTCTGTTACTATGTACACTGAAAAATGATGAGCCATGTGCCTCTTCAGAGACTCAAAGAGCTTTTGGCTCATATTGAGACGAATCACTGAGATAAGAATGAATGTATTATTTGGTCATTTCCTGAAACCATGTAAAATCATTCCCTGAGGTATACTTCTGTGACTTTTTCCAACCTCTTATTTACCTAATTTTTAATCCAGCTCAACTGTTTTATTTAACCACTTCTCAATGGAGAGTACTGTAAGGCCCATATAACATTCTCCCATAACATTCAGTCTGTAGCTCCTCTTTATCACTTCTCTCCCTTTCAAACAAATGGACTTGCACTTTCAAGCAGTGGTGGTTGGTCCATACCCACTTAATTACAACACTCTTGCAAAGTCTCCCAGAAGCCGATTCCAGCTATGTCAAGGATCCCTCTATGGTTCTGCTGTGGCAAGGAGTTCTGGTAATGAATCTGGGGGCAAAGACACAATGTCTCTCAATACTTTGATGATCTATCATCTAATGATCCCAGCAACTAAGAAGAAAAAATATGATCTTGGAGAGAACATCATTGCCTGCTTCCTGGTGTGTACAGCTCAGCGTGTTTCTCAATGCTTACATATGGATGCAAAAAAGATAGCCTTTAAATTCTTATGTAAGCAGAGGCATAAATAAAGCCAGGCACATGTAATGAATTCTTATGAGAAAGCCAATCCTCAGAGCTGCATGTTGGCATGTTGTATGTGCACTATTTGCTTGATAGTCAATCACAACAAAACTTTTAAGTCCCTATTAAATATATTAAAAATACAATATTTAGAAGCTTCTTCAGTGCTTTGATACAAATACTTTATAGTTCATACTGATGGATGAATAACTATATTAAAGTCTACACTGAATTAGTTGAGAGTACAGATTTTTTCATAGACATTATTAATTTCCAGGAAAGGTTATAGTCTAGAAATAGAAGATATTTTTAAGTGTTCCTAAAATGCTTATGTGTCATGCAAGTTTGTCTGAAATTTATGTTTTGTTCCACTTCTGAGAGTTTTTTGAAGACTGATAATTGGATCCCATTTCTTTTTAACACTAACAGACTCTCAAAAAACCTGCATGTCAGGGTGAGACTGGATTCCATGCAGGAGGGGACTAACAAAAAAAATTCACCCATTTAACATGGGACCATGTGCCAGTGTGGGCAATGCGCATCTAGAGTTTGAAAGAGCCTAAAATTACTTTAGATCTTAGGCTATCAAGTTATCTTTGGACAAGCCTAGAGGCAAGCATAAATTGTAGAAAATAATTTATAATAAAACCATAGGCAGTGGCTTCAAGTGGGGAAGGGTGATCAGCAGTGAACAAGGCAAGCAGAAACACATAGCCAGACTCTGCCCTGCTGATGTGGGACCACACAGTCTGGAATCCAAGGTTACTATTTAATAAATGTCAATGCAGAATTTAAAAAGATACTTTAAAAGGCGTTTATGCTGTGTGTTCATCTCTTCATATTGTTTACCTCTATACGAAAAATATATAGTCAATGGAGTGCAGACAACAAGGGTTTAAAGGAAACCTGAGCTTTTTTAGTTTTTTTGATGTGCTTTGAAATTCCCCTTTAGACATATGTTTTTGCTTAAAACAAACAGAGGTGAATAAATCAGTTGATCAGCCTTACCCTAGAGCTGCCTGCATTAACTTTCTTGGCATGATCTCATCACTTAAGTCAATATGACTTAAGAGTTTGTTGTAACAGTTTATTCACCTTTAATTCTATACTGTTTCTAAATCTAAATTTCAGTCTACTGAACAGAAAAATGGAGTTTGTAGAAATGGAGGGCCCAGAGATTTACCACCATAAGAAGCAGAAGTTCCCCTTGCAGACCTGAAATAGTGAGCTGGGTTTTTTTGCAGACACAGAAAGTTCTCCATATGGTCAACTTTGTGTTTGGGAGTAA
This sequence comes from Pseudopipra pipra, assembly GCF_036250125.1. Classification (NCBI taxonomy): domain Eukaryota; kingdom Metazoa; phylum Chordata; class Aves; order Passeriformes; family Pipridae; genus Pseudopipra; species Pseudopipra pipra. Next base: position 60,286,588 of record NC_087552.1, on the reverse strand, counting down.
ATCAGAAGTATTCCAGATGGAAAGTAAACTTTGTACCTTTACCTTGGTACTCCATATTACTAAATCAAATACACCTATCTCTCTTCTCTCCAGACTTTGCTACACATCATTTGGCTGAAAAAGCCAGACAGTCTGTTTGAAAAAGTATATTGTGGGGAAATGCCACGTGGATGTGTTTGGAGCCAGTGACTCTTTTTCTCACCACTTGTGAATGCATTCAGGGAACAAGGAGATGCAAATCACCAATTTGTTCACTCAGATGTTTACTTATTGACTTATTTTCCTAAGTGACTACATACTTACAGCCAATAATGAGGCCTTGGTTTTCACCTAACAAAGGCGCGTTTGGAAATGAACAGATGTAGGATGTAATTTGGCAGCCGCTGCCTGTCCCTGGTAGCGGGTTGTACAACCAGGAAGACAGAAAAGAAGAAGAAATATGCTCATACTCTAATCCTTGCATCGTCCAAGTGGGGAACTGGGGGCACCCACATGATCAGCTTTTGTGGAGGCACAGGAGTGTGCTGTGGCTGGAAAGCAGCAGGGTTGTGCTGTGCAGCACTGCCAAGGGTGAGTGTTGTGGGAGGTGGTGGTGCCAGCAGTTCTGGCAGCCACGAGAGTGCTGAGTTCCAGCAAAGCCACATGGGGGAAGGCTGTGTCCCCTGGGTCATGCCCCTGTGGGCACACTGCACTAGGAGCTGCAGACAGGCAACGCAGAGACACGCAGCACCTCTTCAGTGGTGCCCCAACCACCGCAGAAGGAGCCTACAGTCAGTTTGGGAAACAAGACTGAGTGAGCCGGGGGCACTTCACACAAGAAAAGACTTTCTGCATCAGTGAACAGATTCTTTCCCCCTAGAACCACTCCTGGCAAAGGCTAAGCTCTCTCCCAGGTCTGCCTCAGTCTGCTGCTAACTAAGCATGAGCAGGTAACAGCACAGCCTGGTGTGCAATCTCCAAGGGGCTCTTCCTTCCCACAAAAACTGGCCATCAGCGAAACAGACAGCAACAAATATTTTTGCTCTAAATCAGCAGTCTCTGATGACAGCCTGCTGGAAAGAAACATTTGCACTGAAGCAGCACAGCAGTGGGAGCTCACTGGGGCCCCCTCAGCTGCAGCAGCACACAGTCCTGCACCCGACCTTCCCTCCTGGGAGTCCCAGCAAGCTTAGCCAAGAGGGATAGCATTGATACATCTTAAAAGTACCTGACACCCTAATAAATCACACATTTTAGCATTCTTTCAAAGAAGCTAACTGCTTGATTCTCTCCCTTTGATCAACACTGAATTTTCATGAAACAGCAGAACATTTCTCAGATCTACACACAGAAATTGATTTAGTTTTCTAGGCACACACCATTATCCTCTCCTCATATAAACAGAAGTGCTTCTAGGTTTTTTTATTTTGGGTTCTGTGTTTTTTTTTCTTTCCGTGTTTGACTTACTTTCCTCCTGTTCTCTCCTTCTAATTCTCATATGTTACTCTTGAACGCTCCAGTCTTACAAGAAATAAATCTAAGGTCCTGACCACTTGGGACACTGGAAATCTTATAAAAAAGTTGAGGGTGAAGTGCTAGTTTTGCCCAGTTTGCCAAAATCTAATTTGGGTTGTCACATTATGTCTTTGTAACCTTCCCTTGTAATTTCAGCTGGATAGAGCTGCACACTATTACCATCCTTTGTGTAAAAGCTGCTTCCTGTGCCAGCATTTCTGGTGCAAGTAATTTCAACCCTTTATAGATTGTGTCAGACCTTCAAATTTCCTTTTTGTTCTAGTGAATTATTTCTGAGACAGAATATCCACTGACATCAACAACAGCGTTACCAAAATAGTGAAAAAAATCTGAACAAGAACAGTAAGAACACACTTGAGCCCAGTAAGCATCCACAAGCTTAAGAGTATCTCTCTGTTGAACTGGCATACTGATCCAGAATTGATAAAATGTGAGTACATGGAAGTATATTGTTGTCCTACTTTGTCTCATCAACTTCTCATATATAAGAAATAAACATATTAACATGAACAATAATAACAGAATATACCAGACTATTAGCTAAACAGAATAGAAGCATGGTTGCCTGATATTCTAGCTAGCTCAAAAAGCAACCTGTCTAGAGCAGACTATTTGATCTCCTGGGGAAGAATTAATAAGAGTTTGAGCTTTGTACGAGCATTTTTAAAGAAGTATTAAATATAGCTGATTATTTAAACTTTTTATATTTCTGAGAAAATTCCCCATTTCCCACCAAAAAAAAAAAAGAAAAGCACATGCCATTCCCCTACTTCAGTGGTTCTTTACTCCAGTTTGAACAGAACCAAGATACAAATTCAGGACCAATAATCTTTTTGATATTTAATGTACTTAGCTACAAATACAGAACTGTTTGGTAAAAGGCTGTTACAAGTTGCTCTGTGGTGCATTTCTTGGGAGAGCAGCTGTACTTTGGAGGAGGCTTTCATGAGCTACTTGCCCTAATTAGGCTTTAATCTACAAATCTCATTATGTAGATCAGTTTGTATTGCTGTAGTTGCATTTAAAACTATCCTTCACATTGTACTGGAATAAGTACAGGACAGGAACAAATATTTTCAGATTGCTTTGCAAACTTTTAAGGCTTGCATTTTCCAGAGTAAATTGCACAGGAGTCACACAGTTACAAAAAAAACCCCCACAGATTTGCCAACTCTGCTTAGCATCAAGTCGATCTCACATCTTTCAGTAGAAAATTTTTACAATTTTTTCAATGCCTACTTTGTTAGTATTTCATATAGCCAGCAAGACATATTCCTTCAATTATAAGTGCTAAGAATACATCACATCTGAAACCTTTTTTTTAGGTCAAAATAAACTGCATGGAGAAGATGGGTTGTAAATAAATCAGAAAAACAAAAATAAAAATGGATACTAGTCCCCAACAGCTTGTTGGACTAAATCTATTGCTGAAACAAAAACCACAAAGCTCCTCTGCCCATCTCTTAAATATCTCCAAACACTTCACACCAACGGTTTACAGTGGGTATTTTATACAATTCCAACAGACTGTGAAATGCAAGTCTTGTTGAAAGCACTGATGAAAGCAACCCCCATTTAATATTGTGTGGTGATAATTGCACAGGAACACAGGCACAAGGCAGAAGCATGGTTTGCATGAGGTGTCAGCACACCTCTTCATGATTAGTACAGAATTAGCAGCCAAGGATTAGTAGCCATTTGAACCCCTTTTCATCTATATGTGCTTTCAATCTGTACCAAATGAAGATGTCTGATTTTCAGCTTTACCCATGACACTGACTTTATAAAGGGAAAATGTTAAAGACTCTTTCAGCTCTGTTTATAGTCAGATGACTAACTACATACACTGATGCTGGAGAGAGCTGTGCTGTAACTTCACCTGTAACTGGGGCACTGGGTGTAACGCTTCACATCATGGCAGTCAGACCAAAGAGCTGCAGTTTGTACAGGAGTTGCCTTTATCTGCCTTCTAGCTGGGCCAGCACAGAGCACTTCTGCAGTCACAATCAGAGGTAATGAGTAACAAAACCAATTATAGCTCCTACAAGTGTCACATCCATCTATATGGACTTTTCATACAGTATACCCTCAGACTGCTTTCACATAAATCACATTTATACATCATGGACAGCACCAACGTCTGGGCAGGAAACCTGGAAGGAAACCTAAAGATGGCAGAAGTGGGACTGCAAATTCAGCAGAAGCTGCTTCTCCCCAGGAACCTTGACTGCAGGCCTGTTTTCCTCCTGAAATGCTTTGGGCCATCAAGCTGCTGGACATACTTTTGCAGGAAATGTAAAAGTCAAGGCTTTTTGAACAGCCTGTGCCACTCCATAAAGATGAGGACCCCTTATACATAGATTTTCCCATGGGATGGTAATGCTACTGTTTCACTGAATCATTCCCAAAGTTTCTGTGTCGAGACCTTCTTTTCCTAGATGTGCTGGTTCCTGCATTGTACTGCCTTTCTGGGCACATTTAAACAGCTGTCACAGCTCATTCATAGGGTGGCCACTGTGATCCCGTTTTTATTCTACAGATATAAAAAATCCTACCTATTCTACAATAACAGCCCAAATCATTTCAGTAGCACTAATGCAATCTGTAGTGTTTCAGACCATTACTCTGAAAACAGCAATTGTGTTCTGTTTTAAAAGTGCCATCTATGTAACAGTTTAAGTTTGTAAATCACCTCTGAATCCTTTGTGATGAAAGGTGCTATATAAACTCAAGCTATTATCATTCCTACATTTCACTGCTCCATAAATGAGATACTACAGCAGCTCCACTCCAGCAATATGTTTGTGATCACATAACCCTTCCTCCCCAGTATTTCATTTTTACTGGAATTAGTGATTAACATGAACATCACACTCTTTCCTATATCCCACTCCTCTGTGGGGTTTGGATTTTATGCTTGGCAACAGTGCACAGCCTTTCTGTAAGTGGTTTCATTGGAATCAGAGAAGAGCAATTAAATTGGTTATTAGGATGCAAAGTGTGCAGGTCAGTGCAGCCTTTGCCAGGCACACCCGCCTTGAAAACACAGCCCTTAGAGTCCCACCCGTTTCTGAAAGATTCAGGAGATGATGGCAAAGCACTTTGTGCACAAATTGCAGCAAAGAGCTCCTTTAGAAACAATGGGATTATTTCCATTATAATTGCTTTATACGTGAAAAAGTTAAGGAAAACAATTGCTGATTTCTATAGAAAGTTTAAAATAGGAGGTAGCTTAAAATAGAAAGTTTAAAATAGGTTGGTGTCCTGGTCTTCATTCTCCCCTGCTCTCCCCACAACTTTTCTGTTCTGTTTCCACGGGTTTCCTCTCAGCAGGGTCCCACTGAGCAAGTCCCATTTGGACAGTTCGCTATTTCCCCTCCTCCTTTTTGACGTGCTGCAACACCCTGAGGGAGCCAATAGTCGAAAGAGATAACGAGCTACGACAAATAATGTAAGAAAACACGGCAAAGTAAAAGTCATTTAACAGCATCCAGTTGATATTTTTTTACAGTGAAGGGGAATGAGGTGCACCAGGCACACTGCCAAATTTTCTGTCATCAATGTAAATTAAGCAACGTGGCAAAAGCAGTCAGAGGGTTAAAAGAATCTTGTCTTTGCCCTTGTTTGCCTCATTTCTTGTTTTTCTCTTAAACGGCACCACTGGGATGAACCACAAGACTTCCCTTCTCCTTATTAAAAAAGGAAAACTGCTTATGCAGCAACTGCAGCAGGGCTCTGTTGTTAGCAGATAGTAAGGAAGTATGGAGATGAGCTACAAACGGTATCCATATCAGCAGAGACACTTATGGGGAAAAAATTGTTCTGTGAACATTACAAATTCTGGCGCTAATTAAACATTCATCTCTCACTCTTCTGGGGGTGGAGAAGAAAATCATTGTCCTTTTATACTGCAGTTAAAAGTGGAAAACATCGCATCCAGAAATACAAAGAAGAAATATTTTTCTATTCTGTGACAGCAATGAACAGTGAGGGTTATGCTGACTGAACGCAATTACTACAGCTCTTTGCTTGTTCTTTAAAAAAAAAAAGGACTGTTCATGCTTTAAAATACTGCCTTTTAGAAAATATCTGTAAATCATTGTGCTATAATTTCTTTAAACAGCTGGTACAAGTGCAGATATAATTCTCTCCTTGCTGAGCTTCGTGGCCTTAAAAAATATCCTCGAAGATACATATACATGAAGTTGAACAAATAGAGAAGGGGAGGTGTTCCCAGCTGAGATCAGGTTCACTGAGAGAATGAAACATTTGCCATCCTGGGTCTCTGGTGAGGTGGATGAAAGACATTTCAAGTTTCTTAAGTGTGGAAAGAGGCAGAAGAATATTCCAAACATTAGATAGGGAATGACCAAGGAACCAAAAATGACCAGTCTCATCTGAGTCTCTTTCTTGCTTTCCTTCACATAAACATTGGATGAATAGTGCCAAAACCTAGAGCTAAGCTGCTTTATGAGAATAACTTAGTGGCATTTTGGAAGGGCTTATACACTGATTTGGGAACATCTCCAGCTTGTTTTTCCTCTTGCCTGTTTGAATTCTTTTCCTGTTATCTGTGCTTTCTTCCTTTTTCAGATGGTGAATCCTCTAGGGGTTCACTGAAGCCTGAAGTTCTTTCTTGTGGAGGAAAGAGAGGGGGTTGTATCTATCAATAGTAATAAAACATTCCACATGATTGATATAAATGTTTTTGACTTTTCGCATGCATTTGGGAAAGGCCTCAGCTGCCAAAGCCATCGTCCATATTATGCTCCCATTTGCCTTCAATATACAGTGAAGGGAAAGACTCACTCCAGTGTTTTTGAAGATCTGATGACAATGCACTGGAGCTCACTTCTACAGCAACATGTGGCACCATCCAAGGCAGAAGAGAAGGAGGAGAAGCAGTCAGTGTAGAATAATAGAATCATAGACTATCCTGAGTTGGAAGGGACCCAAAATGGTCATTGAAGTCCAACCCCTGGCCCTACACAGGACAGCCTCCAGAATCACACTATGTGCCTGAGAGCATTGTCCAAACACTTCTTGAACTCTAGCAGGCTTGGTGCTGTGACCACTTCTCTGGGGAGCCTGTTATTTGGGAATACATTCACTGCAGGTAGCTCCGTGTGCAGCTGCAGTGCGAGCTGTAGATTGAACCCTGTGTGGTGGGAGCTCCTGGCAAGAGGCCGTGAACTGCCAACCCTTTGCATAACAAAGGCAATGGGGACCTGTGGCCCTGCCAGGGGACAGGACAGAGGCACAAGGCAGAAGCCCATGACTGAAGACTTTAACCCACTTAGACTCCAAGAGCATAAAAACTCAGGGTCTACTTTCTTCTCGGAGGCACCCAGCTCAAGCTGTTATTTTGTTATTGCATCATGATTAAACTATTTTAAGGAACAAGTTGTCTGAGCCTCTGCTGTGGGAAACCTAAGGTTGAGTGGGTAAGGAAAGCTTGTCTGGCTCTGTGAGTGTGGGGTGTGGAGCTGAGAAGGGGCTTCACTCTTAGCTCAGGTGGTGTGAGTATGACCGCCAGAGTGGCTCCTGGATGGTCAGACGTGGAAGTTTTCTTAATCCTGTTTCAGTGCCCAACCACCCTCTGGGTGAAGAACTTTTTTCCTAATATCTATCTCAAACCTCCCCTGAGACAGCTTCATGCCATTCCCTTGGGTTCTGTCACTGGTCACCAGAGAACAAAGATCCCTTCCTCTTCCCCTCACAAGGAAGTTGTAGACTGCAATGAAGAGACCAAGTGACTTCAGCTGCTCCTGGTATGGCTTCCTCTAGGCTCTTCACCATCCTCACAGCCCTCCTTTGGAGGCTTTCTGGTAGTTTGTATTTTCTTATATTGTAGCACCCAAAACTGCACACAAATATTCAAGGTGAGGCACACCAGTGCAGAGCAGAGTGGGACAATTCTCTCCCTTGACCAGCTGATGATGCTTTGCCTGATGCCCCCCAGGACATGGTTGGCCCTCCTGGCTGCCAGGGCACTGCTGACTCATATTCAACTTGCCATCGACCAGGACCCCCAGGTCCTTTTCTGTGGCACTGCTTTCCAGCCTCTCATTCCCCAGTCTGTAAGAACATCTGGGGTTGCCCCATTCCAGGTGCAGAATCTGGCACTTGCCTTTGTTAAACTTCATACTGTTGGTATGAAGTGTGCAGTAAACAAAACTGGTCTCTAGGGCCTGAAGGCTCTGAGATCCATAATTTCTATGTTTTTAGATCACCCCATGGACTCTCTATCCCCCTTGATATTTTTGGATGGCTCTGCAAAAGTTAACCGACATAAAACAATACAAAGCCACCATTGAGGCCAAAAGATACGAGTAGCTGTTTTCAGAGCTTCCCATCTACAATGCCACTGAGGAGAAACACAGAAATCCAAGTCTGAGAAGTGGTTGAAATCTAAAATACTCTTACTGAATTGCGTGATTTCAGTTGAAAGATTAAGATAAAACTTTTCTGCAAAACATTGGTGTTTATTGCAGAAGATTTGTTCCTGCTGTCAAATCAGTAAACTCCATTTGATTTCTTTGTCAGCCCTGTTTTGCCCTGTTGAAAACTTCACCATCTTATTCCTTATATGCACTCTAAATTTCTGACCATAGAATTCTAATACCCAAAAAAGTTATGTAGCTTGTGTATGGACTAAGACCTAGATGGAAAAATGACCAGTCTTCTGCTATTACAGTTACTAGACAGTAGTGAAGGAAATAGAAGCCTGGCATTTTATTTCTAGCTGTGTGAGAAGCATCTATTTTAGCATGTATGGGCAGGACAGCTGAGCAAAAAGAATAAATTTTTTTTCCAAACAAGTAGATAGAAGTTGGATCTATCATCTCTATTCCTGTATCTAACTGTAGGAATCTCCTGCACCTTTTCAGATTATTTATCTGTAAAATGAAAAGGAATGGTTTGTTTCCCTTCTAGGTCTTTTAGCATTTATAGCAAGCTGAAATATTAATCATACCACTAGTCTAGCAAATTATATGTACAAACTGATGAGATTTCACTGAGCTAAAACTGCAATAGTCCAGAGTGTGTGATACAATACAGGAACCTGTGATTTAAAGACCCACTTTTTAATTTCTGGAAGAGCTGCCACTTATTTTCTTTTATAAAGGGAAATTAAAGTAAATACATTTTAAAAACAATATTAATAATGAGTGGGTTATTTTGTTACTGACAAATCCTAGATTTACACCTTTGGATTTACACAGATCCTACATTTACACCTTTCAGAATACCTTCTAACTTTTAGTCCTGCTTTGAGACAAAGCATGGAGCAGAGAGCCTTCACACAACTCTAGCAACCTGAATATTTCTATGAATTACTTGACTGATTTTTGCTTTAAAAGGTTAGTAAGCCTATGCCTATTTTTCCTTACCCAAATATGAGAACCCTCAGTTTGTAAACTGAGCTAATAAATGAAGCATGAGTATTACAATCCCATCATATTTGAAGGTTCATACCACACTAGGAAGATAAATTAGCCCCCAAGAATGGACAAAAAGTGATTTTTGTATGTTCATGAATCAGACATATACTCAAAATTTATTTCTGTAAATAACCAAATTCCACTTAAACATGAAATCAACTTGAAGATGAACAAAACCTGGCTTTAGTTTAAACTACAGAATAATTTCTTAAAATAACATGTGTTGAAACATTTATTGGTACTGCTAAATTGCGACAAACCTTCATGTGAGGTGGTGGAGTGCATATAAAGAAACAAAAACTAAATATCATTTGTTTTCACTTCACATATACAAAAGAGAATAAGATTTACAAAATAAAATGCACTTCTATAACACAGAATTCTGTGGCTCTTTGTCATATTACTAATTTTCCCTGTTAGATGCCTAACATCACTTGAGTATAAAACACCAAGAGACAGCTATAACCTTCTTCACTCTTTAACTCACGTCAAATATTTGTGGAAGGAATGTGTTTTCAAATTATGAAAATACATTTGCATTGTAATTTTCTGTCAGTTTGATAGCAAAAGGAAGAAAATGTTAACTTGATCACTAAAATTATGCTTTTATTCAGAATGTTACCATTTATCTGTCTTTATCTTTTGACATGATAAGCAATTAAGTAAAACAATTATAATTTATAATTGGAATTATTATTTAATTTCTGGGCTAAATATTCAGATAAAGCCCTTCATTATGTAACTTCTACTACTATTTCAATAATTTCAATGGAGAGGAATTTGCAAATACCACCATAACTTTGTGAAGATCTTCAAGGAGAACTAACAGCATGAATAAGCAGGCAAATGTGAAGAACCCCACTGAATAAGTGTAGGAACTGCTCATAAACCTGAAAATTAATCACAGCAGAAAAAGATTCTATAGGCATTATCTTTAAAAGTCTTAAAGTTACAAATGCTTAGGTCTGAGCTCAAATCTAAAATTAAGTTACAATAAAATAAGGTCTTGATCATTTTTTTGATTTTTATTTTTCTCCACCTAACTCTGGTATGTATGCAGCAAGTACAGTTTTGCTCTTTCACATTTCTAGTAGAATTCATGCTCTTCGTGACTGTATCACTCTTCATCTCATGGGAGTCAGAAATGGTGGCCTGTGTGTGAGAGCATGTCTTTAGCTCACTGATAGTGCCCTGTGGCTCATTCATAGTGCCCCGAAGAATGCAATCTACCATAAACGATTACCTGATAATTTTAGTGAAAGTCTCATGATAGTTGATGGCTTTTTTAAATAACAGGTCCCAGAATAAGAATCAGCCTTCACATGATAAAAGGAAAATCCTTATAGATGTAGTGGTTGCAGGAGAAAACCGAGACTGAACCAACACATATCCAAAACATTTTAAATTAAGCAGCCAAATTTAAAAATACTATGTTCTTTAAAGCTTATGCTATTTTGAATAGTGATAAATAGTTAGTTTTGGGCATGCTAGTTAAACGTTTGAGAATGAACCCATTTTCTGGAAAAGTTCATTAAATCAATTCTTTTTTGGAGTTAAAACCCCCAGTGTACTGTATTTTATAGACACTGGCTGAGATCACCCATATTGCTTTCACTCTCAAAAATAATCCCACTCTTACAGATTGCCTTAATCTCATAAAACAATGCAGTAATAAAACCTCTGTTGGTATAACACTCACATATATTTCCCTCCACCTTTTTCCAACAATAATGCTCAGATTCTTAGATCTTGGGGTTTTGTGTTTCATCATTTTGTTGTTTTGCTGTTTGAGGGGGTTTTGGGGGTTTTTTTTGTTTGTTTTAATCTGTCCCTGGTAATCTGAAAGCTTTGCACCAATAGCTTTCAGAATCTCATTACAGCTTTCTTGTTTCAGCTGACAGAAATGTCTGATGGACACCAAGGATGCTGCTGCCTTCTGTGCTGACCAGCTCAGGCAGAGAGAGATAAAAATACAGAAATTGCTGCTGGTAGGCTACACAAATACTTCTAAGGCAAAAAAGAACCATGTACCAGGCTGCCCTCTTCTTTCTGCAGGGCACTACACAGAGAGGCTCAGCACTTGCTAACAGCGTAGTTGTGCCTAAGCCCTGTCACCTGCCTGAGCTAAATCAGGAACTGTTGGATGCAAGAGCTAAAATTTCTACTTTTCAGCTAAAGGGCTAACACAGAAACATCAGAAGAGTTCTAATTAAGCTGTGGTCTAAACAAGGCGCATAACCATACAGGCAAAGTTATTTGTCCAAACACACAGCAAAATGATGAGTGAAAAGTGACATGTAGATCTGTTCCAGAAGAAACCTGGATTCCAACACCCGCTCTTTCTGAGGTGACTTTGCAATAGTCTCACTGACTTCAAGCTAAGAACAATGGCATGTATACTGATCAGGGAGGGTTGCCACAGTCTTTATTTCAACTAGTAGTCCAGAGACCTGACAATCAAATTGAAGCTTGGTTGAACAACTCAAAAATTTTGCAACACTCATTTCTGTCCCAAATTTATCACATAGGTAGAAACATACAACTCACTCCTGGCACTGTATTGTATGTGTGAGCAAACCATTTCTCTCAACCCCTTTCTCTAATCACTAATTCACTAGAAGTTCTTTGTGAGATAAACATCATTATTATATATACTGTTATTGTTTCATTGACATATTGTTATTGCTCTATTATTGTTATATTGACAAAATGATTGGTAAACCACATTAGAGCTATATTTATTGCTTAGTATTCCAACCATTTCTTTCTCCTGAAATCTACTGGAAAAATAATGGCAGGGAAGCTACACTGAGGACTCAAATCCCTTTCAGGCCATCAGCATTTTTAGTGGAGGACTGAAAATAAGATTATTATCATGGGTATATTTAGCACATGTGAATTTCTCATCAGATAGTGGTCAGAGGCAAAAATAGCTTTGAAGCAAGTGAATATTTTAAAGAGACAGACATATTGTAGAATTTTTAAGAACTACCACACAAAATACAAAATTTAACATCTTTTCATTGTTGTGCCTACCTGTGACACAACTAGTAAAGCTATATAAGTTTATCCATAATGGTACATTTTTCTCAAATTTCACTAATTCCTTCTGCAGGAAAGAGAGAGCAATGAATTTAAGAGTCGGTATTCATTTCCCCCAAAACAGTCTTAGAATTCTGTACACAGAAAAGATCGACTCCTTAAGCACTAATGCCCAGAACAATAATTATGTTAGAGATGTACTGTCTACGTTAATAACTGACAATCTACTTAATTTGTTTACTTATTTAAATAGGGTAGCATTTCTCTAAATTATGGGAACATCAACCAGCCCAAAGACAGCTAAAGATTATTAAGAAAATGAAACAACATCATTATTACTGGCAGTGAGCAGCTTGCAAAATGAAGATTGGAGGCAGGCACAAAGATGCTACTGTGGCTGAGGTATTATGCTGAAAAGGAAAAACAAAGTTTGATCCAATGAGTAAATTCACTGTAGTCAATGGAGAAGCAGAAGTGGAACAGCTTTAAAAAATTACCCACACATATGACAAAAAACCAAGAAATTGAAGAGTATTCTTTTTGACTTTGGTCATGGAAGTTCTTCTGAAGTATTGTCATCTGGACAGTATGGGCTAAGTTACAGATAGGTTTTATATAGGAAGATGTTGCAAATAGATGAAATAAGGAGATACAGAGTCTGTCTACTGCTTATACAAGACCCAACAGAAAGCCACAAATGTGCTTTAACCATATAGGAAGTGTATCTGGGAACATCTCATCCCCTGCAAGAGCAGTACTCAGCTAAAGTGAAATTCATGGCAAAGTGAATTCCAGGCAACATCTACAGCCTGAACACCAGTGCACTGCACAGTGCACATTCCTTGCCCAGATCAGCAGGAGAGCCTGCTTCCCTGCACGCTCCATTCCTGCTTGTATGGGTCCTTCAGATTTAGGATGTCTCAGCCAAGGAATTTGGCTGCTCCAACTTCCTTCCATCCTACATTACTCCTCCCAACGGACCAGTCAAAAGTTGTTTTTAACCATGTCAATGAAACAGGACAGCATATTAGTCTCAGCTTTTGAGAAATTCAGTAAAAGTTCATAATTTCCTGAATCCTGAATCCTTCTGCTGCTGAATATATGTGTATTTAATATGGAACCAACATCTACATTGACTAACTTCTAATATAGAGTAAAACTGAAAGAATTACAAAGCATCACAGAATCTGGACTGAAGACATTGGGTTTCATTTCTTGCTTCATCTCTTATTGTCAGGCAAACTTGGACAAGTCATTATTTCTCTCAATGCTCTACAGTCCACTTCTACAAAACAGATGTGCAAACAGTGTATATAAAAATACCACAAACATTTAAGATAGGATACTCTCTCCTTAATAGTGTAACATTTGACTAAGAATGAATCCTTTCCTCCCAACACCCAGAATCTATAAAAGGGTTAATTCAAAAACACCCTCAGAAACCAGAGAACTACAGGTACTCTTGATACCCTGAACATGTAATATTTATAACAGTCATACAACTTTAATTTTACTCCTTTGCCTTAGAAAAAAAAAAAAGAGTGCAATTTTTCTAAGCACAGCACTGCAGAAAAAAAAAAAATGAAGTGCTCGTTAGTTTGGAATTTTCCATTCCTTTTTGCTTCTGCCTGAAAGGCAGAGGACTGTGGGGGTTTCATAGCGGAAAGAATTTAGGCCTGTCTCCCTTTGACTTGCAAATTTTAGAAACAGCGAGCTATCCATCTAACTGGTTGGCAAGGATTTAAGGTTGATTTAATATCCCTTAAGCTAGTCATGAAGCATTGTCTCCTCTACCTCCTCCCTCCCTCACCCTTCAACTTCTGTATAAAAGCTCAGTGCATGTAGAATTTACACCCATAACAGTGGTGGTCACTAATGTCACTATCAAGTGTCAGGGTAACAGCGGTTAGAGGTCCGACAGTGATACCATCATAAACTCTGTATTTTCTTAGGCAAAATGATGTCTCACCTGTTAGAACTCATGCTGGTCCAAAATATGGTGCTTATGCACCAAATACCACAATTAAAAAATAATATTTTCACAATGTGGACTACAAAGTGGTAAGACATTTTTCCATCACATTTTCAGCACTATATCAATATGCATTTATATGTCCTCTTTTCATATTTTAGTTTATTTTTTCAGATCTCTAGGGTCGGTAGTAAAACGAGAGACCTAAAATACTAAATATAAATTATGATCAAAAATGTATCATTATTGAAAAAGCTCTTCAGAAAAAAAATTTCTGAAGTGATTCCATCTGTTGTCCTCAAGCCATACCGGAGTTCTTCTACTCTGCTCATCACAGTGACTATATATAAAAAGACACTTGTCCAGTATATGCTTGCGGGTTTTTTCCTTCTTTGACTGACTTGTGCTTTGAAAAGCAGACTTTTCTGAGGAAGGATCTAATTAAAGAGACAAGCACTTCTAAGCTAAAATTGAGTACATTTTTTTAAATTGCTTGATTAGTCATAGGAACAGGTAAGACTGAAGGAAAACCTGAATATTTATTGTGTCACGGCCCTCCTGTACTTTCAGGGGCAAAAGGTAATTTGTATCTAAAATCCCATTTGTACATGTTGCTCTCTCAACTGGACATGACCTTTGAATGTAAAAAGGCAGGTTGCTGCAGACATTATCTCCCACAGGGGGGAACGGTGGGCTACTTATCATCCCATCAACCTCAAAGCCTAAGTCACATTTGACATCAAACTAATGTCGCTGAAATGAATGACATTCACCTGTTAGATGGTACTCAGAACCAGATAAACTAGAAAACTAAGGTAGTAAGATGGGGTCATATAGGAAATAGAGGCACTCTCATGGCTATTGTGCTCACTCTAGTCCATGTAATACAAGGAAAATAATATTAATACTACAGAATTGATATATAATTTCATCAAAATCTGCATAAAGACAATAGGAATAGTTAAAGACATAGTCAGTAACCCAGTATTTCATTACCTCTGCTTACACACTACTAGAGCTTTGTATACATCTAATCATTCCAAAAGAAAACAAGATTTTTAACACAGTTAATGATTAAAAATCATCTGAAATGCATAGCATGTTTTGTGTTAAAATTCATTGTGTCTTCACATTAGGTGTTAGAAGTACTCTGGTACAAACTTTCAGATATGCTACTCTCAGTTTTTTTCAGAGGATGAAATAAAAGTCCTCCAGCAGGATCAAACTGAGCTCACAGACCCATTGTGCAGTCATGTTAATGGACAAGGTATAGCAAATCAGCTACAAATGGAACAGCAAAGCAACCTTATCAGTCAATCACTTGCTACACTCCAAATAGTTGCCTTTCAAAATGTTGCTTGCATTACTTGAAGAGCTATGTTGATTATATATCTATCCCTGAACTTGTCTGTGTTTAAGTTTAGAGTCTGGAAATAACAGTTAGCTTTTAATAAAATGCTGTTTATACAATTATACTTCAAACAAGGCTGAATTTCACACATACAGGAGTGATAACTCACTTCCAAAGTATGAAGAGGACTGACTGCTATGAAAGGAAATGTCTTTTTTTTTGTTATTTTGGTGGTATTGTCTGTGCTTTTATTTCCTGCTATGGATCAAAGAAGGAACAGCTAGTGGCTTTGCTTCTTCTCTCCTATTAGCAGAAAAGAATGATCTTTGCATAGCCAATAATTTATTTACTGACATTTTCAAGCTCTAGGGCTAAAGTGATTTGGGCAACTTAATTATGCTTTTTTCTTTGCAGCACATTGCTGGAGATGTTTTACCTTTGGAAATTTTTCCTTTTTTTTTTTTATTTTTTTTCCAGTGGTCACAGTGGCATCCTGTCCTTTTGACAGAACTGGATTCAAGGCCAGGATCCAGCTGTTGAACTTACCTGTTCAACTGGCACCACCCTATTGCGGTTTTCTGCCATTCTGTCCTCTGTACACCAGGCAACTGGGAGAAGGGTAAGACTAACTAGTTAAGCATAAAAAAGTGAAAAGATACCAAAACTGCCTGCATTCAGTCCTTATATGTCTATGTTTTAATTCCAGAGGATGCTGTATTTTCAAATAATATTTTATACAACGTTTGACTGTGTATCATCTTCCAATGTTTTACAATGAAAATGTCCCGCTGTCAAAATCTGTACATCTCCATTGCCCAGCTCCATCCTCTCTTGCCAACAAACACATATTAAGCATTTTTTCCATACAATCTGCCCTAGGTTAACCAATTAACAACATAATTAATTTAGCAGTGAATAAGTTGGCTTTGATATTGTGTTGCTCTGTACTGGGGAAGTCTGGCAGCTAAAGGCCTAAGGAAGAAAGGCATCCCCTCTCTGAAATCTCTGTGGGGACCAAGTCCAATGGGGTCAGGAGCATTACTGGCTCTGACAGAGCGGGACACTCCAACCAGCAGCCACAGGCCTGAGCAAGCGTGAATGATGTGTCTATTTGGCAACTTTTCTGGAGAAAACAGCTTTGTAACAAGGACAATAGAAATAGGAAAATCATGGTATCCTTCTATGACAGGTAGATCCGCCCTTGGTCTAGCACTCCAATATCCACACCCACAACCTTCGGTGAGGAAGCTCTGGTGAAGGAAAGTCCTTCAGAGAGGGTTTTTTCACCTTCCTGCACACAAAAGAGAAGCTGCTTTGCTCCCCAAGCACTGGCTTGATTTCAGAACTTGTGTTTGTGGACAGGGAGTCAAGCTGGAGCTGTTGGAGGGATGTTTTGGGGAGACAGGATCAGATTCTGTTGGAGGGGGTAGGTCGATCAGTATGTCTCAGAGGAATTATAATTCGGTAGGGCTTTAGACAGTAAAATTGCAGGGCTCAGTCAGAGAGAAAGGCAGGGAGGTTCAGGGGAGCTGGAGCCATGGTAGAACCTGCAAGATCTCACGAGAGCTGGTGTCTGCCTAGGCAACAAAAGCTTTCTGGAAGGAACATGCAATAGATTTCTTCTTCTGTCCTATGCCATCAAATCCTGAGGACCAGTCCGAAAACTAGAGAAGAGAAAACTGTAGAGACCCTATGGGAAGGCTACCAAAAGTAAATTAAAAAAAAAAAAAAGCTTTGATAAAGGACCGGATGGAGTATGTTATCTTTGGAAATATGGCTAAAAAAATGAATTTGAAGAAAATTAAAAATATGCAAGATACCTGAAGATGGATTTTCAAATATTTAAATGTGGGATTGATGTTAGCTACAAGTGAAGAAACTAAGGCAGCAGGTATGGTAAATGACAGATTAGATACAGACCCTGCTACCTGGATCAGGGTGTATACAGCATGATAGATCTGCTGGGTTTTCTGTAGTGTGACTATAATGTCATTTAAACTCCAGAAGAGGCTAAAAAATCTGTACAAAGTCTTTTCCTTCATATATTTCTCTGGGGTAGAGCAATATGACTGTGTGTATAGGAAAGCCTTCTTGCTTGTGTTAGGAGCTTCATTTAGGAGATCTCTACGAGCTGAGGAGAAGAAGCTGCCTTTGGCTTAGCACCTAAAAATTGAAAGTTCTTTTGATGTGCCCCTCATAACTTAAAAAGTCCCAGCCTCAGGTGCCTCCACCCGTTTTCAGAAACATATTTCACTATACTCTGCACTTTCACTAAATTAACCGTATGCACAGTCTTTCCTCCACCGCACACGCTGTAAGCTCAGAAAATAAAATTTTGTTCTACTTCTCAAAGGCTTACAGCTCAGTCAAATCAAAAGCAATTTTCTCTAGAAAAAGTAATGGCACTTCTCCTTCATGAGAGCTATTTCCATGCCAAATTTCAAGTTACTACCTACAGCTGAACAAGCTGTCAGAGTCCACAAATATTCTCTGAAAAAGTGGAAAAGTATGTTTTAGCTTGGCCCATATCAGAAAGCCATGTCCAGACTGAGGTTTCCAGCTACATATTCAGCAGGAGTGTTTTTAGCCCCCAAGTAAACACTCTGGCAAGTTTTAATTGACTGAAAACAAGAAGTTTAAATGAAAACTACTATGCAAGTTCAACATATAATGCAATCCGTAAGAGCCTGTAATTGCATCCGAAAATTTGTTAGTGACCCATGCTTCTAATAATAACAGAAGACAAAAGGCATTTGAGAAAATGAGCTCTGTTTTCGTGTTTGTTTTGCACACATGGCAGAAGTTGCACATCATCAGTTTTACTCTTCCCTGAGCACTCACTCAGCTCCTGCCATTTGTTCAGGCATTGCAGGCAGTAACCAGGAGGAGAGATCTGTTTTAAGGTTCATGATAAAATGATTTAAAGACACAAAATACAGCAGCAAAAGAAATAGATGGGTTCTAAAAATCCTGCAGTCCTTGTGGGCCTTGGATTGCCACTGTTTGCTCTGCAGTATGGAAAATCAGGCCACCTACTTTCGTCCTAAAAAGAATTAAAACATAATTGAGGCATCTTCTTTGGAAAATCCTTGCCATCACCTTTAAGTTTGTGATTCTACTCCTTAAAAAGCAAATCAAAACAACAAAAATCCTAACCCTAACCTAGCAAATAGTAAAATTATCTTGCTTTTTCAGAGACTGCTTGCACTTATATCCTGTCTGACATTTATCTCACACAATGTGATCTAAGGTGAAGAAGGGAACATTTTTTTTCCTTCCTTGCAATTTCAATTTTTCATTTTGCATGGAAAAAAAGTTACGGCTAAAATTCTGTTTCCATTAAGTGCTTTACAAGGTTTTAAGTGAGAAACCAAAAGAGTTAATTTACATCTAAGACCAAATCAGCACATGCAGGAACTAAAGCCTTTAAGAAGTCCTAAGATAGTTGTTTGTTTATGATAATAACTTTATTTATTTATGTGGACTGTATGGTCCCTCTGGCAGACAGAGCCAAGACACAATTTGTAAGAGATGCAACCTGATACAGTCCATCTATCCGTCTCTGATAAAATAGCAGTAAAGAGACACACAACCTTTTCTGCTTGGTCACTTTCATTACTTCTTATGTTACTGAAAGCCTAAACTAATATTAACTTCTGTATTATGTACAGTTATTCCTAAAGTGGTATATTATATAACCTAGAAAAAAACCCCATAAGCCAGAAATAATTAAAAGCCTATACAAAATAGCTTGAGTTCTCTCCTGGATTAAGTTGTGTTTTCATATTTTCAAATATTTTAACCTCTAACAGGAACATACACACCTTAAGAAAATAGATGTGTGCATATGTGTACATATATAATTAAAAATTACATATATATTTAAAAAATTACACACTCCTAAAATTAATAAACACATTTTATTACTGACAGTTAACAGAATTTGCTGGACTGGTTCTTTTCAATGGCAAAGCTGAATGCACTTTCAGAGTGATAATTTCTAGGGTTAATTGTCATAGCTTCCTTGACGCAATCTTCTCCACCAGCTTTATTTTATCTGCCAGAGCACCAATATGCCATGATTAGCATAAATTAAACTAAATAAATTCTGTGGGTTACTATATTATTCTATGCTAATCCGTTTATTTATTTATTTTTAAGCATTTCAAGGTTAGGGATTGGTGAGCAGTGCTTAAAAACTGTGTGGTTTTTTTCAGAAATGTTAAAGAGAAAAAATTCTGTGTGAAAAATGTTGTCAAGTACAAACTGCTATATCATTATATACTGACCTTTTACAAATGTACCCATGGCACGCTACTATGAGGCAAGGAACTCAATATGTGCAACTCAATAGCACAGAGCAAGAGAAAAAAAACCCACCAAGCAAATTTGCCTGTCTGACAAACAAGAGGCTTTCCTGGTGTTAATAAAGATACATCCTGACCCCTTACTGCCCCCTTTCAGACTTTAGAAAGTAGTTTACACATCTCAAAAAACTGGTTCATGCCAGCTACCCTTTACATTACTCACGAATGCCTTCCTTGTGAGTCTGCTGACAAGTAAACTGTAGGCAGCTGGAGGATGGGGCAGTGGTGCACGTGAGCAACATACACTCAGAGCCACACCAATGACCATTCAGCCAAGCTAGTGCCTCTCTGATGCCATTCTGCTCTGACAGGAAATTTTCTCAAAAGGGATGTGAAGAACACATGTAGTATGTGTATCACTTACTGACTCTCTCTTCAGGAGATCTCACTCAAAACCATAGCCAACTAACATTTGATAAGACTGTACTTGTTTAAGGTAAGTATACATTCTCCATCCTATCTGTCAGCACAGCTTGTGCAAATACACTGTACCACATCATGTAGAAATGAAACTAGCAGTGAGATTCACAAAACACTTTAATTTGCTTCTTGCACATGACAGCACAGTAAAGACATATGCTGTTCTGGTTTGTCAAGTGTGCATCAATGTAAGAGGCGATGGCTACAGAAACAGACCTTAAAGGAAATGGAAAGACAGGATGAGATTTTTGTCAGAAAGTTTCGATGAAGTGAGGTAGTGGGTAGAGCAGCTGAAGCAGGAAAAAAATGGTGAAACTGTAATTGTTCCAACTGCACTTGCATGAGCAATTCAGCTTTCCATTTATTGATGATGTTAAAATTATCTTTGTTCTCTATTAGCAAATTTTAAAATATTTTCTTGTTTGTCCAGTTACACTAAGACAAACTGTGACTCTTCTGCTCCAAAGAAAATGAAGAAAGAGCATGACAGTAGAGTACTGAAGAAGAGACACAGTCCCTGTGTAGGCAAGAGACAGAATTAAACACAGGGGTCCAACCAGTAGGGAAAAAACTAAAGGTCACATCCAAAATGCACAGCTAAGACAAGAAAATGCAGATTTTAAGTACTTAGTATTGAGAACAGACAAATTCATCACTTAAAAGTAGGTCTGCATAATAGCTGCCAAATTAACTGATAGACATAGGAATCTTTTATGGTCTTTGCTTAAATTAAGTGCCGAAGTGGCAAATGATCTGTGTATGTTCTATACATTTCACAGAAGCAGAAAACAGATGAAGAAAACATCAAATAAGAGCAATGTCCCACTAATAACTTACAAATTTCTACTAACCCTTCAAAAACCAAAGTTGCAACCTGATTAGTCCTGCCAGTGGACTGGCTGGTTTTATCGTATGTCTTCTTTCTGTATATCATGAGAGCTAATAGGGCAGGAAAGATACACACAACAGCACCTTCTGCCATCCAGAAGTGTATGCCAGCAAGAATTTGAACCGAAAGCCTCCAGTTTGGAAGTCAGAACGGGCAGCAAGGAAGGGTTAGAGCCTCTACTCAGATCTTATTGTTTTCAAGGCTCATATGCTGTTGATGCCAAATCTCAGCCAGGTCTCTTATTTTGCTATCCACTGGGATGCGCCCTCCCCAAATCCAGCAGCCAGATGTGAGCCCTTCCACTAGCACTGCGCTAAGGCAGTAGGCAACTGAGATGAGTGCTCTGAGGTAACCCTTGTGAGATCAGCACCACAGCAGTCAACACTTTGTAGGACCCAGATCTTGGTGAAGACTATATGAAAACTGTTGTCAGTAGTAACTGTTGGCTATGGAAACCAGATCAGAAATACGTATGAGTTTAAAACACTTGAAAAAAGGGCAGTTAAAAAAAAAAGCAGATACCAGATGCATTGTATCACATACATCATAGTAGCTTTCTTTCACAATGAATTTCAAGATGGTATCTAAGGATCAAAACCTAGAAGCATTAATAAGGGTGTCAGACGCTGAAAGCCATCAGAATCCCTTGTTCTATCACTCTGAATACATTATTGTATCTCACTCTCTAATGCTGAAAATGGATAGATTTTCAGATAAAAATTAGAAGTTGAATTGCACTCGCTCTCTGGATTCTTGTAATGTATGCGTTTTCATAATGTTTTGTGAAAAGCATTTGGGGAAAAAATTGCACATATTTATGGTCAAATTACTGGCAGCTTAGCTTTGCCAATGCTGTAATTTAACTGTTTAACAGTAAATTAAATTTACGGTTTGTAATGTAAATAAATTCTTCTTTTTAATTCAAATAATAGAAAATAATACGTGTATAATAGAAATTCTGTTTAACAATGACAAACTATTTTAACAACAGATAAAATTTACTTATTTCAGCTTGTATTTATTGCTATACAATCTCACTAGAATAGAAATTATTTCCAACTATAAATATGTGTTAAAACATTTAACTTTAATAGTGGAATCTTGACATATTTATGTACAGTAATAGAACGTCATAAAATATTATTCCAAATTGTAAACTGAAGCATTAAAAATTAAGTTTATATACAAAGAAGGACAGGTTGAAGTTACTGCTATATGGTCAGAAAGTTAATCTAAAGTACTGATTAAAATTTTGATTCTGCTTAATACATTTAAAATAAAAAATCCTAAAATTGTTGAATATTTCTAAAAGAATCAGAAAGAATTTAGGTTTCAGTTCTGCCAGGATGATCTCTGCTAACAAATGTTGCTACCCTATCAAGCTGCTCTGACTTTAATCCTCTAGGGTGTGCAGAGGTAGACAAGTTTGCAAGATAAGGGCCCTTACGTTAAAAATTCATAGGAAAGGTCATGTTTCTACCATTTCTGAAGTGCTGAGAGGATCAATGGAACACACAAAACAAGACAGCAAGACAGAAATTATTCCCTGCTGGTCGGCAGTCTTGGAAGCAGCACTTGGGAAATACAGAGGATTAAGGACTGCCACCGCTACCCAACTTTGGGGCATTCTTTCCTTCTGGCCTGCAACAAAGCAAGGTCTGGAGAAACAGAGTCCCTACTCCACTGGCAGGAGCAATCACAAGGATACATTCAAAGGCCCCTAATGAAGTCAATATGCTGAGCTAAGACAACAAAACCCACTTCTTAAAAAACAGGACACAGTTATGTGGGAACCTTCCGGTGAGCAAGCAAGGCTAAATCTCTGGTAATTAATTCCCTCTGATGCTAGCCAAAAGACTTTGTGCCACAGGGAGGCTGCCCATGCCTGGAGCAAGGAGTCCCTCCCCATGCAAGGCTGGGGCAGTTTAAAAGCCCACACTGGCCAATACTCATCATAAACATGAAAGGAAACACTGATTTGTGCAACATGCCTTTATTTCAGGTCTTATGGTATGAATGTGGCCATACCAACCCCTGCCTAGTCTGGGGCTTCAGCCAGTCCCACTGGAAGCTTTTCCCTTTGGATTAAGTCCTCAATATATGCCTTTTTGAATCCAGCACAACTTGACCCTGAATTTCAATAGCCAGCAGTAAGAAAGTCACAGCAACACAGATTTATCTCACACAATCAAAATTACTCTTTTGACACTTTTCTTTCATTTATATCAGAGTCTCTTAGTTTACTTTCTTTTTCATCTGCTTCCTAGAGACCAAATATACCTTCCTTAGTAATGTTTTGCCCCATAACTGAACACTTCATAATAGATGCATTACTATATTTTAAACCTGACATTTCCTGTAGAGCAAAAAAGGCTCTTAAAGAGACTTTGTGACTTTACTCAACTGAAGCTGAAGAAGCCCAGATATAATTAAAGATGGCAGTTGGCTGGCAGTTCCTCAACAGCACCCCATCACATCAGTCCTTTCAAAATCAGCAAAATAAAAAGCAGGTCATTCAGAACTGTGTTTTGGGGCCAGAAACTTGCAAGAGTACTGAAAATTATCTAAACTCACAGCCTGGTACCGTTTAAAAGCACACCACAAAATAAAAAAAAGCTTATTGGTGATTTGGAAGTAGAGGTTTTAACAGTTTTATTTCTGAAAGCTCTGAATGTTATTTTCTGAAATTTTCCTCTTCCTGTATAGCGGATAGTTCCTGTATAGTTTTGTAAAAGGCATTTGCTCAAACCATATCTATTATATACTGATGTGTATTCTTTTGAGGATTACATCAGCTACCCTAACTCATGTTTAATAATATTGCATTCGACACACATCCCCAGTGAAGTTAATACTGGATCAGGTACTAGCTAGTATGAGGACTAGCATCAGAGTCTGACCCTTAGCACTGGAAAGCTCAGCATCTTAACCTCACAAAGAACCCAAAGTGCTTTACAGATTGAATATGCAGTAATTGATCATTCAGGCTGAGCTGTCCTCAAAAATCTCTCATCAGGGTGTAAGTTGTATATGAGGTATGATAAGACTACAGCAAAGATGGCACATTTGCAAACATAAGCTGAAAATATGTAGCAGTCTTCTAAAATGAGGGACAGTCTAGCTATTAAGAGCAAAATCAGCTCCCATCTTTTAGCTGTTCTAAGTCACTGACAGCTGGTTCAATCTTCCTACAAGTAGCTCTAGTTTATTTAAGAATGCTTCATTTTGCCTGTGCCACCACTTTCAATTTGCTATTTCCTGCTTAAAGAAAAAAAAAAAGATGGTTCATTGAAAATGTAAATTATATAAAACATGTATCAGAAAAATTAAAAGACATAAGTCAAAAGCATTGCTTTACTTGTTTTACAAATTACAAGAGTTGAGACCTGCATCTCCTCATGCTATGCCAGAGCTGTGCCAGAGCTCTGCCCACTATATCACACTGCCTGCAAGAGCACTGCTGAGTTACTCCTTGCAGCTTTCTCTGCAATGGAAGTATTCCTTGCAGATTCTGCTTCATTTAGTCAACCATTAGTCAACATAATTTCCAAGTGGTGAGGTACTGGTGAATGAAGAAGTTGTTTTCCAAGTGCTGTAGGAAAACGTGATTTTGTTTCCTTTGGAATTTAAAAATAAATGTGACCGGCATCCCTATAACAGGTTCTGAAAGAAGCTGAAATTCTAGACTAAGTTAAAAAAATTAATGTTAAAAGGATCCATTGTTTTCCAGCAGTGGATAAAAAAACTTGGTCAGAATAAGAAAGCGAGCAGTACTGCTAAAGTGGTGTGTTGTCCTGTCACTCTGCCTTGCACTTGCCTAGCTTTCTTCTATGCATTTTCAAATAATGCAAATACTTTCACACAGAGCATCTCTGTGATGCTTTTTATTTATCTGGTTCTTTGCACTTCCAGCTAATGTCCAAGGCAGGAAGTCCCAGCTCTGTTGTGAAGGCATCTGGTTCAGCTTCACAAGAGAGCAAGCTGTGAACTGCACAGTCTCTGCAGGAGTTATGCTGCTGGACTTTAACAGCAATTCTCACTTAGATATCAGCATCCAGAAGCCACTTTGCAGTCAAGTGATCCTAACTTAAGCATAAAGTATACAATGCTCACAAGAAATAAAATGAAAAAAGGGAAAATACTACTTGTGCCTGCACTGAGAAATCTGTTGGCAGGGCTATGCTTTCCACTCTTGTACAAGGGACAAGGCAGCAGAGTTTTCATTAAGCTTTTTAACTGTATCACAGAAAAACTGGAGCCATGCCATTGACTTATATTCACCCTCCAGTAAAGATGGCAGCTTGTTCCACCTCTTGTTTCACTTCAAGGATTTTATCCAGAACAGTGGCATTTTTGCAGTGAGAACTGTGCCTGCTAATGTCATGGTGGTCTAAGTTTAAACCCTATTTATCACAAAAGCAAGAGTATTTAACTATGGCACATCCCTGAACACATGGAATCAACCATAGTCAATGAGCAGGATTTGATGAAGTTCTGCCACAAATTCTGTTTTAAAACTGCCTGTTTTCATGTGGAGTCAACACATGAAAATCAGGCTGTGTGGGGGAAAAATTAACAAATCTTTGAAAAAAAAACAAAGCTGCATAATCTGTGGTATTTCAGTTGGTCTTTATCCGCAAAATCCCAGATCTTTGTTTAAGCTACAAACAGACTACAAAAATCAGCTCGCTGGCCTCTCTCCTTATTATCCACATCCCTGCACAAATCAAATGAAGCTTTTGCTGTAAAGCTGATAAAAAACACCACACACATGAGCAAGCTGATGTATTTAAAAAGTGGTTATCATTTCTAATCCTTTCCTCTCTCTCCAGGGAATATCATATTTCCAAGGAACACACAAAACTCCACCACTGAGCACACATCAGCACTTACACTTGTTTTGATTAGGGATTTTCTAGAATAACAATGAATGAAGTAGTCTGGCATTATTGTTGATTTTTAGCACCTAGGGAAGCAGTACGACAGTCATCCAATTGTTTAAAATCATTGAATAGCCAAGACTAGTTCTGACAAATATTTGCATTCACATAATCTGTTTCAAACACCTCCCAAAATGAACTACAGTACCTGGTTTGATAGCATGCAGATGCTATCCATATCTTTGTAGACAACCTCCTTTGCAGAACCCCATGTGTAACCCAGAACGAGAAGTGGTCACAGATGCTAAACTTATGCCTGAGCTCTCCTAGCAGGCACTGGGATTTGTTTGAGATTCACGGTATCGACTGAGATGCTCTCCAGTTCCACTTCCTTGCCAACTGAGACAGGAAAACAGAGCAATTTTTATTATCTAATTTAGACATATCCAAAGGATATATCTAAATCCACTCCAGACAACAAATCTTAGATTTAGGCATGAAAAGCCTAATGCACATTTCACACAGGTTAAGTCTAGTCTTGCAACTTGCCACAAGCCAGTGAGTGATAACACTGGGAAACCAATGTAGTGTAACATTCAGGTCCCAACGCCTAGAATTCAGTTTTTTAAATGGGAGAAATTCCCCCTAGGATAAAATTCCACTCAAAAGATTAATCAGTCAGCCACTGCATTCCCTGATTTTAAACTGATTTGTTACAGGCTTGAACCAAAGACTACAAAGTTTGACTTACAACTTATGCAGTGCTGAGAGGTTTAAATGTCTCTCTTACATTGCGCACATTAGAAGTTTGTCCACTCAAAGACTGCTTTACAAACAAAACTGCAGACATGAGTTATGATTTTTGGACTCTTGAAAATGTACACACACACATGCAAAGAATATGGAACAAAAACAAGCACTTAATTTAATACACAGATTTCTGATGGCTGCAGAATGGAGAAAGGTGCTTCTTCAAAGTGGGCTTGAGCACAGTGAGTCTTACATTCATAGCAGTGGTTTGTGTGTCAAATGCCATTTGCATTTCATGTTCTGTATGATTTTTAACATGTATAACACACCACATGCATTATGACACTTAGTTTCTATCAATTCAGCCTCCTTCTAAGAGCCTCACCTTTTATGCGAATGCAGTAGGCCATTTACATTTACATACATCATAGGGAACAGGGTGAGGTAACAGCCCCTTCCCAGCCAGGCAGTGGCTGATCTTGAAAACATAAAAGGACAAGGAACCAGAGATGAATCTACTAATGCAAAAAATCTTTGCTCTTTGTAAATTTTTAAGTTTCGGTAAACAGCAAGAACAGCACTTTAGAAATAGCACAGAACTTTGGGAATCATGAAATATCAAAATGAAATCTACTCAATTGATTTAAGCCAGTAACAACTGCAGAACTTTCTCCTGTAAACAAGATCCTTTGTTTCAATTTTCTTTGATTTTTTCGTTTTCTATTTCTTTTTTTTTTTTTTTTGGACATTAGAATATATAAAACAAAGACTCAAGTATGACTTCCTTCAAAAGCAGCACAGACAAGTAGTTGTTTGAGAAAATTAAACTTAATTGAACATGGATATGTATTTTTAAGGAATGGAAACAAAACTGACATGAGAGAAGGAATAAGCATGTATTCCAGCAAATTCTCCTCTCTTTAGCTAAAAGAAGTTGTCAGAGTTTTTTTTATTTGGCAATTTCTGTTAAACGAATAATCAGATAAAACAAATAAAACCAGAAGTAACACCTGCGTAGTCTGACACGAGCACAGACTTGAATCAGATTCAACCTTTAACGGCCGCCCTCGGGTGCCTGAGGAATCATAGCAAGGTAATTCAAACACCGTTAGGCCAGTTTTCAATGGACTTCTGTCAGTTGAACAGTTGATAAAAGCTGTCTGGATGATCAAATACTGCATAGTTCAAGATACAGAAAGTGGTGAATATATGTAAGCCCAGTCACTCTGAATCTGCCTCCTCACTGCCTAGTTTTTGTTACTGTTTTTGACATCTATATATATTCCATTTTCAACAGAGTTCAGAAGTCCAGGCCCTATCTATATGGCATTTTTAATTCACATCTACAAAAATGTCGTGGTATTTCTCTAGGGGGAAAGAAGTGTAGAAGTTGGTTTTTATGCCAGCAAATAAAATTATTGTACAATTATTTCAATTATATTTTCTTAGACGTGTATTTATATGGTTACCTAACAGTTATAAGACAAATAACAGACATAGACAAAACGATGTAGTCTACACAGGTTGTCACTATGACCCAAAAAGATATGACTGAAGAAGCGGTATGGAAAAGGCTTGGTCTTTCATAAGGACTAAATGGGTTACCTCTCCTATCCAAAATGAGACACCTAACAGTTTGGTCTCATAAATCTTAAGCACAACTGCCATGCGATTGAACAAGTATTGCCCTTTTCTATCAGACATTTAATAACAGGGAGAGACACCAGCATTTATCTTCTGCCTCTAAGAGGCCTTCTCACCTATAGGTGAGAAACTTAGAATTATAATGGGTGAAAATGCTGGCTATTTGCATGACAAGCTTTTTTCACGGCACAGATTTGCTCTCTAAATGTGCTTTGATATACAAGTCTGTATTTTCAACTGCACTAGTAAGCCACCTCACACTGGCTTGACACATGCATGCAGCATTTATCTCTTCTGTGTGCCTATGACAATCCTCCCCTCAACTATGCAAATAACTTTCACTGATTTTGTGGAAAATTAGGTGTTTTGGAATGATGAAAACAAGGCAAATTTTTAAGGCTTTAGACACACATTTTAGAACACATTCTAGGACCCTGTTGTGGAAACCCATTGTCCATGTCCACAATCTTCACAGTCTAAAGCACTGTCTTGGTAATAAGGAATGGAGATACCAGAATACATGTAACTAGGACTGGTGTTGCAAGTAAAGACAAATACTTTATTGCAAACATAGTGACCAAAATTCACACCATCTAATTCCATCTGAGATGTAGATGGACTTCTATTTGCAAGAGGGTCAACTAGAAATTCTTTACAGTTGATTTGCACAGATGATAACTCTCTGATGAGCCTGGAAGTTCACAGTGCTTGCCCATGTGGAAAGACAGTTCGAGCTGTCTGATATCCATCTCCCACGTGTGGCAGTGTTTAGGACTGACAATGAAAGAAAGCATCTGAACCTGTCCAACAGAAAAAATCTTACCTGAATCAATTGCCACAACCTGAGTAGAAAAGATTTTGATCCTTTGCTAGCTGCATCCCTTAGACCCTCTCCACTCGCTGAGGTCTAACTTCCGTCATAAATCATAGCAGAAAGCAGCAGCTTTGTTTAGCACACAAAGTACATTGTTTGCACAGTTTTATCTACAGATTTTGTTTATGAATTAAAGAAAAATTTTGTAAAATGACAGATTTTGTAACAGAACAGTTACTGGACAGGAATCACTCTGTATAGAATTTTTTAACATCCAGAATGATGAAAGTGGCAGAGAAAAAATAAATGAGAGCATGGTAATTTTCCTCATGAAAACTATAGCTTATATAATAAAAAGCTGAAAAAGACTGTGTGATGAAATGGAAACTATCTCTTCTCCATTGATAATATGATTCAGTCAGACATAGAAGATTAGAAGTAACCTGCAAGGTTTTATTACCTTTAAATTTTAGCTCTGTGCTTCATAAAATTAATTTATATTTTGCTGTAGAAAATGCAGGATTACTGATGGTAATGTGGAAGAGAGGTTTCTTTCCCGGGCAAGATTCGTGAATTCTTCTCAGACCTCAAGGAGTATTTACAGCATGAGAAAAATATCTGCCTTGCATTTTATGGTGCCATACAACTCACAAGAGGTCCAGTTTAGGTCATGTATGCTTTCAAACTTCTGGTTACATAGCTAGACCTCATTGACTCTGATCTTAATATCAGATTTGATCTCTTAGAATGATAAGCAACTTAGCATGGTATTTGACAATTTTCCAGATCCTGAGAAAACAGCAGTTCCCATGCTATTTCAATGCCTTCCATCCAAAATGAGGCAAAATGTGGCAAGGGTGACAATACCAGAAGAGTTAGAGTAATAAGTAATAGTAAAAGAAGAAGTTAACAAAAGAAATAATTTTCTAACTATGCAGCATCTTGTCCAAAACTAATGAACACTTGTGTCCCACTAAACTTAAAAGAAACAGCAAGATCTGACCAAATCTCAGATGAAAGGCAGGTGGTCTTCAGTAAAATTCTGCATAGCAGTGTATTGTTGTTTGAACAGGGAAGGAAGGTCTGAACTCCATCTTGTGGATTTCTTACTTGGACCAAAATTAAGAAAAAAAGAATCCTAAACCCCCAAACCAGGCAAATCCAGATACCTTCTAACAGATGGCTCAGTTGGGTGGGAGGAATCAGTAAAGTAGTAGTTTAAAAACATTTCAAGGATCACAGAATCATATAACAGTTAGGGTTGGAAAAGACCTTAAACATCATGTAGGGATCCTTGGAACTATAGGCATAAAAGTGCATGGCAGGCTCAACACCTGGAATGTAAACATTCCCAAATGGGAAAAACAGATGGTTCTTTCTAATAAGAGGCAGGGAGCAGTTCCTAGAGCCAAATCAGCTTCCAACCACATGGGAATTACAGTGGTCCCAGAGGCTGCAGAGAGGCACTTCTGGATGTCACATAGCATGGAACTATGCACTGACAGCTTAGGATCTGGGAAGGGTAACGAGTCCTTCACAGAGGGAATCCAACAGGCCAGAGCCCCTTCTTGCCCTCTCCCACTTTCATGTTCTCAGATTATGCACAAGGTCAGGATGTGAAAGTGTATGAGGGAACTGGGCACTCAACTGTCATAGAGAAAGAACTGTCAAAAAAGAACTGAGTACTTAAGATGTCATCTTAAGTAGAAGCAAAGGAGGACTTTGAAATATCACTACCCACCCTCTTATGCCTTTTTTTTTCCTTCAGGTAGAAAATTGTACTTTTCTACTCTGCAGCATGTCTAGAGCACTGGGTGGAGGATTCTGATGAGATACACCTTTAGCAAAGTATCTTACGACTTTTAGCCATCCTGAACTAATTTTCATTGCACTTTTGACAATGGATAAA
The DNA here is from genome assembly GCF_036250125.1 of Pseudopipra pipra. NCBI lineage: Eukaryota > Metazoa > Chordata > Aves > Passeriformes > Pipridae > Pseudopipra > Pseudopipra pipra. The sequence goes on along the minus strand of NC_087552.1, from coordinate 60,255,590 downwards.
ATTGGGCTGATTTCAAATAGAAGGATCCTCTCATGTGGTCCATGGGAAAACAAATAAGAGCTTGAGTCACTTGTGACATATCTTGAGGAATTCAATGCATCAGATTTAATAGCCTATATTAAATATATTATCCCTGAAATAACTTCTTGCAGTTTTGAAGCACCTGAGAAAATACTGTGGATTGGAAACTTGAGGAAGATCATCCTTAGTGCCACTGCAATTGTAAATTGTAATGATGGCAGACAGATGAAAGCTGCTCTGCTGTTTTGAAAGATAAATACATTACAGAAATCATAAAAGCATCTTCAGTGACAGCAAAGGAATCTATACAAAAGCTTTGTAAGAATAAACAGGATATTAGCTGAGATTCATTACTGCAGTCTTTGTAGATGTCTATATTTAAGATAGTTCAGCAACAGGATAAATCTGATTATTGTTAGTGAGCACAAGGCATCTGAGATGTGAAACAGGAAGTTAGATTTCTTCTGGTAGAAGAAAAAGAAGAAAATGTAACTTGTAAGAAAGGTTTTCACTGATCTAAATCTGTCAATGGTTCTCAGCAATCCCACTGAAGAAATCTGAACTCTATTTGAAATAGGAAAAAAGAAAGAAAATACCCTTTGAGGATTTGTAGACATTTTCACATCATCCAAGGAAACTTTTACATGTTTTGTTAAATGATTCTTGTGTAATCTGTTATCCCTACAACATGAACCATGTTTACCTTTACTCCGAAAAATAAGTGATGAGTTAAAATGTTGGCATATATTTTTCTATTTTTTAAATTTTAACAACCAGAGTTAGAGGGGAAACGGATAGGCAAAAAAAAAATCACTTACTTTTTGGTTTGCACTGAGACAGGGAATCCCTGTTGTTTATTTAGAGCTGGTAGAACTGGGCAGAACTCATCCAAACACAGGCAACCATGACAGGGTTACAACGTTGGTGATGAGAGAAGAGAGACCGACATCATCTACCTGGACTTTGACACTGTAGCACATCTTTATCTCTAAACTGGATTTGATGGACGGACCATTCAGAGGATAAGGAATTGTCTGGATGGTAGTACTGAAAGAGTTGTGGACAAGTGGTGTTCCTCAGGAATCTGTACTGGGAGCAGTGCTGTTTAATACCTTTACCAATGACATGCGCAGTGGGATCGAGTGCACCCTCAGCAAGTTTGCAAATGACACCAAGCTGTGTGATGTGGTTGATGCACTGGAGGGAAGGAATGCCATCCAGAGGGACCTGGACAAACTCGAGGAGATGATCAGAGGGCTGGAGCACCTCTCTAGGTGGTGAAGAGAAGATTCCAGGGAGTTCTTAAAGCACCTTCCATTATTAAAGGGGGCTCCAAGGGAGCTGGAGAGGGACTTTTTACAAAGACATGTAGTGACAGGACATGGGATAATGGCTTTAAACTGAAAGAACATTAGGTTCAGATTAGCTATTAGGAAGAAATTCTTTACCATGAAGGCAGTGAGATGCTGAAACAGGTTGCCCAAAAAAACTGTGGATGCCCCATCCTTGGATGTGTTCAAGGCCAGGCTGGATGGGGCTTTGAGCAATCTCTAGTGAAAGGTGTTCCTGCCCATTATAGGAGTGTTGGAATTAGATGACCTTTAAGGTCTCTTTCAACCCAAACCATTCCATGATGCTATGAACTAAATATGGTGTAATTTGAAGTATAATAGTAGAAAGAAGTAATGGAAAAATAGAGTGGGAAATGATGAAGAGGAAATCTGAAAAAGAGCTTCTTACTTCAGTCCAAAAAATGTAAAACTAAGTTAAAATTTCAGACCAATATTCTGATGGAAAGTGCTGGTGCTCTACCATGAATTAATGAGAAGATTATTTTTCTTTATACAGACCTAGCTGGACACTAGCTTACCAAGGTAATTATCAAATGAAAGAGAACTGCTGTATTGCTGTGAACCTGCATACTTAAAATTACTGATGTTTTGGCACATCTTTGTTTTAGAGGAACCACACATTTTAATATTTTTGCATAAAATATGTTCAGCTACGTTGTCTGAAATAGTAGGTTTATTCATAAGTAATCAATCAAATATTATCTTTCTTAGACTGCTTTTCAAATAGGAAGGCTATATATGCATGACATTTTACCAAGTCAGCTGTGTCAGAAACCTGGGAACACTAATAATTATTTCATGAAAAAGCAAAAGTATAAATTTAATAAATGATGGTGAGACTCTAAATACATAAGCCAGTGTTTACATTAACAAGTTTTCTTCAACTGGCTGTATATAATGGCAAGCATGGATATATTAATGACAGGTTTACATGAACACTTGTAAAAGTGACTGTAAGTATTCTCTGCCTCTGAAAATTTTGGTCTTTGTCCCTTTGATTCATCATTGCATAGGTAAGACACAAGAGTACATACCAAAAGCCCTGTTGACACTGTTGACTTCGTTATGGTTAGTATATTAGGATGCTATTTTCTTGTTGCTTCCTTCCTTAATAACTAAACTAGCTAGACATGTCAAATATCATCTTTCATAAATTAAAACTGACAAAACCAGTATAACTTTGATGGCATAAAAAAAGGAGAAGAGAAAGACATAAGCATTTGAAAAGTTTGCAAAAAAAAACTGTAACATTTTTCAGTGAGAATGAAATCATATAGTAATGCTGTTGCAACACATCTGTCTGATGCAGGCTCCCAGCGCTTTTTCTCATATTAGTACTGTTCCAAAATTTCGTGGTAAAGGACTCATAGTTGCCCCTTTCAATACTGCTAACTTTTGATTGCAAATTCAAAGCACACAGAAGAAGTACAGTTTAGATCCTATCAACAGGTCTAGAGAAATGTGTCACGGTCTGGTGAATAAATGTATCAGTTTCATAAAGACAAATTATATAAGCTATGCAATTGCAATAACCCTTACTTTAAAAAAGAAGTGACAGAAGTGGAATACTCAATTGGCAAGACATGCAAACCAGAAAATTCTCACATGCCAATATTATCTCATTAAAGCCTTGCTTAAAAATGGCTTTAACATGCTCTCTGTAAACAACATTTTTTGTTTACTGTCTCTGCATATTAACTAGCACTTTTAGTAGATACTAAAATGTCTTTAAACAATCATTCAACTTAAACAGAATTGAATTACTATCTCATGGTGCACTATACAAACAAACAAAATACTGATGTTCTTCTCCTTTCTAGAAGGACTTCTATATGCTGGGTAATGATGAATGCTGGTCCTTGCTAACTCTCTTACATGCCACTTCAATTTTTTTTATGTAGCGAGATGCCTTAGTGTTGGCCAGATCCAGAGGAGGCTCTGCTCTGTGTACTGTGTCATAGCTCTCACTGACCACTTCTGCTGAGAAGCTACACTGCCATTTTAGGTACTACCTAATGTTCCCCATGGACACTGCATTCATCTCCTTTACCCCTTTTGTGTGCTGCAGGTGACCAACGCACTCAGAATGATCAGGTCCACATACCTTTGTTTAGGATAGCAGTGACTTGCCAAAGAGAAGCAGGCATTGATCTTAATTCTAGAAGCTGCAGCAAAAGCCTCACCAAAAGCTAATGTTGCACTGCAGTGTGCTCAGACATCAGGGGATATTAAAATTGAAGCTGACTGCACAATCTTAATCCTGCTTCCCTGTGCATCTATATTGCAATAATGCAGACTGTAATTACATGATCACATATATTTGCACAAATGAACTCGATAGCATATAAATTTACTACAATCTAGATATATGTGTGCACCTTCCTGCAATCAAGAAACATATCAAGGTATATTAATATTAATCTGAAGTCATGGCAGTCGACAGTATATCTACTGACATACTGGTTACATTCTGTTGAAAAAGTTATTGCTAGGAGCAGCCAAAGTTATATTTATTATATCTGAGCTCTTCACTGTAAAATCACACCATCGTATTCTAAAAGGTCTTTTGTCTTTGTTATTACTAAAGAGAATTGATGGAGGGAAAGAAACTTCAGAAAAAAGCATTTTGGGATTTAAGACCAGCTTTCAAAGTATGTCAAGAA